>NC_083224.1:165781518-166084549 GCF_032191835.1 Heteronotia binoei
ACCCATGCTGAGTCTTCCTCAATAACTTGTGTTCATCAATGTGCCTACTCATTCTGACCTTGATAATGGTTTCTACCAACTTTCCTGGTATTGAAGTCAGACTGACTGGCCTGTAATTTCCCAGATCTCCTCTGGAACCCTTTTTAAAGATGGGGTGACATCTGCTACCTTCCAGTCCTCAGGAACAGAGGCAGATTTCAATGAAAGATTACATATTTTTGTCAGGAGATCCACAAGTTCAACTTTGAGTTCTTTCAGAAATCTTGGATGCATGCCATCCAGACCTGGTGACTTATTAGTTTTCAATTCGTCACTCAGTTGTAGGACCTCTTCTTTTGTCACCTCAATTTGACTCAGGTCTTTCAACACCCCTTCCAAAATTAGCGGTTCTGCAGTGGGCAAACACTTCTCATCTTCCACAGTGAAGACTGAGGAAAAAATGCATTCAGCTTCTCAGCCATTTCCCTATCCTTTTTCAGTAATCCTTTTACCCCTTGGTCATCCAAGGGCCCCACTGCCTCCCTGGCTGGTTTCCTGCTTCTAATATATTTGAAGAAATGTTTATTGTTGGTCTTTATGTTTTTTGCAATATGCTCCTCATAGTCCCTTTTTGCCTGCCTGATCACAGTCTTGCATTTGATTTGCCACAGCCTGTGTTCGCTTTTAATAATCGCACTTGGACTAGCTTTCCACCACTTCTTACCTTTTATAGCTTCCATTACTTTGTTTGTTAACCATGCAGGCCTTTTCTTATACCTGTTTGTGCCTTTCCTAACTTGTGAGATATATTTTATCTGAGCTTCTAGGATTGTAGTTTTAAATAGCCTCCAAGTTTCCCCAAGGGTTTTGATGGTGTTTACCTTTTCTTTCAGTTTCCTCTTCACATGCCTCCTCATCTCAGATAATTTCCCCCTTTTAAAGTTAAACGTGGTTGTGCTGGTCTTTTGGGGCAACTCCCTATTTATACAAATGGTAAAATCAATAATGTTATTGTCACTGCTTCCAAGCAGTGCAATCACTTTTACATATCTCACCAAGTCTTGGGCATTACTTAGGACCAAATCCAGGATCGCCCCACCCCTAGTAGGTTCTGTGACCATCTGGTCCATAGCAGTCATTGAGAGCATCTAGAAACTCAATCTCTTTCTCTTGACCTGAACACATATTAACCCAATCAATCTGTGGGTAGTTAAAATCACCAATTATGACACAGTTTTTATGTTTAGCCGCTATCTTTAATCCTTCCATCATATTATAATCATTTTCTATCTTTTGATTTGGTGGGCGATAAGAAACTCCCATAGTTAAATTTCCTTTTGGATCCTCTATTTTGACCCAAAGCATTTCTAGAAGGGAATCTAATTCTTTGACCTCAGTCTTACTGGACTGTATACCCTCTCTGACATACAGAGCCACCCTACCTCCAACACTTCCCTCACTATCATTCCGATATAACTTATATCCAGGAATCACCGTGTCCCACTGATTCTCCTCATTCCACCAAGCTTCTGAAATTCCCACAATGTCTGTTTTTCCCCAACACTAAACATTCCAACTCACCAATTTTACTTCAAACACTTCTAGCATTTGTATACAAACATCTATAATTTCCCAGGCAAGTTAGGCCCGCAACCTTCCTCCTGCTGCCTTGAGACTTTGGCAGACACTCTATACTGTTTGTCACCATCTCAGTGGACAACTCTGATCCATCACCCAGTAGAAAAGTAACAGCTAACTGTTCATCTCTTTGAGATGAGTCCTCCTGAACCAGAGACATTTCATCTCCTGTTGGCTTTCCCCCAAGATTTAGTTTAAAAACTGCTCTGCCACCTTTTTAATTTTAAGTGCCAGCAGCTTGGTTCCATCTGGGGACAAGTGGAGACCATCTCTTTTGTACAGCTCCCGCTTGTTCCAGAAAGCATCCCAGTGCCTAACAAACTTAAACCCTTCCTCCCTACACCATCGTCTCATCCACACATTGAGACTTCTAATTTGTGCCTGTCTCTCCAGCCCTGCATGTGGAACAGGTAGCACTTCTGAGAAGGCTACCTTGGATGTCCTGGCCTTAAGTTTCCTGCCTAGCAGCCTAAATTTTTCCTCCAGGATGTCATGACTGCATTTCCCCACATTGTTGGAACCATCATGCACCACGACCACTGGCTGCTCCCCAGCACTGTCTATCAGCCTATCTACAACACATGTAATGTCCACTACTTCCACACCAGGCAGGCAAGTTACCATATGGTCAGTACACGGTTTTGCCACCCAGCTGTCTACTTGTCTAAGGATCAAATCACCAGCTACCAAGACCCCCTCTCTCTCCCTGCTCAGGGAAGGTTCCTTGGTGTGAAAGGATACCCGCTCACCAGCTGAAGAAGGGGACGCATTCCCCTTATCCTCAGCACGATGCCCTGTTCCCTCTCGACCCTGATGCTCCCTGGCAGCAACGGGGCTGCCATGTTCAGAGTGGGGCTTATCTAATACATCTCCGAGACTCTTCTCCGAGTGCCTAACTGTCTCTGCTTCTCCAGGTCAGTCACTTTGGCCTCAAGGGTACGAACTCATTTCCTGAGTACCAGGAGCTCCTTGTATCGAGCACATACCCAAGACGTCTGTCCTGTGGGCAGATAGTCATACATGTGACACTCAGTGCAAAACACTGGAAAGCCCCACCCCCCTGCTGGCATTCTACCTTCATGATAGCTTTTTTAAAATATAGAGTCCCCTTTTAAATCCTGTTTGTTTAAGTGGCTCTCCTTCTGGAGGGTCTACTTACCTTATTGGGAACACAAGGAAAATAGAGATCTGGATTCCTGGTCCTTACACAGCCCCCAGACTAAGAGCCACAGGCCAAGAGCCCTTTAGCTCGCGCCAAAGGCTCACACCTCTGGCAAGGCACAGCTTAATAATGCAAAGAGGATGGGGCCTCAGTCTGCCCCAGGAACACAGCCACTCCTAATCAATCAGCAACAATCACCTTCAGCCCACTCAAACCAAACAATCAGCAGTTCCCCAGCAATCACAAACTCAGAATTTTTCAGCAACTCCCCCAGCTGTTTAGAAAGCCGAACCTCACCCTTATAGTACTTCTTATCTGCTCAGAGCTCTCTGAAATGTGCTCAGCCTCTGGCAAGGCGCAGCTTAATATTAGCCCTTAATATTAGATGGTGGGGTTTGAGGAGGGGAGGGACCTCACCACGGTACAGTGCCATAAAGCCTACCCTTCAGAGCAGCCATTTTCTCTAGGGGAGCTGATCTCTGCCAGCCGGAGATTAGTTGTAAAAGCCGAAAATCTCCAGACCCCACGTGGAGGCAGGCAACCCTAAATGTTGGCAAAGAGCAAAGAAACAGGAATTTATTCCATAGCTGCCAAATTTCTAAAAAGAAGTTCAAAATGAGTGTGAATTGCTTAGTAAAACTAGAGCCACACCTTTTAATATGGGGGGAAATATTCAGTATTGGGGAGAAAAAGAGAGTCTCATTACATGGGTCAATCACTGTTTTATATGTCCCAAGGAAGAGAAAATATTGAGTTTGTGAAAAGTTAATCATTTTCTATGCTAATGAAATTTAAATTATGTACACTAAAATTTTGAACCATTTCTTGGGGTAACTGCATAGGATTCTACTTCTACTGAAAATCACAGGAAGTGACAGTAGGCATGTAAAGTAAATATAACAGGGCTAATATTGTTTATCAGTTGTATGAATAAGCAAATTATTGGATATATTTGTTGGAGACATTGATGCAGATACAGTAAGCCAAAAGTAATCCGGCCCCCTCCCAGCCAAGCTGCTAACGGCAGCTGAGGATGGGGGCCACAATTGCCACCCTGGAAGGAGGAGGAGGAGGCTACTGACCTTCCCAAGCATATGGGGACCGGCAAGGGGGCGGAGCACTGGGGCTATATCATGCCCCAAATCACACAGTTCATTATTGCTCTTGGCCCACCCACCCACCCTGCAGTAGTACAGGCTTTTGCTGGTCACCTTATTAGTGGGGCCAGGTAGGAATTTTTCTACCCCCAAACCTATTGGCTGGATTGGGGGTGTTTTTTTGCCTGCCTTGTACTGCTTGACAGTGGATTGGGTAATTGGAATGGTGGGTCATTTAATTTGGTCACTTGGCAGGATGGAGTTATGGGGTTTAAGGTTGTAAAGGCGAGCACCTGTGGCTTAGCCCCAGTTTGGGGGGCAAGTGGTCGGTTAGATCGGTAGATGGGCTGTACGGCTCACTGCTGGGAGGGCAGATCACATGGGACCCTTCCCTGTATGGCTCTTTCGGGATGCTCAAGGTCTGGACAGGGGAGGGACTTGCTTGGCCTGGCTGGCCCGGTATTGGCCATCCTTGGGATGGCTTGTGCTGGGGGCAGGGTGGCTCGCCCATATAGGACAGGATAAGGTCTGGGGGTGACCCTTAGTCTTGTCCTGCTTAGTAGGATGCCCCTTTGCCATTTGATTGTGTTTTAATAAAAGTGGCCCGTTTAGTTACCCAAAACATGTGTGTGCCTCTTCATTCCAACTGGGGGGCGGGCCAACTAAAACTTCAGTCCTAACCACATTTACTTTGAAGGAAACTTTACTGTTGCTTCGACTAAGAATTCTTTAGCATGGTAGGCTAATACTAAAAATAATCGCATTATGACATATTAAAGACTTAGTTAATAACATAATTTTTTATGAACCACTTTGTCAGATATAAGAAGTGTTAGTTGGTTGGTAGAAGTATACAAATGAATACAAAAAGAAGAATATTGTTGGGAGAAAGGAGAGTGTTATTTCCAAGAAGCATTTTGGTTTTGGTTTTGGGAGTGATAAAAAGGTTCCAATCCTTCTAAGTTTGCACTAATTTTCAGTGATTCCTCCCTCATGATTTGAGAACCCCTCCACCCCAAGGCCCCATGGCGCAAAGTGTCAAAGCTGCAGTACTGCAGTTCTAATCTGCTCACGACCTGAGTTAGATTCCCGGTGAAAGATGGGTTTTTCAGGTAGCCAGCTCCAGGTTGACTCAGCCTTCCATCCTTCCGAGGTCAGTAAAATGAGTACCCAGCTTGCTTGGGGGGAAAGTGTAGATGACTGGGGAAGGTAATGGCAAACCACTCCGTAAAAAGTCTGCTGTGAAAACGTGAAAGCAACATCACCCCAGAGTCGGAAACGACTGGTGCTTGCACAGGGGACCTTTCCTTTCCTTTTCCACCCTAAGGTGCTAATCCACCAAAAAAGTTCTGTTTCCAAGGGAAGGCAGAAGACCCAGCATTCCACAAGATAGGTGTATAACTTTACAGAACCTTGGCAAAAACAAGATCTGGTCAATAGTGTAAGCAATCCAATCAGAGCAGGTGTGGGTGACAAATTGCCAAAGCATGGCAAATACTTTCAGAGTCTCCCTAGGGGCTATTATTTTATGCAGTCAGATTGCATTTCCCAGAACCAGTTGTGAGTGAGACTGATAGTGTCAAATTTGCATATGATAACTTTCTTTTTTACCTTTCCCTGGATTTAACAGCCTAAAGGCCGTAAAATATCCAGCTATACAGAAATTATATAGCAAAATAGAGCAATGTCCACCATGCAATTTTTTTTTTTTTACTTTGCAGGAAAATAAGAATTTCAGTTTCTGAACAGTGGGAATGCTTGCCAAGTATCCAGGGTGTGATATATTTATCACAGGACTTTTTAAAAATAGCAGCAATATTTTAAAAAGTATGCAATATGCAATTCAGTAGATGAGAACAAAAACACATTTGTTGGTTTTCTGAAGGAATATTTTTGAATTGTCCCATCATTTTGGCTGAGTTAAAAGCCTTACATTATCCTAGCATATATGCTTATCTATATTTAAGAATTGTCAAATAATAATAATAAGACTGGAGAGTAACCACCAGGGAGGTCTATTGGTAATTATCTAGTCCTACACATATATATTTCCTAGATTAATAAGAATTAATAGTACAGAGAGAGTGCGAACAATGTTTGCAGACCTTTGGCTTCTGCCTCTCAGCGCTTCCTAAATTTTGTGTCCTTTTCTTTTTATTCCTTGTAACTCTTAATTCCTCCTTTCAACATATGCAGTTCATCAAGGAGCTCAGCCGGCACATTTTCATTCTTTTTCACCTAAAAAACAATGTTTATTTTAACAACAACAACAACAAGCCAGAACTCCAGCCTGACTGTGAGGAATTACCCTGTCTAGGAAATGCTGCCCCTTGGCCTCATGTAGCTGAAGGATGACTATGGCAATTTTCTGGGGAGGAGTGTTTGCTGGTGTTGAAGCTAGCCTTCATACCTGGAGAAATGCAGTAACCATACAGTATGAGAAGCCAATATGAAACATGCTATGCGGTCTGAATCCTTGGCTCAAATGAAGTGGAGAAGCTGGTTCATTTGCTGTTCCCATTGTAGAAGGCACCTGGCAACATTTAAGCATCATGAGAGAAGGCATTTTTGAGACATTTACGCACTGCCTTTCAGAATAACACCTGCAATGGGATACATGTTGCATAAAAGGGGACAGGAAAGTAAGCAAACCCGGGCTTTAACTCTCAAAGAACTGTTCCATAATGATGCAGGCAGGAGGAATGGCTTCTGGTAAGGAGAGGAGCCAAATGGAAGTTGATCATAGCTAGATGGGTAGAGGAAGAAAAAGAAGATTATATTGGATTTATACCCTGCCCTTCACTCTAAATCTCAGAGTAGTTTACAATCTCCTTTACCTCCCTCTCACACAACAGACACCCTGTGAGGTAGGTGGGTATGAGAGAGCTCTCACGGGAGCTGCTCTTCCAAGGAGAGCTTTGTGAGAGCTATGGCTGACCCAAAGCTGCATATGGAGGAGTGGGGAATCAAACCTGGTTCTCCCAGATAAGAATCAGTGCACTTAACCACTACATCAGACTGGTTCTCAGCTCTCTTTCTGATACAGCCAATGGGAATTGTTGCTGATAGTATTGAAAAAGCTGCTGAGGAAGGAGCAATAGGAGGAATCAATAATATTCTAGATGTTATATGTCTCTGAAAAGAAGGGTTGTGAATGAATGAAAGTTTAATACGGTCAAAGACCAATCAATTAAATACAAATAACTTAGTAAGATAGAGTCAGGCAATAGTAAAATGGGAATAAAACATACACAGTATAAAATATAATTAGGCAATACTATAATGAGAATAAAACATAGACAGTATAAAATATAATTTCCTCCCCAAAACACTGATTAAATTCCAGAACCAAGGCGTTCAATTGGGTATTCCCCTTAAGAATTGCTTCCGGAGACTTATGGCTCGCGAAGCAAACTTTGCCACACATAAAGTGGTTCCTTTGTTCCTATCAGCCAATAATCTGTCTAGCTGAAATCTAATATTTCTTCCAGGGACACTGGCACAGATCGGGAGTATATACTCGGCCCTAATATGCTGATATAATTTACATTGGAATAGTACATGCTCCCTATCTTCCGGTTTATTGTCCCCACAAATACACAGTCTCTCCTCGTATAATTGTCCTGTGTATCTGCCTTCAATAATAGCTGACGGTAACATATCAAATCTGAGAAGAGTAAATGCTCTCCTATACTCTGCTTTGTCAAGATTTTGCAAGTATGGCATCAGTGTTATTTTATGTAACTCCTCTATTCCTGGTAAATAGCCTTTAAGCTGATTCAGATCATGCTGTCTTTCAACATCCAAGATCCTCTGTTTAAGAAAGGGTTTAACCAGATTATGCTCCATATTGAGCAAAAATTGTTTAGATAGTCCATAATAGCCCAACTTGGACTCCATTTCTCTGATCCACAGAGGAACAAATGAATCTCTTACTATCAGCCCCGCCAAACTGGTGGGCTGAATCATTAGTTTGTACCAGTAGAGAATAGCAGCAATCCACAATCTTGCTTTCACTGTAACCATACCCGTTTCTACTCTGATAAGTGAGTTGGGAGCACATGGAGGGACTTGTAGTATATGCCTAAGGAATTTGGATTGCACTTTCTCCGCTAACTGCCAGAGATGCTGATATGGTGTTATACTCAAAGGTGCCCCATATAACATTTGGGCGAGGGCCTTGGCCTTAAAGACCTTGACTGCAGCCGCCACGTTCTGCCCCCCGGAGGTCCAGTAGAATTTCTCTATGGCTCCTGAGCTTTTTGCTGCACTAGTTGTAACGTAGTCCACGTGTGCCTTCCTGGCCCCTGAGGCCTGAAAAACTACCCCTAAATACTTAAAGCAGCGTGTCTGTTCAATAGCCCTGTCGTTTATCTTCCAATGATATACCTTAGGTCTTTTTGCAAAGGCTAAAATTTTTGATTTTGAGTAATTTATTTCAACCTGATTAACTTGACAGTAATGCGCTAGAATCTTCATTGCTCTCTTTAGCCCAATTGGAGTCCTAGAGATCAGCACTGCATCATCTGCATATAGCAGGATATGCCTATCTGCAATCTTTGGAGCATGCACCTCTGGACCACTTAGATGTTCCCCCAGATCATTTATAAAGAGGTTGAACAAGAGTGGGGCCAAGATGCAGCCTTGCTTAACTCATTCTTGTTTGATAGTGAGATAACTATAGTGCTGAATATGATGACTGGATTCTAGGAGGCTCACCACAAAGATGCTGGTCCCTATGGCAACCATAGCACATAGCCCCCTTTTCAGCTTTGATGGCTTGTTCACACATACAACTCATCACTTGACTCTATAGTCATTGAGTGATTGATGAACATATATCAAACCAGCCCTTTCTAACAGAAGGACACTAAGAGATACTAAAAAACAAACAATTTTTGAAAGTTCTATTATGATTCAGGTACATTTTTATCAATAACTAAATTTGAGTCTGGTAGCACCTTAGAGACCAGGAAGATTTTCAGGGTAAGAGCTTTCAAGGGTCAAAATTCCTTTCATATGATGAAGCAAAATTGACTCTCAAAACCTTCTATACCCAAAATTTTGTTGGTCTCTAAAGTGCTACTAGACTCAGATCTAGTTCCACTGCAGACCAACAGTTATTCTCCTGAAACTATTTTAAATCAATACATCCAACTTTGTTTAGTTTTATCACCCCCCCCCCCCAATATATATATTTGCTGTGCTTGTTTTCTGCTATGGGCTCATTCTATGCTGTTGTTAAAAATGATCTTAATTTAGCAAACAAGAACATGATGATATTCCTCTCAATGTCCATTCCGCTTTCTTCTGGACTAGATCAAGCACATCTATATTTCTTTGAGTCAAAGTATATGGAGAAACCTATTTGACAACTAGGTAAAATACATCCCAGGTTCCTTTACTGTAATTTCAGTCTCTAATACATTCCAGATTGATTCATCTAATTATACTTTATCCCCAAAGAGAAGAACAGTGATAGCTTTTATGTTACGAAGAGGTGACTTTAAAAATGCATTATGATGAAGTGACAGATCCTTCTCTCCAAAAGCATTTTACTCTATGATGGAAGGTCCATGAATCATAGATACTGCATTTCTCCTAAATTATCTGGAGAGCAGATTTCCCAGATTCGGTTGGTCATTTTCCAAAGACAGTTAAAAAAAAATAACCCTCCCTCAATCCCCTTAACAATCTAGCTTGTCCTCCATTTTATAACTGTGCTGTCATTAGGATTCCATCCAGAATCCATCGAAGCCAAGGGGAGTCATAGTAAATAGAATATTCACTGGAACTATGCCAAGAGAAAGTATGATTCACTACACCAATAGTGATTCAGTAGAGGAACAGATTGCTGTCTTATGGCAAACATAAATCCAAATCAAGAGCATAATTTTTCTTATAGAAAGCTGAGAATGTTTTAAATGTCTATTATAAATCATATAGGCTTTATAAGAATCTTAGAATATGCTCATACACAGCTTACCCACTCCCCAGGCCATTATCAGGCTAATCTTATGCAACGTTAGGTATGTTAAAGCTACATAGTATTGGGCTGTGCATTGCCCAATTACTGCAGCAATAATTGATTATAGCCAGCTCTCTTATATAAACACTGGTCAATCTAGCCAAGCACTGCCTTTTTCTGACTAGCAGAGGCTCTCCAACATGGGTCCTGCTACCTAGATTTATTTCTGGAGATGCCAGGGATTGAGCTTGTGCCCCTGAACTGTGGACACACTCCAAACAATTCTGTTTCTTATGTGTTCACTATCCCTTTCTCATACTTCTGGTTAGAATTGCCAGGTCTGTGTTGGAAAATACCCGGAGACTTTGGGGGTGGATCTGGGAGAAGGCAGGACTTGGGGAGGTGAGGAGCCTCAGCATTGTACAATGCCATAGAGTCCACCATCTAAAGCAGCCATTTTCTCCAGGGGAGCTGATCTCTGCCAGCTGGTGATCAGTTGTAAAAGTGGGAGATCTCCAGGCCCCACCTGGAGGCTGACAAACCTACTTCCAGTTTGGAATGAGGTCAGGATTTAGCATTCAGTTAGTCATGTCAAGCAATATCGCCACATGTGGTCAGCAACACATCTACTCTAGGTTCATGTCTATGTGAAGATGACCTCATTTCCCACTGGAAGCCCATACCCATGCAAAAAATAGACTAGAGAGCTCATTCTCTTAGAGTCAAATTACATGATACAAATTCTAAGTTTGACTCCAGACCTGACTCTGTTTCCCCACACCCACACGACAACTGAAGGGAATGACATTTTGAAACTCTGTGGGATTCCAATCTGACTCAGGATCACAGCATGGGGATCACAAGGGCTCCTGCCTTCACCCTGTACTGTTTTCCTGAGTTGAAATGGCCCTAGGGAAGAAGTATTTTCCCATTTTGGATCTGTATTTGCAGCTCACTGCTGTAGGTTGAAATCCAGGAACAAACTAGGCAAGTCTAGCTGAGCACTAGAGGAGAGCTACCATGTTCTCTACTAATAAGACAAACATGCTCTGAATTTCTCTTCTTCTTGCAGTTACTATGTGCTGTCTCTTACAGATGCAATTGTAATAAGTTTGCAGTGGCAGAAGCAATATTTTTTTTTTAATGATGGTGACTCATTTGCTCCAACTATGATCTCCAGTCATAAGAGATCAGCTCACCTGAAGCAAATGGCTGCTTTGGAAGGTGGATTCTATGGCATTATACCACACTGAAGATCCTCCTCTGCTAGGGTTGCCAATCTCCAGGTATTACAGCTGATCTTCAGACAATAGATATCAGTTCCTCTGGAGCTAAGGGCTATTTTGGAAGCAGATTCTATGACATTATGCCACAATGAGGTCTCCTTTTCCCCCAAACCCCACCCTTCCCAGACTTCACCACCCATATCCCCAGGAATTTCCCAACTCAAAGCTTCCCAAATCCTACCCTACATGGGCTCCAACCTCCAAATCTCTAGATATTTCCTGAAGTGGGCAACCCCAGCATGCACATTGATAGCTGGAGTGACAATCTCCAGGTCAACAGGATGAAAATCTTGCTAGATAAAAACAGAGAAGCTCTTCAAAGGGGCGGACTGTATTGCTTGTCTTCAGTGACAAGGCTTGGCAGTTTCCAAGGGCTCAGAACTAAGCCTTGTACACAAAACAGGTGTATTTGGTTCCATGTAAAGCAGCTTCTTATCATAGACATTGTCTTCATATCGTAGACAGAATTTGTATGGTCACTTTATGCTTCAAAAATCAAGCTCTATTGAAAAAAAAAATAATCGTCCAGAATTGACTGGAAAGTTTGCCACTCTTTAATAGCAGCCAAGCATCATACAATTTATATTCATTCAATCTTCAGGCTTTTCATTTTCTTTTTACATTGTATATGCCAAAGTAACATTTGTGGGCTGTCAGATCAGGAGGAAGATTTGCAATCAAATGCAATTTTATATCTGACAGTGATCACACAAGCTTAAATTCCATATTGAGTTTTAATGGGAGAGAGGAATAAGCAAGCAGCATAAAATCCCTTCTGCATGCCCCAGTTTTGTTGTTTTAAGATTCATATGCACAGCATAGCCCTTGAGCATTAAATTTCCGTTGCCTCAATATTGAAGGTGTCCCTATATTATAATGTTCCACCAAATGACTGAGTTGTGATTGTGGTGAAACCTTCAGCTGTGAGTTTAGATGAGCTGCCCTGATGTCACAGTGTGGGGAACCATGCAGAAGGACTGTCGTTGGCTGAGTTGCTATGATTCAAGAGCAGTGTAGGACAAACAGAAGAACTGATGGAAGAAGGGGTAGAAGAAACAGGGTCTGAAGCCAGAAGAGTATGAGGAGGAGAAGGCAGCCCAAGGAAGAACCTGAGATGCAAGAAAAACAGGGAGAGGGAGAGGTAGCCAAGAATGCCACGGTAAGGAAGACAATTCATGTTTTTATTTGAATAACCAGCCAAATCTTTGGTTAAAAACCTCTAGGACATAGTTCATGGGTTTGGTTCCATCTTGTTTTGAGACTGTAAGGAGTTCTAGAACAAGAGTGCATGCTTAAGTTGGACTCCCTAAATTGGTGGTGCATCAGAAAGCTTTTTGCTTTTATCATCGTGGGATGATAAAATTACATTACACCACCTGTCAGGATCAAGCAGAGATGATATGAAAGTTTCATGTTTAGGATCTTTCACAGGTGGGTTCCTTTATAGAGTTGCTGATGTACATACTTGCTGGTGACTACTACCAATAAGAAATTACATTGTCATTTGGGGCAAGAGTAGGATGCAGACTGTGGTAATGAACCAAGATGGAAATCCTAGAGTAATACCTTGGTTTCTCTTATTTTGGAAATCTATTCAGTCTTTGTTTAAACTGCATGCTGGGCAGGGCTGCTATCCTCCAAACAGCAAGGGGAAAAGACACCATGTAGTGGGTGGGGCTGGCCATGATTCTGGTGGTAACTTTGACTCAGTGGACTTCGAATAGGGAGACTGCTAAATGTATGCATATGGTCAACAGCCTACAGATGGGGCATGGAGTTCTCCTGGAATTAAAACTGATCTCCAGACTATGGAGATCAGTTCTCCTGGAGAACATGGCAATTTGGAGTAGAATCCATAGTGTCACATCCTTGCTGTGCTCCCTCCTCTCCCCAAACTCCACTCTCTTCAGGTACCACCACCCAGTCTTCAGGAATTTTCCAAATCACTCTTGGCAATTCTAGGGGCACCTCATACTAAAGAAAGGGGCAAAGTGTATAGTTCATAACAGGTCTGGAAGTAAAGAATTATTCATCTGCAGGCAAACATTTCTTGGCAACTACCAGCACAGCTATTCCCCGCATTTCCCATTTAGTTAGTTATTTTTGTTACAACCTACTAATGTCTGGTAAGTTTATCAAATATGCATATGAAATCATTTGAATGCTGAGCTAAGCAGTGTCTAGATAATCTAAAAACAACAGTTGCTAAATGCATTCTTTGGAACATCTTGCTTTTGTGGCTACGGATGTGCCTTCGTTAATTATCTTTTAAAAGAACTGCAAATATTTCTTTAAGTCAAAAATAAATGTGTGAAGCCATTTGGGTCTTTTTCTATCCTGCTCATCTTATGAATGCATATTGACAAAAAGTCTTCTTTAATCAGCTCAAGAAATGCAAAAGCATAACAAGTAGAGAATGGAATATGTCTAAGTTTGCTTGCGGTTTGTTAATTGTGTGGAGTTTTAATAACAGCAAATGCTATTGGCGCAGGCTATCAGCTATTAAAATTAAGGCGCCTTGGAGCATGTGGGGTACCAAAGATGCTAGGCATTGCCATTGAAATTAATAAAATCAATAATAATTAGCATTTATATAGTGCTCTGAAACATTTAAAATGCTTCATTTCCATCTCAGTAATCCTCTCAAGTCTTACAATAAGTTAGCATTATTGTAGATGGCGGGAAGGAAGGGGGAGGTGAGACTGAGAGAAAAGGGGGTTGTTTAAGGCCTGATGGTGAGCTCATATGTTTGAAATGGACATTTACTGGCTCTGAGGTCACAGTTTCTGCACTTACACAGTTTCTGCACTGTCAGGATAAAGCAGAGATGGCATGAAAGTTTCATATTTAGGATCTTTCATAGATGGATGTATTTTTTTGCAATTTTTTTAAAAAGAAGAGTCACTGGGGAAAGTAGGTATTTAAATCTTTCCTTCCATTAAACCTGTTCCTGTTGCAATGCATTCTGGGGTGGGGGGGAGAGACATGCTTGCCTGGCTGTCTTTTTCCACAGACAGATAATTGCAATTTTAGAAGAGCACAGAAGAGACATTAAATAGTGTCTCACCCATCAACCCTTCTCCAGTTTTCGAAGTGGCCTCCTGGGACTGCGAATTAGCTTTACAAAAAGGAAGGGCCAAATCACAGTTTGTTCATATCATGAATGTTTGGGCCTTCATGCAATATGTTGCAAGTCACAGTTGGATGGGACTTATGGGAAAGTTCCACTAATGGGGTGGCATTTTATGCCTAGTGCTACTCTTCTGCTGCAGATGTCTGACTCCCCCTCCTGCTGTCTATCAGGGGCAGCATTTTTGAGGCAGTGGACTGTCATAGGAAGAGAGAGGCATGAAAGTCCAGCTCTACTGAAGAAAGTCCTTCTGAGAATAGAGATTTGCTGTAGGATCCAAGCCATTGAGCTGAGGGAGAGTTAAGCACATGCGGTATCTTTACACTGTATCCAGAATCTTGTCTTTAACAATAATGATAAATATTCTTAGACAATCAAGCATGCAAAATGATGGATGCAAAACGATGTGCATTGTGTCTTTCTGCATTTTACAGCATTCTGTTTCATATACATTTTGCTGGACCAATAAAGATGGCAGATCCTCTTCCTCCCAGTGGGCTCACATTACAATTGATGGAGGCTAGATGGCCATCTGACAGCAATGCTGATTCTGTGAACTTAGGCCGATCATGAGAAGGAGGGCAGGAAGGGCTGCATCAGTGTTCAGTTCTCATGGCCCCTTCTTATACACCCAGGGAAATGTTGTTCACCACTTTGAGGTCAGGCAGCAATTTTTCTCTGAGCCAGTTTGCCAGGAATCCTGGACGGGTCCCCCCCCCCCGCATTTTTTGCCATCTTCTGGGCTTGGAGCAGTGGTTGATTGAGTGGTACTTGTGATTTTCCAGCATTGTGCAGGAGGTTGGACTAGAAGACCCTGGAAGTCCGTTCCAACTCTATGATTCTGTGATTCTATTCACTGGTAAATCTGTGAATAAGGGGCTCAATTAAAAAAGCTCAGAACTCCATGGTGCTTCCTATGCTGTCATCAGAATCACTAAGATCCTCAGGCCCACCTGAATTTAGCTGATGGTGATTGGCTTGGAGGGAAGGTTTGGTGAGAAGAAGAGAAAGGAAGGCAGGATGAATCTTTCCTCCTTGCAGTCAGTTGGGTGATTGGTCTGCATTCACTGCATGCCCTGGCAGCAAGAAACATGTTTGAGAGGGGAGTGGAGAGCAGGAGGTGGGAAAGTCTTCTGTTTATCCAATCCAGAGAACAATTCAAAGAAGAGAAGAGGCTGAATTTATACCCTGCCCTTCACTTGTAGTTTCAGAGAGGCTTACAATCTCCTTTCCCTTCCTCTCCCCACAACAGACATAGGGTTGCCAGGTCTGGGTTGGAAAACACCTGGAGACCTTGAGGATGGATCTGGGAGAGGGTAAGGTTTGGGGAGGGGAGGGGCCTCAGCAGGGTACAATGCCATTTTCTCCATAGGAGCTGATTTCTCTCAGCTGAAGATCAGTTTTAAAAGTGGGAGATCTCCAGTCCCACCTGGAGGCTGGCCCCCTGTGAGGCAGGTGGGGCTGAAAGAGCTCTTTCAAGAATCACTCTTGAGAGGTTCAGCAGGTGCATGTAGAGGAGTGGGGAATCAAACCCAGATCTCCCAGATTAGAGTCTGCACACTTAACCACTACACCGAACTTTTAAATGTTTTCTTTCTCCCCAGTAAGAACCCAAAGCTTCATTGTTCTCCTGTCCTCTGTTTTATCCTCACAACATCCCTGTAAGTTAGTCTTCAACTCCCTGCAGTTCTCTGACTTACTTTTTTTTCAACTGCCTAACAGCCACTATCCTTTTCATGGGTTGAATTCTAGCAGGAGCTCTTTTGCATATTAGGCCACGGAAATACGACAGAGAATGGTTCTGGAATGACCACATTTTATTTGTTTTAATTATTTAATTTGGCTAAACTCGACTCATATATATTTTACTTATTTTATGTATTTTAGCTCCCTATGTACTCTATAATCTAGGATTTTATATTATTTATATTGCTATTTTACTGCTAAATCTGTTTTATGCCAATAAAGGCTTGCTGTTTGTTTATTAGGCCACACACCCCTGATTTAGCCAATCCTCCAAGAGCTTACAAGGCTCTTTTTTTGTAAGCTCTTGGAGGATTGGCTACATCAGGGGTGTATAGCCTAATATGCAAAGAAGTTCCTGATACAAACTGAACTTCAGACTGCATTGGTTCATTTCAAAAGCTGGGGTTTCTTTTGTAAGGTGAAGTGGTTTTACTGAAGCAAAGTGATGACTCAGAGGTTTGAACAATAGATTTAAAGAAGAACAATAGTAGAAAGAGGGGAATTCACCTATTACCCTCTCCCTCATATGTGACCCTCCCTTAAAATTTTGGCTCAGGACAACAGAGCCCCATGGTGCAGAGTGTTAAAGCTGCAGTAGTGCAGTCCTAAGCTCTGCTCATGACCTGAGTTCGATCCTTGGTGGAAGCTGGGTTTTCGGATAGCTGGCTTGAGGTTGACTCAGCCTTCCATCCTTCCGAGGTCGGTAAAATGAGTACCCAGCTTGTTGGGGGGGAAGTGTAGATGACTGGGGAAGGCAATGGCAAACCACCCCGTAAAAAGTCTGCTGTGAAAACGTGAAAGCAACATCACCCCAGAGTCGGAAACGACTGGTGCTTGCACATGGGACCTTTCCTTTTTCCATATGCATGTAAAAAACAAATAGACCTTATATGATCCTAAAGTAGGCATCAATACAGATGTGAGAGATAGCAGTGGAACTGGGAAATTTTTAAAAAGAAAACAGAAGGGAAGAAGTAAAAAAAGAAAGCTACCCCCCTCTTCAAATTCTCATATGTATTCATCCTAGAGCAGTCTGCATTGGAGGTAGGGCTGCAATATGTGTAAAAGGAGATAATAGTTTCAAATAAATTAACAGAATAAAAAGAAACAAATTTTCCCATTGAACATTCCAATCACTCCTCTTCTCCTCCCACACGAAGGTAGTATAATTCCTAGGAGTTATGTAGTGTTTTCTGAGTATACAAAGCACCTCCACATGTTTGATGGATACTCCATGGTTAGTAGGATCAGTTTGGTGCATTGCTGAATTCAGTGCAGTATCATTGGGAAATATCTGCATAAGACTAATTAGTATGCTGTTTAAATCAGTCAGCAATGAGATACATCAATCAGTGCCAAGTCTAAACAGCACAATTTGTGGATTAATTAAAAAAGGCAAGGGAAAATATATTTTAAAAGAAACAATGCAAATGGATCAAATAGTATTTTCCCTGGCACGTTTGCAGAATGGAGCCGGCTGAGCAATTAATTGGTAATACACAAGTAATCCCAAACAAATGAATAAAATTCAAAACAAGCGAATATAAAGGATGATGTTTGTTAAACAAAGTTCACCAGCAAGCCATGTTCAATTCAGCAAATGCCAGCATTTGAATTTTTGAGAGCACTCAATTTGGATTTCCATAAAGGGAACCAATTTGAAATGCACATGCTCAGTTAAGAAGCTTGAAAATTGCTGTATGAATGGGAAAACAGGTTTTGCGAGTCCATTAGCTGGAACAAAATGGCCAGGTTTTAGAGGATTGCTAAATGGTTCCCTTTTGTCCCCAGAGGAAATAAAAAGGGTAAGATAAATTGGATGCCCCCCCCCCTCACTGCCTTTGTGACCCTCCTTTAAAATTTTGGCTCAGGATGACTTTGCTTAGTGCTCTGAGTCTGCAGTCCTAAGTATATTTACTTTGAGCTAAATCAGCAACAAAGTTTATTATACGGTCAACAGCAGGGCTTTTTTTTTTTTTCTGGAAAAAGAAGTGCCAGAACTCTCAAGAGGGAAATGAAGGAGAAACACACAGGTGCTCCTCATGAACCTTTAAACGTTTTTGTTTCCACGGACAGGTTCTGGAAATGTGTTCCACCATGCCCCCCCCCCAAAAAAAGCCCTGGACAGCTTTCTGTAGCACATTCATTAAAATAAATAAAGCCATTGCGCATGTTTAATTAACAGAGTTATTTCAACTCTGTTATCTTATCTCAGTGGCTGAATTTATTTGGAAGTAAGCTCACTGAAGTAATGAAGAGTTCCAACAGAATGCGCGACAAATAGTTTTTTGGATAGGGTTGCCAGATCCTCCCTGGTGGTGGGTGGGTGTGCACCAAAAGTAATGCCATTGTGTTGCCAGCAATGTAGAGATGTTGTGGCATTTGCGGGAGAAACTGTATGGTAGAAATCATTTTTAACATGGAGCTTTTGCCCAAATACCAGAGTCACTGGCAGGCCTTTTTTTTGTAGCAGGAATTCCTTTACATATTAGGCCACATACCCCTGATGTAGCCAATCCTCCTGGAGCTTACAGTAGACTCTGCACTAAGAGCCGTGTAAGCTCTCAGAGGACTGGCTACATCAGGGGCGTGTGGTCTAATATGCAAAGAAGTTCTTGCTACAAAAAAAAAGCCCAGGACCGATAATATGATGTTTTCACCTCTGGAGCACACTAGAAGTGACATCACCACATCACTGGTAATGCAGGCCTGCTGGTTAGCCCCTTGCTGGGCAGCGATTGGCACTGGGGGGAGAAGCCCCAAAGCAGGGGATTTCCTGCCCCCCATTGGGGGCTTGGCAACCCTATTATTAGAATTTTGTAGTAGGCTCTTCAAAGCTGGGTCTGAATTAGCATGGCTTCACAACTTCTACTTTAGGAATTTTAAAGCAAAATAGGGATCACCTCTGGTTTGTAGAAGTACCTCCTCTTTCTGTACTTGACCCCATTGTGTAGATTTTTGATCCATACTCAGGGACCAAGTTCACAATTAAATACATATTATAACCTTCAGTAATTAAAAATCCAGAAGCATTTTTAGCACAGATGGAAATCACTTCTAGCATAGGAGAGCAGTGTGGTCTTGGGCACAGCCAACAGGTGTCCTTTTCCTTGTTCAGGTAGAACCATTCTGCTAGCTTGCAGAATCAGTGTTTCTAGAGCTAGTCCCAGGAGAGATAAATGGTTATTACAGAACAGCAGCACTAGTGCTGAAGCATCTTTCCCCACCATTCAAATGTTATTCCTGTCTTCATGCAGAGATGAATTGAGCTGCTAGAACATTGGAACATAGACTCATGAGTCCAAGTTTTAGGTCAGGATAGCTGTTGTCATGGCCCAACTCCTTTATATTAAAAAAGGTTTTCTCAGTTCCCTTTTATTTATGATAGTCACTCTGTGTGCACAACTTGTAAACTGCCTGCAGATATTGGCTTGACTATGGCCATGCAAAAGAACTCGGTTTTGCACAGGCTTACTGCTTCATTGAAACTGGGTTACTACTTCAAAGCAGCTTCGTATGCTTGGTCAGCTTGACTGAACAAAATCTTCTCAGAACACAAATCTCTAGTGAGCTCACCAAGCCCATATGGCTAGTTTCCATGGGCAACAGCTGCTCCATTTAAAGAAGACCCTGGGCGCATACACCACCACACAGGTTATTTTGCCATGCCAACATCACATACGAATCAGCCCGCAGATAATTCTAATGAAGAATTGCATGCAGCCTGCCAGGGAAAAGGGTGGCTGACCTTTGCACTCAATGAGACACTGTAGCAGTAGAAATTAGGGATGATTTCAGATTTCTCATCCTTGGTATTTCAAACTGACAGTCTTGATTTTGATTTTATTTCTCCCTTTCAGGAATCACATCTATAATTCTTTACTTTCCCACCAGTTTTTAATTTTCATAGACCAATTTACCCCCATAAAATGCTCACATCTTTCAGTATTATTTATGCATCAATAATTGGCATTATACATATATGACACGGACAGGAGGGCATCCCACAAAGCCTTGAAAAAGAGAAGAAATCTCAGTTTCCCCCCTTTCCCCTCACTACTAGCTCTGTCTCTTTGTGGTCACTGCCTATGTCTCCAGCTAGGCACCAATTACC
This sequence comes from Heteronotia binoei, assembly GCF_032191835.1. NCBI lineage: Eukaryota > Metazoa > Chordata > Lepidosauria > Squamata > Gekkonidae > Heteronotia > Heteronotia binoei. Next base: position 165,801,639 of record NC_083224.1, read on the forward strand.
AATGGTACCAGTTTACCTCATCCCCAAACTCGCTACCACTGCCACTCTTTCATGTCTGTCTTCTCTTCCTGGCCACCACCATAATTTGAACAAGTTAAAATACTGCTGAAAATACAGCAATTTAGTTTTATGGAGGAGGAGGGTTTTTTTTTTGTAACTCCCATTTTCGTTTTTAAAGCTATTTCTTCAAACCTGGGGATTCCTCCCTTCCAGACTGCAGAACTCATAAGCATAGTCATGCTTGGCCACACTGAATTGCTTTAGTTATTCATATGTGGGACGTCCTTTGGTTATTAGATATAGTGATAAACAATGTAGATTGTGCTTATAAATACCATATAAATAGTGTGCAACATACACTTGAATCTAGAAAAAACAATGGGGAAAATGAGAAAGCCAAAAGGGTTGTCAAAGGATAGAACAGAATCTAAAAAAAGAAACCAGCTATGGAATATTGCCTCATCCCTAGTGGAAATGGTCACAATAAAACGAAGCTGCACTTTGTTTAGCAAGTGTTCCTCTTTCATGGAACATACACTCATTGTAAAATACAAATTGCCTCTGGCATGAACAAAACCAACTACACCTCAGATGTGCATCACTTTGAATCGCACCATAAAATGCTTTTTGATCCATTTCATTACATGAGTTGCAAGTGGGAGTTTAACATGGGTTTACAGGTTTAAATGCAAAGGAGCTCACCGTTGCAAATCAAAGCTGTCGATCTCACAGAGCAGGTGCACATCAGAAAGCCAATTCCAACAAAAGTAAATGTTGATAACATGAAAGAGTGAGAGATAAGGCAAAGGTCAGTTCCTCTGTGGCTGTTCCATTCAAACAAAAAAAACAAAACACTTTCCCTGTAGAATCTATGAAGGAAATAATAACTGCCATGCCTCTAATTAAACTTGGAGCTATTTAACGTGGCTCACTTTTAGATGAAAGGTGATAGTAAAGGTTAGGAGAGCAGGGCCCCTTGGGAAAGAGCTGTGACTCCCAAAGAGCTGTTGCTTTGAATGCAGAAGGTTTTAGGTTGAATCCCCAGCATCTCCAGTTAAAAGGACTAGGCAGTAAGGGGTGTGAAGAACTTCTGCCTGAGAACCTGGAGAGCTGTTGCCAGACAGACCCAGACGCAATAGTGACTTTGATGGACCAAGGGTCTAATTCAGTATGAGGCAACTTCATATGTGTCATACAGACAGTTTCCTCTATCTGAATGCTCTACAGCTCTGAATATTTGTATATGCATTAATGCTTATTTAGTGTTTATTCTGATATAAATGTCTGCATAGCTGTATTAACCTTTTAAAATAACAGAACCTTCAGCCTTCATTTCTTTTTCATTATGTATGTTTATTCAGGGCTTTTTTTTTTAGCAGGAACACACAGGAATGCAGCTCCAGCTGGCTTGACATCAGGGTGTGGCCTAACATGCAAATGAGTTCATGTTTTGGTAGAAAAAGCCCTGTGTGAAACAATGGTGATGTCAGGGGATGTGGTCTAATATGCAAATAAGTTCCTGCTGGGCTTTTTCCTACAAAAAAGTCCTGTGTCATTAATCAATTAAGTACAACCAAATATTTCCCTGATACCATATTAGCTAGTAGCCATAGGGCTTTTTTTGTAGAAAAAGCCTAGTAGAAACTCATTTGCATATAAGGCCACACCCCCGATGTCACCATTGTTCCACAAGGGGGTTGTAGAAAAAGCCCAGCAAGAATCATTTGCATATTAGGCCACATCACCTGACATGAAGCCAGCCGGAACTGCTTTCCTGTGCGTTCCTGCTCAAAAACAGCCCTGAGTAGCCAGTAGGCTTTATTAATGTAGCCATTAGAGTTTGGTTGATTTTTGGAAATCTGGACAGAAAGTGTGGAAGAATTCATTGCACTGAATGGAGGGTTGGACTAAATGAGCTACAAAACTCACTTCAGCTATGTGACTCTATTGTGGCCAAAATCCAGAGTAATTTGACTGTTTGACTCTCACTAGATATATTCAGCAATTTGTAGGCCTGCTATGGCAGGAGATCTCCTACTGGAAGAGAAGATCTCCTACTGCTCACCATGACTTAGACCCATGTCAGGAGAAAAATTAGAACAAGGGTAACATTGGTTGCATTGCTACATCACTTCCAGAGAACATTAAGGAAACATAGGGTAGCTCTGTGGTTTTATCACACACTTTCTGTCTAGTCCTACAGCTATCCTATCCTACATCACTTTCATTTTCTTCCTGGGAGTAATTTAGAAAGTCAGCTGATGTCATGTCCTCAGTGTCCAATGTCCTCAATCTCCAACCCTTCCCAAACTGTAGAATTCTGTGGGGGATTCTAGTTCTGAATGCTGTTCCATATTTTAGAAAATATACCTTCCCTCCAGAAAGAAAATTTCCACAATAGAGAGTAGGGCAAAGAGTTGGTATAGCACATTTCTGTCTGCAAGTTTTAACATAGTAGAGAATTCAAGAAAGGTATCATTCACCTCCCAACATGAAGTTGTTCAGTCCTCTCTTCTAGTTTATTTACTAGATGTGTAGACCAGGCCATTAATGTAGGAGTATGTATTGCCTGGATGGCCAGATTTTACATGAAAGGAGGAGGAGGAGATTGAATTTATACCCTGCTCTTTACTTGAAGTCTCAGAGTGGCTTACAATCTGCATCCCTTCCTCTCCCCACAACAGACACTCTGTTAGGGAGTTGGAGTTGAGAGAGCTCTTTTGAGAACTGCTCTTGACAGAACAGCTCTAAGAAAATTGTGACTAACTCAAGGACACCCAGCAGCTGCATGTGGAGGTGTGGGGAATCAAACACAGTTCTCACAGATTAGAGTCCGCAGTTTTAACCACTACACCAAACTGGCTCTCAAAAGTAAAAATTTACTCACATTAAGATATAAAAAGACAGTGATAATCAACCCCTCCTCTAGCTTTATCTGTAAGATGGATAGCTGCAGAAAAACAACATTGGCTGCATTAATTTCTCTTCCAATGTTAAGTCCCAGGATAAGCCCTTTCTGTTTAAAGAGTACCAAGGCTGAAGCAAACTGAAAGCCTAGATCCCTAATCCAGATTTGTAAAGGCAACACGTGTTGGAAAATAGCAATGTCCTGTGTACAAAAAAGATGAAAGAAAATCCTACGGGGGCAGCAAGCTCTACCTAGACAGGACAGTAGAGTAGAATACTTCTTTTCAGGGGTCATTTTGTAGAAAAAGAGGTGCTGGAGCTCATTAGCACAACTTATTGGCATAACTCCTTTGCATATGCCACACACCCCTGACATCACTGAAAGGTGTACTAAATTATATGAGCTTAGCATCTACATTAAAATGCTTCTTGAATTATAATTATCATGATAAAACCTTACTCCCACCATACTTTTTAAATTACTTTCTCCTATCTGGCCACAGTGGCATGATGAAGATTTCCATCTGCCTGCTTTATATATTTTGCTTATCTCCCGGATTTTTTGTGGAGAAAAATATTAGAAACTTTGCCAGAGTTCTGCAAAATTCTCACAGGTGGTTTGAACACTGAAGCCCAGAAGTGAGTATTTATGGGGTGTGGGGGGGGGGGGCAGGGAGAGAGCAGTTAAGAAAAAAAATGCATAATAAAATTTAGAGGTTCCAGAGCTCTGCTCCTGTGAGCTCCTGCCCAGAATGAGCCCTGATTCTTTCTAAATGGACTTTTTTGTCTGTCTGTCTGTCTGTCTGCTTAGGCTGTTCTTCTAGAGCAGTGTAGAACTCTCCGCTGTCAAGGCAGCTCATTTCCCATCCAGTTCTTTAGTTTCAAAATAAAACTTGCTTTACTTTTAAACTGTTCAGACTACCTCATAGGCACTCTGCCAACAACACACCCTTAGAGAATCTATTTCATTAATTAACAAATTGCAAGCCACTCTGTATAGTTTTCAGAGCAAGAGACATTCAGTCTTGGTTTGATATTGCTTGCCTCTGCCTTGCAACGATTCAAACATTGGGGGCAGGAGTATTTAAAACTTTAATGCTCACAAAAAAAATAATAATGTCCAAATTAACTCTGCATGGTAGGACTCTCTTCCTTCTAGCTGCATTTTAAATAATCAATTTCTATCACCAGATGATCTTCCACAAACCAGTCTTCAACACATTTTAATCAAAGCACATGCTTAAAATCAGTATGTGAAAAAATGGGGTTGAACAGCATATAGCCTATTGTTGGCAAGGAATCTGGAACTGTGCTTCTTGGGGTTCAGCTGACTGGCTGAATTTGTGGATAACTATGCTAATTTTAAATTTTGTAGCCACTTAAAGGTTTGTGTAGAGTCATGTTCATTAGTTATATATGTGTGGGATTCCTTATAGACATGACTTTAGATGTATTAAGGTTGGAATGGTTGGGTCATTATCCTTATTTTTTTAATGGCCTTTCCCCCTTTGTATTGTTTTTATGGCTTAAGAGGATGTTTTAATATATTGGATAATGAATTTTAATAATAAAATCCAGTTGCGCCTTTTAAGATTAACATGAGGTTTTTGTAGTCCACACTGATTATTAAAGGCACAACATGATTTGGTAACATTTTCTGTAAAAATCAACTTGGCTACACTTGAATGATTTTAAATAATTGTTATATTTTAAACCTTCTGTTTACTGCTTTGAATGGATGTGAAACATGATATAAAATGTGGTGAATAACTGCAAGCAATATAGATTAATAGAATGCATTATCCTGACCCTCACCTGTATTTTTCTTTACACTTTGAATATCTGCCCAGGTCTTCTGTCTCTGAGGTTTTCACCATATTTCAAACAGAGGCTCCATCTCAACCTTGAAAGGGTCTATCTCATTAAGACTTTGCTGATGTGAACTTTTTTCCAGTGAGTTCCCTACTCTTAAGAAGCCAACAATACCCATGAGATATTTTATGAGGCATTTAGACATTTTAACACATACATTTTTATTAAGTATATAGAGAACTGAAAGTGTGGGTCATAATGTTCACTTAATGTCAGACCCCAATTAATCATTTCCCTTTATTATTGTTTCATCCACTGATTCCCATTAAAATCTGCAGAATTGGTTTTTGTAAAGAGGTTGTCTTTATCGGTCTCAGTAGCTGTTCAAGCAAGTACAGCTATTTGGACATGATCTCCCCTTCTCACACAGTAAATTAAGTAGCCCTTTTTACACTTTCAAAATGTCAATCAAAGCCTCACCCAGCTGTTAGCATCCAATTTCTTAATCCTTTCAGCAACCAAATAAAATTTGAATGACTTGAAGACTTCCTGTTTTGTTAGCACAGAGCAATTCATAAGTAGTGCTGCTAAGAGGAATGCTCTTAATTAGGGATGGGTACAAACAACATTTTTGTGGTTCACTTCAGTTTGTGATTCATGGCTGAAACATAAACAAAACCACAAAGTGATTGAACCAGGAAGTTGGTTCATGAACTGAACTGGTTCATAGTGATTTGTGACTCCTGCTTTCTGCTCCGCACCACTTTTCACGGGGAGTAGAAAGTAGGGTTTTAAATGGCTCAGAGCTGCTTAGACCCCTGCTTTAAGCTCTTTATGAACTGCCACAAACTGCCTTAAAATTTGTGGAAGTTTGTGGCAGCTCTTCAGTTTGTGAACCACAAACTGACCAAAATTAATCACAAATTTACATTCATAAACTGGCTCACGCACATGCCTACTTTAATTCTCTTTGCTTAATTTCTTCCTGAAATTCAAAAATCCATTTCCCCCCCTCATTTTGTGGAGTCTGTTTTGAATCAATTCTGTTTGCATTAAAAGAGAAATTCAAAGAAAGTGGGATAGTAAGGGAGGGGGTCTACAAAATTTCCAAATTTCATTCTTCAAATACTCAGAAGCCAATAGCATCTTCTCAGACTTTTCTATCCTCCTGCTAGATCACTCTGTGGCATGTAACATCAACAAAAATCCTTCAAGGGTTAAAGTTACAAATGGGTGCATGGAGGGGTAGAGAGAAATTCTTCTTCCAAAAGAGAAAAAGAGAATTATATCTTTAAAATATGAATTTTTGGAGGGAAGCAATTCTACTCCCTATAATAACACCATTAGCAAAGTATCTGAGGCTAGAAACTGACATTGAAAGCAATAGCCCTTTAATTCTTTCTTCCTTCTAGGTAATACTCAAGACGTTTTATAAAAGCGTGTGACATCATTGTTGAGAGTTGTCCCACCCCCTAAAAAGGTAGAACCTCTAAAAACAGAGATGCCAAGTTAAATATTTTATTTCACTAGTTACTGGGGAAAGGGGGAGGCAAAAGGATAAGGAGCTGTGGTACTGCTTTTGCTGCAGCCATGTGGGGGCCGCAACATCATGTTTGTGCCTGATTGGCTCGGTTTAAACATAAAACATAAGTAAGCCAATGCAGCAGACTGGGAGATGAAAATGGTCCTGGAGCAAGCCAAGCTCAGCAGCCCTTGTGGTGCTACAAGCTAGTTCTGCAGGCTACTCAGCTCCATGGGGGAAAGCAGCGGACATTAGCTCACCTGCTTAACCTCCCTAAATTGGCAACAGCATCGCTGATGAAATAATAATAATAATAATAATAATAATAATAATAATAATAATAATAATAATAATAATAATAATAATAATAATAATAATAATTTTATTTTTATATCCCGCCCTCCCCCGCCAAAGGCAGGCTCAGGGCGGCTAACACGACACGGTATATACCATGATTACAGTAAAATACAATATTATTACAAACAATTAGACAGTTAAAACAAATAAATTACATTCATAAGTTAAGTTAAAATTAAATCAATAGTTAAACCGTTATGAGTTCTACGTTTCAGTGCTACAATTCAGTTGTATATAAGAAGGCTAGATGTCATTTCCTGAGTTTCATCTTAACGCGAGCTCGAAGAGGGCGTTATTGTGAGCTAAGTGGCTCCTGAAGCATTGGCCAAGTAGCTGGGCCTTGGCTGTGCTTTCTACATAAGAACATAAGAGAAGCCATGTTGAATCAGGCCAATGGCCCACCGAGTCCAACACTGTGTCACACAGTCTCCCCCCCCCAAAAAAAAACAGGTGCCATCAGGAGGCCCATCAGCGGAGCACTAGAAGTCCTCCCCCTGTGCCCCCCCAAGCACCAAGAATACAGAGCATCACTGTCCCAGACACAGAGTTCCAACAATAGGTGATGGGTTTGTTTTTTATGATTTTGTTTTTGTTTGTATTAAGCTGGTCGGATGACCGTGAATAAAGAACTACTACAATATGCTGTGTCTAATAGCCACTGATGGACCTCTTGTCAATGCCTCTTGTCCACCAGCACCCTTCTGGGGTAGCAACCCACTGGGAAATTTCCCTGTAAATCCAATGGCTATTTCTCCTCAGAAACCACAAAGGCTACTTTGCTAATTATGACATGTTACAGTCTATGAGAGCCAGTTTGGTGTAGTAGTTAAGTGTCTGGACTCTTATCTGGGAGAACCGGGTTTGATTCCTCACTCCTCCACTTGCACCTGCTGGAATGGCCTTGGGTCAGCCATAGCTCTGGCAGAGGTTGTCCTTGAAAGGGCAGCTGCTGTGAGAGCCCTCTCCAGCCCCACCCACCTCACAGGGTGTTTGTTGTGGGGGAGGAAGGTAAAGGAGATTGTGAGCTGCTCTGAGACTCTTCGGAGTGGAGGGCGGGATATAAATCCAATATCTTCTATGAGAGCAAGATCTGAGATAATTATTTGAAGTTGGTGTACTAACCTCATTTGTGACTGTGTTTCCACATGATGTGAATTTGTATCAAATTTCACTTTGTGAAAAACTACTAGTCATTTCAAAAATAATGCTTGTGAAGAGTGGTACATTTCTTCCCCCTCTTTCCTGCAGCACATTTTGTGTTAATCCCAGTTAGTTTCCCTGCACCATACTTCCTGCCTACAGACAAGCAAACTGGGTTTTTAATTGATTGTATGCAAGCCAAGTCCCTATTTTACCAACTAATGTATTTATTTGTTTGTTTGTTTAATCAGGGCCAGATTAACAATTAGGCCAAGTAGGCACTGGCCTATGGGCCCCCATGCCTTTAGGGGGCCTGGGCCAGTTCCCCCCCCCATTTCCACCCCTGCTTGCAGCCTTCCCAGCCTGCACGGGCAGCCAGCAACTGAGCTGCTCTTTGCCCAACTTGCCTGGTGTGGCTGCTGTTAGTGCCATCGCCAAGTTTTCCTCTCTCTGCCTCTCCCCCACGGCTTAGTAAAAGGGGTTTTAAGAAGATGCCTGCAGGCTGCAGAGGGGGCCATGGGTGGTGGGATGAGTACTTCGACTCTGAGATGATTTGCAAGGCCCTCCCCCCAAGATTTTGACTGCCTAGGGGCCTTCACAGGGTTTAATCCCGCACCAACCATAATTTTAAAACAAACTATTGTTTTGTGCATGCGTGGATTGAGTCAATGTCTGTATGACCACCCAAGTATAGGAACACAGTAAGACTTTTATCTGTCCCTAAATTAAAGTACAATTATTCAGAGTAATAGGCTGAATTAAACGCTCATGGATTTCACAGCATACTGGAAAAAAGACCCTTAACCTTGAGCAGTGGAGGGTATTATTTGGCATCTACATCTTCCTTTTGTTTTTGTTTTTAATGAAATTGAGATAAGAAATGATGATTTTCTAAATTTAAGATGAAAGACTGCCATCTGTTATGGTCTGGATTGCTTTCCTCAGCACATTGTCTGGGGGGAAAAAAACTATGCTTCTTAGACACCTCCTATAATGATTGCTAAAGGCCGATAAATGTTAGAACCAAATAGTTGACATAAAAATCTAGTGTTCAGATGTGCATGAGCTAGAAAGTTCTGAATGTGCTGTGTTATAAGAAATAAGGCAAGGAATAACAAGCAGTGTACAGAAACTTGCTTTTGAGTGGTGCTGTTGAGAACTTCTATGAGCCCTCAGGCAAAGATTCATTCTGAGCCACCACACCATATAATATCACTCCGAACCAACCCAACCATTATGCTAAAGCAACTTGCTTGACTTTTCTCGTTCTATATGCCCCTAATGTGCCTAGTACCCCTAGAATTTTGTTCCTTTAGTGCTCCCTAGGAGTCTGGTCTCTGAGAAAGTTTGCTGCTTGATCTTCCCTTGAAATTCCTCAAATTATGCCTCCCTCTACCCCCCCCCCCCAAAAATAACAACTGTAGTGTATCGAGATAACGATACAACGCAATAACACAATAACATAAAACCAGCCAGCGCGACCCTGCGCGGAGCGACTGGGCTGTCCCCGGGCTGCTCAGCGCAGGACCCGAACTCCCAGCCAATCACCAGCTGTGGCGGGAAGTTCAACAGGCCAGGATTGGACTGGCCTGTCTGGAGGGAGGTTCCCGGAGTTGTACATAAGCGGGACCCGGCCCGCGTGTTCTCTCTCTTGTAACGTGCCTCCATTAAAGCATGTTGCCCTACCAACGTCTCCTGTCTCAGTACGTTACAACAACCACCACCTATATCAGCATTCACTTTGGGAGAAAATTCAGCAGCAGTTCCAGAAATAACACTTCTGAAGTGAGGGACATTTGTTGTTTAATTGAGTCCTTCATATGGTCATCTTAACACTTTGCTTGCAGTTCAAATAATTCAGCAGCAGTTCCAGAAATAACACTTCTGAAGTGAGGGACATTTGTTGTTTAATTGAGTCCTTCATATGGTCATCTTAACACTTTGCTTGCAGTTCAAAATAAGCAGCCATTTATATATATGTTCTGTTTTTACCGCTGTACAGTTGGAAAAATTAATAATTGGGGGGGCGCATTTTTTGCATGTAGGCTTAGATGCCATGGAAGATGAAGGGATGGGAAGCAACTGTTAAATAGTGAGTTCAGCCAGCTCTCATTCAACACAACGCTTTATTAGCAAGATAAATCAAATAAAATGAAAAATGAAAGAACAGTCACAAGTAAAACAGGCAACAATGGCAAACTAATATACAGTCTGAGAAGGCTTAATATACAGTTTGAGGAGGCAGGCATCAGACAATCCCATTCTGCTCTCCAGGATCCCTTATTTGCATTTCCTGGAGAAATGCCTCACATCCCAATTGGCCAGTTCTGAGAGAACGGCCAATCACGATGTTGGCTTTAGGATCCTGGAGAGCAATGGGTGCCTTCCTCAAGCTCAGACAAGAATGTATCATAGAATTTAATACATAGCAGCAATATTTGTCAGTTCTCCCCTCTCACAGCAGGGTTCCAACCTCGCCCCCCCGCCAGTAATGGACAAGACAGGCCTCCCTGTCCTTGCTGAAGACAGGACATGACAGTGTCATTTAATCCTAACTTCCCCTGGCAAGGGATGGACCTGCTGGCTGCACCCTGCCTGGTCACCATTCAGCCGGACTGGGCACCTGTTGCTCAGTGCTGGCCAGGCAAGTACTCCATTATTCCTTTGGGGGGCAGAGTAGCCCTGTTTCCTGGGCCATTTATCCTCTCCCATCAAAAACAGAGACCGACTTTCACACTAGGCTTGTTCCGGGTGGAGAGCCCTTTTGCTCCTGGCGTTTCATTCCATTTTTGCACAAGCTACCCCGAGCTGCGAGTTGGTGTGCCACTTTTCCACAGCAAGCAAGATCCTCTTACAAGCGGTTTCTGTTTGCCATGGAAAAGCGGTGCACCAACTTGCAGCTGCTAGACTGGCCTTGGGTTAGCCATAATTATCGCAGGAGTTGTCCTTGAAAGGGCAGCTGCTGAGAGACCCCTCTCAGTCCCACCCACCTCACAGAGTGTCTATTGTAGGGGGAGAAGAAACAGGAGATTGTAAGCTGCTCTGAGTCTCTAATTCAGAGAGAAGGGTGGGGTAAAAATCTACAGTCTTCTTCTTCTTCCAGGGCAGCTCGTGTGAAAACAGAGAGAAGCACTGGGGGCCAAAGGGTTCTCCACCCGGAACAAGCCCTAGTGCAAAATCGGTCAGAGCTTTTCCCTTGGCTGTGCCTCACCTTTGTACTTTCCTCCCTCTTTGAAGCTTACCCAGGGTCTATATTATTATCATTTAAGCACCTGGCTGAACCAATTATCTTTGCTCAAGCTTTGAACATAAAGGTTCCATCTTTTAAAGATGTTTTTGTGGTCTACTTCTCGTCTTACCCATTTTGTAGCTTAAAAGATTTATGTCTTGTTCAAATCCTGATAATTTTTACGCCTATTGTTTGTTTGAATCTCACCCGGTGCACGTGGGCCATTCCCTTTTTTCTTGGCCTGTTTTATCGCACAGGGTGGTTGTGGTGAGAATAAGATGGATGAAGGATGATGAAGATGATGTTCTATGCTGCTCTGGGATGAAAAGTGGGGTAAAAATATCTCAATACATTAATTGTGTTTTAAGTCCGTAAGCTGCCTTGAGCATGCCTCCTGACAGATAGTATATAAATTTTCAAAATAAACAAATGCATGACAAAAAAAAAGGCTAATGTGTCTTAAGGACTATAGATATCTCCTTAGTGGACCTTATGTCTCAGGAAATGGATCTAGCCATGTGCCTACCAAGGGTTAGAAGTGGCTTCTCTCCTAATCGGGACTGATGGAATGTCCATGTGAAAAGAGCTCAGGTTTAGATGCTGGGAGAGCTAAAGACACTCCTGGTACAAGATCTTGCTTTCTCCCTCTCCCCCATATTTTCTTTCTCTATGTACATGTGCCTGTATATGTGTATATCTGTGTATATATGTGTATATGTGTATATTGGGATATAAATCCCAAATAAATAAATAAATCTCAGATGTGATATGGGGGAGCAGATTTGGTCCTCTATAGGAGTGCTTCTGTGCCTCAGTCTACACTGTGGAAGATGAGAAGTGTTTGCCCGCTCCAGAACCACTAAATTTGGAAGGGGTATTGAAAGACCTAACAAATTGAGGTGACAAGAGAGGAGGTCCTATAACTGATTGACAAATTAAAAACTAATAAGTCAATAGGTCCAGATGGCATACATCCAAGCGTACTGAAAGAACTCAAAGTTGAACTTGTGGATCTCCTGACAAAAATATGTAATCTTTCATTGAAATCTGCCTCCGTTCCTGATAACTGGAAGGTAGCAAATGTCACCCCCATCTTTAAAAAGGGTTCCAGAGGAGATCCGGGAAATTACAGGCCAGTCAGTCTGACTTCAATACTGGGAAAGTTGGTAGAAAGCATTATCAAGGACAGAATGAGTAGGCACATTGATGAACACAAGTTATTGAGGAATACACAGCATGGGTTCTATAAGGGAAGATCTTGCCTCACTAACCTGTTACAATTTTTGAGGGGGTGAACAAACATGTGGACAAAGGGGACCTAATAGATGTTGTTTACCTTGACCTCCAGAAAGTTTTTGATAAAGTTACTCATCAAAGGCTCCTTAGTAAGCTCGAGAGTCATGGAATAAAATGACAGGTCCTCTTGTGGATCAAAAACTGGCTAATGAATAGGAAGCAGAGAGTGAGTATAAATGGGCAGTCTTCGCAGTGGAGTGGGTAAGCAGTGGGGTGCCACAGGGCTCAGTACTGGGTCCCATGCTCTTTAACTTGTTCATTAATGATCTGGAGTTGGGAGTAAGCAGTGAAGTGGCCAAGTCTGCAGATGACACTAAATTCTTCCGGGTGGTAAGAACCAGAGAGGATTGTGAGGCACTCCAAAGGGATCTGTTGAGGCTGGATGAGTGGGCATCAACATGGAAGATGAGATTCAATGTGGCCAAGTTCTAAGCAATGCACATTGGGGCCAAGAATCCCAGCTACATATACAAGTTGATGGGTTGTGAACTGGCAGAGACTGACCAAGAGAGAGATCTTGGGGTCGTGGTAGATAACTCACTGAAAATATCGAAACAGTGTGTGATTGCAATAAAAAAGGCCAACACCATGCTGGGAATTATTAGGAAGGGAACTGAAAATGAATCAGCCAGTATCATAATGCCCCTGTATAAATCGATGGTGTGGTCTCATTTGGAATGCTGTGTATAATTCTGGTCACTGCACCTCAAAAAGGATATTATAGCATTGGAAAAAGTGCAGAAAAGAGCAACTAGAATGATTAAAGGTTTGGAACACTTTCCCTATGAAGAAAGGATAAAATGCTTGGGGCTCTTTAACTTGGAGAAACGTTGTCTGCGGGGTGACATGATAGAGATTTACAAGATTATGCATGGGATGGAGAAGGTAGAGAAAGAAGTACTTTTCTTCCTTTCTCACAATACTAGAACTCGTGGGCATTCAATGAAATTGCTGAGCAGTCAGGTTAAAATGGATAAAAGGAAGTACTTCTTCACCCAAAGGGTGATTAACATGTGGAATTCACTGCCACAGGAGGTGGTGGCGGCTACAAGCATAGCCAGCTTCAAGAGGGGATTGGATAAAAATATGGAGCAGAGGTCCATCAGTGGCTGTTAGCCACAGTATACGTGTGTGTGTGTATGTGTGCGTGTGTGTATGTGTTTGTGTGTGTGTATATGTATGTATGTATATGTGTGTGTGTATATATATACATATGTATGTACACACACACATATATTGGCCACTGTGTGACACAGAGTGGTGGACTGGATAGGCCATTGACCTGATCCAACACGGCTTCTCTTATGTTCTTATGTTCTCCACTTGTGCTCTGTCTGCATATTTGTAAGTAACACTAATTCTACAAAACACTATAAGCCTCAAGTGCTCTCTGCAGAACCCACCTGGAAATGTTGCTTTTAGTCAAAATAGGGAGGTGGGAGACTCCCCTCCCACCCCCCAGCACTGCTTAAAAGCAGTCTGAGGAGGCATTTCTGAGTGAGGAAATGCTGTGAAGAGGAGTCAAAACCTCCTTCCCTTATGCCATAGCTCAGATTCATTTCTCAACACCTTGTGGATGCTTTGGGTAGCTCAATTTCATGCCTGGGGATTCGGGGTCACATCTGTTTTGGCTCCTGAAGTTCAGTGTTAGGACACTTCGCCTCCTCCTCCTTTCTCTTTACCATCAGCTTTATTCTTTATCTGTTTTTACCACTCTGCCTGTGGATTGCCCTGACAGCATGTTTTAAAATGTGTGGTCCATTTGTTCATTGTCTAAGAAACCTGTTCTAATGCTTTAAAAGCCTTTGGAGCTATTCTTTCTTTGCTTTTCTTAATTGATTGACTGTAAGCTGAAATCATAAGCAATATTTAGTAGTTGAGAACCTTCACTTGGAGCATAAAATTGCTCACCAAAGGAAAAAAGACAGTGCCCCCCCCCCCACAGTAAAGATGTGTCAATCCCAGAATGCTATTAGACTATCCTCTCAGGCACACAGAAGAAAAGACACCATTTTGTCTGTTGTGATTTAATAAATGAGGAGGAAAATATTAGAGAGCTTTTTATTTATTTATTTATTTTATTCTATAATTTATATCCCGCCCTTCCCACAAAGTGGCTCAGGGCGGCTCACAACAACGACAAAACAATAAACAAGGTACAAAGTTAATACATTTAAAAGTCAAAACATTTAAAAAACCTAAAAACCTTAAAATCTTAACATTAAAACTATCCAGTATATTTCACTAAAATCTGATAAGCTACATTTTTCTAGCCTTCCATGTAAGGGGAAAGATTTCCATCCATGAAAATTGAAAAAGGAAGTCTATGAACAATTTCTGCAGCCCTGATTTTTTTTTTAAGGATGCCTAATTGCTTCTGTTATTTACAGTACAGTGGACTTCAAACACAGAAACAGATTCTCTGCCTGAAGAAGACAAGAGAGTTTTTTCCCCCTCCTCTCTGTTAACCCTCTAGTGAATAGAGATTAGTGTCCTGAAGGAGAGTAGTGAAGTATAATAAAGGATCTCTCTACAAGAGACACCTGCAAATCTTGGCATAGAGAGCTTGCTCCCCCCTCCCCCCAATAGCTTAGTCATTTCGATATAGAGGCCTACAGATATTCTTGATAAATGAAGGCAATAGTACTGGAAAGTGGATGACATGGCACTTCATATAAATCTTTGACACTTCATATAAATCTTTGGCGATCAAGAGAACACGCAAAAATAAAGTGTTTTCTCTCCTACAGAATGAGAATTGCATCTTCAGTTCTAGCTAAAGATAACCCATTGGTCATGAGAAACAGATGTGTCCAAAGATTTGGGCATGGCTTGTGGGGTTGCTGATATTTCCTGCATTTGAACATTATTCTCCAGTGCTACATCATAAACTTTTTTAAAAAAACTCATATAAATGGTTTACCATGAGGTATAGAGGCCTACCTTTTGCGAAATCACAACACTGACAAAAAGCTTCAGTTATCTAGTTTGGAATCAGAGTTGCCTAGCTTACAGTGCTCACAAAAGTTATGAACTGAATGTTGTATTACGGTTGCCAGCCTTCAAGTGAGATCTAGAGATCTCCCACTTTTACAACTGATCTCCAGCTTGCAGCTTCTCCCTTGGAGAAGATAGCTGCTTTGAAGGGTAGACTCTATGGCATTGCACCATGCTGAGGCCCCTCCCATCCCCAAACCCTGCCCTCTCCCAGATCTACCCCCAAAGTCTCCAGGTATTTTCCAACACAGACCTAGCAACCTTAAGCAAGATTCTACCCATGTACAGAATGTGCTGGTATTTTCATTCTCTTGTGCTACCCACATACACTAATTGCAGGTCAGACAGCATTTAGTATATGCACACAACTTCACACAGGTTGATGAGAAACTCCCAAGAAATTCCAAAGACCTAGTGGGAAAAGAAGCTGCGCAATCCCTGAGTTTTAAATGTGGAAGCTCTGAGAAGATCATGCAAAATATCACCATTAGCTATCTCCCGAGCCTTTTGCACATGCTCAAATTTATTTTGGATTTTCTTGGGAGTCTATCCACAAACATTAGAATTTGTATGGGTATGTCTCCCCCAATTGTGTGTTTTTACAATTGCGTAGTCAGTTAATTTTCTTCCACATATAGAAGAAGAAGATATTGGATTTATATCCCGCCCTCCACTCTGAAGAGTCTCAGAGCGGCTCACAATCTCCTTTACCTTCCTCCCCCACAACAAACACCCTGTGAGGTGGGTGGGGCTGGAGAGGGCTCTCCCAGCAGCTGCCCTTTCAAGGACAACCTCTGCCAGAGCTATGGCTGACCCAAGGCCATTCCAGCAGGTGCAAGTGGAGGAGTGGAGAATCAAACCCGGTTCTCCAAGATAAGAGTCCACACACTTAACCACTACACCAAACTTGGGTCTCCACACCAAACTGGGTAAAATAAGGAAGATTTTCAAGGGAGGGTGCTGTCATCATCGAGATAGTCATAGTTGTGTGTCAGCACCTCCCCACCCTGTTTTAAAAAGACCGTAAAACAGATATATTGCTGTAGTATATTTGTTTAAAGTAAGTCTCTAGCTCCTTCCCTATATGGGGAAGATATATGGGGGAAGGCATACTTCTGTGACTAGAACTTTTAAATTTTTTTAAAAAAAATGAAATCTGGAAATTCTGAGAACCTGCTCAAACTATCATTATAATATGGCAGCAATATTGCAGATATAACAATATTTTAGGGCTCTAGAGTGGTTCAACTATGATGACAGTCCTGTCATTGAAAAGACAGCTGGAGGTCGAAGAGGCAAAGAAAACCAATAGAAACATTATTCACTAGGTATAAGCTGACTCAAAATTGACTTACAGAAAAAGATCAGGGTAAATTTGGTCTCATAAGAAGCGGAAACAAATAGGGGTGGGGAATGAAGTAAGAACTAAAGATGTAGAAAAATGCATGCAGAAATCAGGGGTCAAATGCAGCTAGAACTGACCAAAAAGCTCCATGAAGAAAAGGGATCTGTTTGCTGCTCCTTTTAAGTGTATAGTGGGGGAAGAAAGAACTGCGGCTCCCGAAGTCTTCACTGTAAAATGTGTTTTGTTCTGCTGATTGATCTGTTACACTAGAGAACCATTTACAACATAGCTACTTCTTCTGAAGTTAACACTATTCTGGAAACAGTCCTCAGTCACAGAAAATCTTGGTATTTTTGGCTCATTCTATTTGTACTCTATGCATAGGATAGTTGTTGAAATTGTTCTCCTTTAGTTACAACTCACTGTGCCTTCTAAATTCATTACTATCTTTAAAAAAGAAAAGAAACAAGCAGATCCTTTTTGAGGGTTGGTGTGTTTATTATTTATTTATTACTTTACATTTATATCCCGCCCTCTCCGCAAGCGGACTCAGGGCAGCTTACAACATCATAAAAACAATCAATTCCATAAAACATATAAAACCATAATTCACTTATCAATTTAAAACTATTTGCGCTGTCTCAGTCCAGTCTGGCGGTATTGGGTTCTGACTATGATCGCCAGCTTCTGTAGGATGTCCAGTGGCAGCCCATTTTCAGTCAACCAGAAAAGCCTGTTTAAACAGTTCGGTCTTACAGGCCCTGCGGAATGCCGACAGATCCCGCAGGGCCCTTATAGCTTCTGGGAGGGTGTTCCAAAGTTCTGGTGCTGCCACCGAGAAAGCCCTGGATCTTGTTGCGCATAGCTTGGCTTCTTTTGGGCCAGGGGCAGACAGCAGATTTTTTGTCCCTGATCGCAGTGCTCTCTGGGGAATATATGGGGAAAGGCGGTCCCACAGATAGGCAGGTCCCTGACCATAAAGGGCTTTAAAGGTTAGTACCAACACCTTGAAGCGAACTCGGAACACAACAGGCAACCAGTGCAGCTCTCTCAGCACTGGCTGAATGTGCTCCCGTCGTGGTAGCCCCATTAACAGCCGTGCCGCAGCATTCTGCACTAGTTGTAGTCTCCGGGTTAGCGTCAGGGGTAGCCCCATGTAGAGAGCATTACAGTGATCTATTCTTGAGGTGACTGTAGCATGGATTACCGTCGCTAGGTCACTGCGCTCCAGGTAAGGGGCCAGCTGCCGTGCTTGCCAGAGATGGAAAAAGGCAGATCTAACGGTGGCTGCCACCTGAGACTCCATTGTAAGGGAGGACTCAAGGAGCACGCCTAAGCTCTTGACCTTGGGGACCGGTATCAGTGGCACCCCGTCAAGGGCCGGCAGCTGGATCTCTCTCCCTGGACCGCCCCAACCCAGGTAGAGAACCTCCGTCTTCGTCGGATTCAATTTCAGCCGACTCAGTCTGAGCCAAGAGGCCACGGCTTGTAATGCCAGGTCTAGGTTTTCCAGGGTACAGTCAGACTGGCCACCCATCAATAGGTAGAGCTGGGTGTCATCCACATATTGATCGCAACCCAGTCCATACCTCCTGACAATCTGGGCAAGGGGGCGCATATAGATATTAAATAGCATCGGGGATAGGACCGCTCCCTGCGGCACCCCGCAACTAAGGGAGTGCCTCTGGGATGCTTCCTCCCCTATCACCACCCTTTGTCCCCGATCTTGGAGAAAGGAAGTCAGCCACTGCAAGGCAGATCCCTGTATCCCCACATCGGTGAGGCGGTCAGTCAGTAGCTGGTGGTCAACCGTGTCAAAAGCGGCTGACAGATCTAAGTGTTGCTTGGCTGTTGAAATTTTTAAAAAAAGGATTGCACGATACCACTTACATGCATTTTTTTTTTAAATTCCTTTAGGGGACACAGATATGCCCCATACTGAATCAGATCCTTGGTGGTCAACAAGTTCAGTACTGGTGGCAGCTGTCCTGAGTTTCAGGTGGAAGTCGTTCACATCACCTACTACCCATATCTTTTAACTGGAGATGCCAGGGACTGAACCTGGCACTTTCTCCATGCCAAACAAATGCTCTACCACTGAGCCTTCCCCTTGACCCTGTGGTTTGTTTTCCCCATATTAAGTTGTATATAAAATGTTTGCAGAGTGCGGATCCACTTATAACATCTGAGGATGTGGACTCCAATCACTCAAAACTTATGCTGAAATAAAATTTTAGTAGTCTTTTAAGGTGCCACCAGACACTTATTTAATTTCATCTATCTGTAGTAACAAATGCATGTTAATTACTGCAGCCTGGGAGCCAGGGAACCAGTGGATGGGAGTCAGTGGAAAACTAATGTGAGTAGAAATGCTACTTTTGCAAGTAGAACAAGGCATGGAATCCAGCCCAAGATATATAAATAGGGCATAAAGGCAATTTGAAAAGGAAATACAATGGGACAAATTCACTGTTTATGCAAATTAGCATTTCCTGGGACTGGTCGTCTTTTCATGTTTTTCTGCCTATTTGATAAGAGAACTAAAAGAACAAACAGTTCTTATGTTTTTTTGAATATAATTTAGTCTTTCTCTCTTTCCTACCATTTGTAAGGTTTAATAGTATTGTTTTATCTTTAATGATATACTATCCTTTTCTTTTCATTCAGTGTACATGTCCACCTTTAGGGAAGAAATCCATTTCACTCCTGCACAGATAAGATATTTAGAAATGACACTACTTACATATTGTTACGTTGTCATCTCAACTTGAAAAGAAAATAGGAGAGTACTATATATATAATGTTTACAGCGAGTACACCTTTCATTTGCAATTCATAGTTTGTCTTTGGTTTAAGTTGATATTTTAGTTGCCTTATTTCAAAAAATGTCATGGCATTAACAATTTTTTTTAAAAGTTACCTTTGACTAAAAACTACAAGTGGTCATGTTTCCTTCCCCCTCCGATTAACATCTAGTAAATTAAAACACATTCTATATATAACATTGTGATTCCCCCCTACTACGGATCATTACTTTTGGTTACCATTTGGGAGGCAAGGAAAACTTATAATGAGATGATCACCCATCACCTATCACAATTCGTTAAGTTTGTGTGATGTCACTGAGTGTTCATGAACATCCCAGCTTCTCAAAGAACCAGGTTATCAGAAATATTTGTTGTCCAGCTCTTCTGTAGCAAACCAAAGGTGTTGTTTTGCAGAGATTTAGACTTTTCAGAAGCCCTGTGGACAACAGTTACTTTGTAGGATCAGGGGTATTAATTTATTTATTTATTAAGTGGGAATGCACAGGAACACAGTTCTGGCTGGCTTGGTGTCAGGGGATGTGGCCTAATATGCAAATGAATTGCTGCTGGGCTTTTTCTTTTAAAAGTTCTGTCTGAAACAATGGTGGTGTCAGGGGTGTGGTCTAATATGCAAATGAGTCCCTACTGGGTTTTTCCTACAAAACAAGCCCTGAGTAGGTCATATTAACTATGGATGGAAAAAGAAGTTCCCTGGGAATATAAGGGACAAGAAACTCAGATAGAAATTAGCTGAAGTAGGGTAAGGTATAGACTGGACAGCGAAAGAAGACTATGAGAAAATTAAAGGTAAATGCTTGAAGGAAAAAGCAAGTGATACAGGAACTGTAGCAATTTCTTGGAGGAGGGTTTAGTTTCCATTGCGCATCCAAACATGCAGTTTGAGAAAGTTCTTCTTGAACCTTCAATAAAATCAGCTCTACTTCTAAAACTTTTAAAGCTGACTTGTGGTAAATATTAGATTACTGATGGAATTTGTCTTCCCATTCTGTAGGCAGTAGAGAAAGAATGTGCCGCAGAGGCAGCATGATGACTCTTCAGAGCAAGAGTGTATGTGAAGCTGTCAACACTTGTCTATTTTATTACCCACTACCAAAGCTTCTAAAGTTGTCAAAAATCCCAGCAGCCCAACATGGTAACTGCTGGGCGGGGAGAAATGTGATTACACCCTTGAAAGAAAATACCATAGGTGGCAGTTGGCAGAAAAGTTACTAAATGAAATCTTTTGTGCAACTTTAAATGTGTGTTAAACAAAAATGCAACAGAACCATTCTTCACCAAAGACAGCGTAAAGAGGATTTCAAAAGAAGTTGGATAAATTGGATTTCTGATTGGCAAGTTAATGATGTAGGAGAGTTGTGCCTGAGGATGTAACCTTTCTGCAGGGGTTCATTGCCATTCAGTCTGTTCAGCGTGAAATCCTCAGAAGGGCAGGGGAGCATTTAAATCTCCAGGACTGTAGTTTTAGATAGTGGCTCTTCAACAGGAGTATGCAATTATCCATCTCCAGTCTACATCATTGTCTTCCTAACCGTTCAGCCATTTGGGTGGCCTTATCACAAAGTGAAGAAGTCAGAAAACAACAAAACCCAACTTGGAGTTACATTTTAATGTTACCTTCTGAATTTGCATTGTATTCCAGAACATCTTGGTTTGATTTGAGTTTAGCCTAAAAAAAAAATTAGCCATTTTCTGTGATTATTTGAATTTATCTGGACGTCTGGCCTTATCCTCCATACACACAAAAAAACCATTTGGCCCCCTACCCTGAAATGAAGTCACCAGATAAGATGCATGGTTTAAATGAGGATTTACTAATAACAATCTGACCTCAGCAAAAAATAAAATAAAATAAAAATGATTTTCTCCCATTCTGCAGGTTCCCTAAGAAATCGCACCATTGGTTTTACCAGTTTTTGAGAAATTCATCTAGCTCCAAACTCAGCATGGCTACAGGCCACACCTTTGCTTTTCCTGACCTGCACCAGATTTATATAGACAGATATTCCCCAACAAATCCCATATCCTCACACAATGCATTGCAATGGTTCAAGAGCTGATGTGCAGAACCAAGAGATTAACCCCCTGCAACCCTCTGGGACAGAAATCAATGGCTGATTTGGGTCCTTTCCCTATCCTTGGATGCTAATCTTAGAAAGCAATAAGCACCGCACCAAGCAAATCCTCCCCCCAACCCTAGTCAGCTCCTGAACAACCTCTTAGATTAGAATCCATCCTGTTTATAAAATCTGACCATACAACAAATGTGAAGCAGACAATGAAAAAGGATCCCTAATCACAGCCAGATAGGGACACAAGGAATTCCTGATTAGTTCCCAAATTACCATCTAATCCACAATGTTGCCACAGGGAGTGTTGCGTGGGGAACTCTGCAGGGAGGCGGGACGGAAAGCCTCCTTTTTAAAAAGGATAATAGTTGTAAAATTCTGACTCCTTGGGTGGAAAAATCTTTCTCTAGCATTTGGGTACAGTTCAGAAGATCACCCTGTGCTTCTGATAAAGTGGATTTTGCCCCAGTAAAACCTGTACTACAGGGGAGTCATTAAACTCTAATGTTTGTGTGTGTTTGTGTGTGTGTATTTTGGCCACTGCGGGATATAGAGTGTTGGACTGGATGGACCATTGGCCTGATCCAACATGACTTCTCTTATGTTCTTAAGATGTTGCAAAAAGTGATTGATGGCTGGTCCATCCATGTATACTCATCTCTTCTTTACTGTAGCATCATACATCTGTGCATACATCTGTGAATGAGCTGTCACTACAGCCAGAGCTTTCATCCCACCTTCCATTTAAATGTAATTCCCCCCCTCTAATACTAAGATTCAGGCCTCAGATTCAATGGGAGCTCACAGGAGCACAGCTCCTGAAACTTTCTGAGAGTTCCTCCTCCTCCTCCAAAGAGTTCCACCTCCTTGTCCATTGAATAGTAGGTGCAGCTGCATAACAATCCCTGGATCAGCTCCACCACCTATTTTTCTACAAATGACCCCTGCTTAGACTGTGCACACACATTCAACTGAGAGTCATCACGTGATAATAGAACAAGACCAAATTAAGATACTGATCAGGCCAGGATTGCAAACTGTCCTTCCATCACATCACATATATAACATAACATAGGATATGGGCCCTGTATTCAGTAGTCTTTGTGTGGCATAGCCACATGTGCCTATTTCTTCCCCCTCAGAAATAAGGGAGGGTGATAGAATGAATCAAGCCATTATGCATACAAATTTCTGTAAAATGTACTCATATTACATGTCACTATTTGCATAATGGAGAGATAAGTGGTTACTCTTACACCATGCATGGCACCCTTGTTTATGTCTGTACTGAGCCCAGGTGATGTACATATATGTGTATAGTATCTTTATTAGAAATAACCATAGCTTCAGGGTAAACCACATATATGTGTGAGGTTGTAGGTTTAAACAGGGGTTGTTTTGTAGAAAAATAGGTGGTGGAGCTCATCCAGGGATTGTTATGCAGCTGCATCTACTATTCAATGGACAAGGAGGTGGAACTCTCAGAAGTAGGAGGTGGAACTCTCAGAAAGGTTCAGGAGCTGTGCTCCTATGAGCTCCCACTGAATCTGAGGCCTGGGTTTATTTGATGTTCCCTGTAGTTAAAGGAACAGGCATTATGGCTACCAAATAGCCATGAAGAGCCACAGCAAATCAGAACAGAGTGCACTGTGTTTGATTCCTTACATTCTTTGGTATCATGTCCTAAGGACATCTTAGGACTTTTATACGGAAACACTTAATTCTGGATCCTCTTACAGAGGTGTGGGTTTGACCTGAACAGTGCTGGTGGGCAGGATCCCATAGCCCTATCTTTACAGCCAAGGATGCCTTATCTGAAAATTTTAATGTAAATGATAAATTAGGGTTTGTAGAATCTTTCGGGCTCAAGTACTGTGTTCTACTGGAGAAAGTTTTTCTTCCAGACATTTCGTTCTCAGCTGCGGAGAACATCCTCAGTGGCGTTGCAGCCGGAGCAGGCGCTCTGACCTTCTTGGCTGCTGTGCATTGGGTGAGGCCAGGGCTGCAGGAGAGCTGCTATTTCTAAGCTGGAGGGGTGTGGTGAAAGGGCAATAGATTTGTGGATGTGCCCATTGTTTGGTGGTGCTTCCTGGAAGGGTAGTGATAAGGAAACTGGCTGTTGAATGTGACCATTGTTCTGTGTTAATTGCTGGGAGGGTTGGAAGGGGTGTGAAGATAAGGAAGATGGTTGCTGACTGCGCTGATTGTTCTGCGGAATGTACTGGTTGTTCTGTGACTTTCTGCAATTTATAGTCTGTAGGGTGTTTTGCAGAACTGGATACCAAGATTGGTGGATGGAAATGCCTTCTTCCTTTCTGTTAAAGTTGTGCTGGTGTTTGTAAATCTCAATAGCTTCTCTGTTCAGGTAGGTATGATAATGTGAGACTGTAGAAAGGACTTCAGTTCTTTCAAAGTGGATGAAGTGGTCTCCTTCTTGAAGTGCATGTTCAGCTACAGCTGATTTTTCTGGCTGAAACAAGCAACAGTGTCTCTTGTGTTCGGTGAGGCGGGTGTCATGGAGAGGGTGCTTTGAATAACTTTCTCCTTCATCTGAATTCAGTCCATCCTCGTATCCAGTTTACCGTGGAGAAAGAAAACAATGGTCAACTTGCCTTTCTTGACGTCCTCATTACCAGGAAAGATGACGGAAAACTCAGCCACACTGTATTCAGGAAACCCACACACACCGACCGCTATCTAAATAAGAATTCCAATCATCATCCTCACCAAAAACGTACAGTTGTAATAACCCTCATCCACCGAGCATCACGCATCTGTGAACCAAGCCAACTCCAGCAGGAACTACACCACCTCAACCAGTCACTGCAGGCCAATGGATACTCCCTACAAGAAATTAGAAGAGCCCTCCATCCCAAGAGACCATCCACACCAAATCCCGAGCCACACACAAATGTAGGTACAGCCTTCCTGCCCTACATAAAATCTGTCACCGACCACATTGGCAAAATTCTCAAATGCCACAATGTTGAAACAGTCTTCAAACCCACACAACAGATCCGCCACATGCTGCGCTCGGCCAAAGATATGAGAGATCCACTTTCAACCCCTGGAGTCTACAAAATACCCTGCTCCTGTGGTGCAGTCTACATTGGCACTACCCAACGCAGTATCAACACCCGCCTCACAGAACACAAGAGACATTGCCACCCCAGTCGGAATAACGAGACAGACAACAAGATATGGATTAAAGGGCCACTTTATTAACTTTAAACAGCAAGGGGAAAAAACAGTGGGGACAGGTTAAGCCAGGGGTCAACCGGACCTCCTCCTTAACCTGGAACTGGGCGAGCCCCAGGCCCTGGGTGGGAGCCAAACCCAATGGCTCAAACCCAGCCGGCCAGGCACAAGATCCCATTCACCTGCGCTCCACCATCCCCCAAGCTGTGCAGCCCAGGATGAGGACAATTCCAGGTGGCGGGATCCCAAGGCTCCCCGGAGCCAACCTTGGGCCGTACAGCTTAACGGTCACCCCAGGGACACCATTCACTCAAATGGAGCAGTGCCGTGGGAGCTCACCAATACCCCACACAACATGTTCCCAACAATAAACAGCCAGTGACCAACCTATTAACAGCACCACCCAAGCCAATTGCCAGCGCCAATCGACAACAGTACAAGGTAGGCAAAAACACGCCCCAAACCGGTCAATATGTTTGAAGGTGAAAAATTCCTACCTGGCCCCTAATAAGGTGACCAGCCTAATGCCTGCACTGCATGACGGGTGGGCGGGCGGGCCGAGAGCGCGGTTCCAACTGCGCCACAGGAGGCGGGGCCGGCCTTATAAGGCCGCCCACGCCTCCGCCTACGAAAAGAAGAGTCCACTGTCTCCTCCTTCTGGGGAGGCAATGGATGACCCCCAGCCTAACGTGGCAGATTGGTCGCTCGGCTGGGTGGGGGCCGAACTGTCGCTTGTTTCAGACAGAAAAATCAGCTGTAGCTGAACATGCACTTCAAGAAGGAGACCACGTCATCCACTTTGAAAGAACTGAAGTCCTTTCTACAGTCTCACATTATCATACCCGCCTGAACAGAGAAGCTATTGAGATTTACAAACACCAGCACAACTTTAACAGAAAGGAAGAAGGCATTTCCATCCACCAATCTTGGTACCCAGCTCTGCAAAACACCCTACAGACTATAAATTGCAGAAAGTCACAAAACAACCAGTACATTCCGCAGAACAATCAGCACAGTCAACAACCATCTTCATTATTTTCACACCCCTTCCAACCCTCCCAGCAATTAACACAGAACAATGGTCACATTAAGCAGCCAGTTTCCTTATCACTACCCTTCTAGGAAGCCCCACCAAACAATGGGCACATCCACAAACCTATTGCCCTTTCACCACACCCCCTCCAGCCTAGAAATAGCAGCTCTCCAGAAGCCCTGGCCTCACCCAATGCACAGCAGCCAAGAAGGTCAGAGCGCCTGCTCTGGCTGCAACGCCACTGAGGATGTTCTCCGCAGCTGAGAACGAAACGTCTGGAAGAAAAACTTTCTCCAGTAGAACATGGCACTTGAGCCCGAAAGATTCTACAAACCCTAATGATGTTACCAGCCGTGAAAACCTGAAATCTTTGACAAATGATAAATCATCAGAATAGCCAAAAAAAAAAAAAACCCTCATATTCAGGGATGCTCTTTTCCTTCAAGGTTCTGACTGCAGTTTATTGTTGAAAGTACTCAAAAACCATTAAAAACATTTTTTCTGAGACTCATATAATTGTTGGGGGAGGCCTCCCCCTACTCAACACATAAGTATCTGCCAGCAGAAATTCTGAACCATTGTTTCCATATTTTCACTTGTCAGAACAACATATTCTTTAATGGATTTTTTTTTCAAAGCAGCAAATGTTGACTTCCTGCATCTATTTTCCCATTATTAATGGTAGCTTTTAAGAAATCACTATGAAAAGCAGATACATTCATCTAATCCTTTCAAGAGCTGTTTGTTAGTTCCCACTGAGGAGAAATTTAAAAGTGGTTCATGGGCTGCCTTTTTTAACAGATTACACATACAGTCTATAAAATGTATTAAGTAAAAGCAAAATCTTATCAATGGATCTTTGGGGGACCAGTTAAGTTTTACTCTCTAAAGTGTTAGTCAATATAAACAAGTGATCATAAATAGATATCCTTCATAGAGGAAAATGGATTCTATGAGCTGTTTTCCCAAAATGATTGTCAAATGCAGGGGGGTTTTTTGAGCAGGAATGCAGTTCTGGCTGGCTTGGTGTTAGGGGGTGTGGCCTAATATGCAAATGAGTTCCTGCTGGGCTTTTTCTACCAAAAAAGCCCTGTTCAAATGTAATGTGAGGCTTTTCCTTCTCATCCTTGGATGGTCTGTGGTCCATTGCCTTGACAACTGTTTGGTGGGAGGTTCTTACATTTGATAATGAACTGCAGTCATAACCTTCGAGGAAAACAACCCTTCCCTTCCAATCACCTCCCATCTGGGTCACCCTTGCTTTGCTGCCTTGGTCTGGGGCTGCAGGTTGTTTCTGTTAGATGGTGGCAATGTTGCCTGATGAAGTCACTCTCCTAGACAGCCCAAATTCTGAAGTCCTTTTCTCCTTAGGTCTCATGTCTGCATCCTTACCCACGTTCCCATCTCCATCGTGGCCCATGCCTTTGCTTTTGTAGCTTGTGACTCCTTGGCCCATTCCTCCAATCATATGGTAGCCTGGGCAATGGTGGCCACATTCCTTCCTGGGTCCTCTCCCCTTGTCACAGCTTTGGACACTGCTGTCATGGCCACCTGAGCCTTCACTGCTCCTGGGGAAGTTCTGGGTGTCTGGGTAGCTTGAAATGCTAGGTGGGGGGGGGGGCAGGAGAAGCTCCCAACAGCTCCCTGCCAATGTTGTCTGACCCCAGACATGTAATATATTCATTTTTAAACAAAAAGTTTCCATTTTAAGTCTTTGTAATTGATTTATTAATTACACTGTTGAATTCCTTTTCTGTGGCAACATATTCATTTCCAACCCTTATGAATTAGTCAAGCTAATGCAAGATTTTCTAAAAGTAGTACAAATGGTCCTTGACTTTTAGTACCTGAGGCAGAAAATCCAGATAGTGTTCATATGATGGTAATGCAATAATAAATAACACTTTTTCCTTGATCTCTTAAGGCAAGTTCAGATGCTTTAGCTGCTGCTACCAATACTTCTGATTGTCTGAAGGCCTTGCAGAAGGTCGTTGGGAAAACCCAGAAGTGAAACCACACCTCTCTAGGAGTTGTACATACTCAGTAAAAGTATCTGGTGATTACTAGACAGGACTGATGTCACTTCTGGAAAACAACCATCCTCTCTAGGAATCACTGAAAACTCTAGAGTTTCTAGTGATTCCTAGAGTGGAATGGCTAGGTTTTCTCTGTTAGAGATGTCATGCTGTTGCTGATGGTTGTCCTGCACATCCCTGCCCCCCTCCCAATCCCCTACTGTTTGGCAACCCTAGCTGAAATATTCTCAGCCAGTAGCCATTACCCTCTTAGATGCTGCCAGTTGCTTCTTGTTTCCTGTTTTTTTTCTGGGGAAGAGTTGAAGAGGGCAAGTGGTGGCTGCTCAAAATTCAGTAGAGGGATCAGAGAAATTGTGTTGATAATTGCCTTGATTTGGCCCCAGTGACGAACCTTATGTCTTTTGGTTTTCAAGTGTAGGTTACTACAAGTTGTTGTTGTGGGTAGTAGTAGTAGTTGTTGTTGTTGTTTGTTATTTTAAATCTGGACACATGGAATAACTTTAAACTGTTCTAAGCCAAGTTTTGGGAATGGTGTGAACTAGAAACTATACATAAATTCTGCTAATAGTACGATATATATGTTAAGATTTAAGTTCAGAATGAGCAAGCTAGAACAGGTTTTGTCTATTGTGCTTTGCCAGGCATTATCACCACTGGTAAGGTCTGAGGTGAGCAGCCCCTGTGGAGTGGCTAGCAACACTGAAGTGCACCACAGCTTGATCAGGGATTCAAGCAGCTGTCTACAACTCACACTTAATTGACCGGTAAGTTAAAGGGCCAAGCCATCTCTGGTGTACATCAGAAATGGGGACATGTCCTAGAGTTGACTATTGTGGAAGAGAAGGGGGATTTTTTCCAATGTGTTCCTAAGGGGACATCTTTCCAGTAGTAGCATTTGGGGAAAATGTTGGACTACAATAGAAGGAAATGACCCATTGCAGTATTTACAAATGCACTTATGGAACAGACAAAATTAGCTTACTATGTGGCAGGTCACATAGGTTAGCTTACTATGTGGGGTTGTTGAGTGAGGATGACAGAGAGGGTTCATATGTGCCTCATGGTTTAATGGATATAGAAAGATCATGAATGCTGCTGATCATGTGCTCCTCTTTGATGAATTCAGACTTCTGGCCCATCATGGCAATGCAAATCTCTCAAAGAGCCTAGAGTAACAGGTTATGTTGAGAAATAGTTACTCACCTAAGGTCATGCTGTTGGTTATCTATTCTTTAGCTCATGTCCCACACTGACTCTCATCATGGACGGTTAGATCTCAAGCAAAAAGCAGTGCAACAAAAGTTCTCAATCTTTCCCTTCCTACTGTACCTTCAAGTACCGTCCTCAATGGTTGCTTTCAAAGAATGGGACTTTTCACTTGCAGCTCTAAGAAATTCAAGGTTTTATGGGCAAAGTGTAGGTCCTTCTCAAGTGAGCATTACTTTGATTTCTAGGAGAAGCAACACAGGCATGCACAGTGGATTCCTACAATTATATTACCACACAGCTTGGAAAGAGAGGGGGAGGTGTTGCTATACTAGATGCTATGCAATTGGAAGAGGCTTTTTGGTCCCAGTGTCCACAGCCATCATATGATGCTGAAAGGTTTATCTTTTGTGTATTTTATGCATGTAGTTTTAAATGCATTTTAAGGAAGCACATTTGCATCTTGAACCAAGCTCAGTTTGTTGTTAAATGTCAAATCCCCTAGAAGGAGAAATGATGAACTTTCCAGGAGGCTCACAAATTGTATGTGACTTTGTTTAATCAATAAGTAACCAAGGAGGGCAAATCTGTTGTTAAGAAGATAAGAGCACACCATGATAGCTTCACAAACAGCTGCTCCTTATCTGACTGATATGGTACTTAAGTTTGATGAGCTTAATTAAAAATAATGAAAACTACCTTTTTAAAGGTTAAAATGTCTTTTTTTTGCTCTGAGATCTAGGGGAAGCATAAGGCATTATCACTCTGCCAGACCTCAGATAAGGGGCAGAAGATCAGCACAAGATAATAACATGAAGGTCACAGGCTAATTAAGGCGGGTGTTTTGTTATGGACTGGGGAGCTGAAGGTCTGTGAAAGCCAACTGGGGGCATTTTCCAGGGATCATCAGTAGAATTAGTGATCAAGAAAAATGTTTAACTTTACCTAGTTATGTCTTCTATCTAAAGAATTTTAGTTCATCTGTCTTTTAATCAATGAAAGTTATTGTATGAATTCGCATATCCCCAGAACTTCACACATATGCATTGTTGAGAGATAATTTAATACACAAAACTACTGCCAGTTAAGGCCAGTTCTGATACGTTCTTCTCCATCTCCAGTTACAATAGTGCATTAAAATCACACAGTTCAGTGACACTTTAAATACTGTTTAAAACCTATACTCATCCTTTAAAGTCTCACACACCCCAAACATGATCAAATAAAACTTAGCTGTCTATGGTGTAGCAACAGGTCAAGCATCATAATAAGCGTTGTCTGTTGTGATATCCTTCTTGTCAAAATTGCCACTGAGTTTGAATGTATGCAATCATAATTGATAGGGAAAAGAAGTGACTGCAAGTAATGTTTTCTAGCACTACGTTTCATAGTTTTTTTTAAGATGCATTTCATATTTAACCAAATCCAAGGCTGCAATTGCACACGGCAAATAATACATTTTCAATCCACTTCCAGTGCACTTTCCAACTGGATTTCACTGTGTGAACTGGCAAAATCCAGTTGGAAAATGGATTGAAAGTGCATTGTTTAATGTGTGTGATCACAGCCCAGGAGATCAATATCTAAGGTGTTGCTAAATGTCCTGAAGTATATGGCAAAAAAGCAATTTGGGTGACTTTTCTGCCATGGGATGCTTTCTGAAGTAGCCAGGTAAAAGAATACCAGTGACAGATGCTGAAAAGGGAAATTCATGATGTGTGGGGTCCATATCACACTGAGAACGATAACTGACATTACTAGTGAAGGGTAAAAATCTTGCAATAATAGCCCATCTCCATGGAGGATGAAGTATATAGAGCTGATGCAGGTGTAATGCTGCGTTGTTGAAACTGATATTTACAAATGGGTCATGCACATTCCACTACCATTCCTCATCATCTCTCCAGGGCATTTTTTTTCTTTTAAAATTGAAAGTTTTATTGAATTTCAGTCATAGGGAAAGGGAAGGTTTTCCAGGGGATTTGGAAAAGACAGGGTTGGAAGACGAGGACATAAAAACCTCTCTTAATTACATTTTCTTTCACATTTCATATACATCTGATTCAAACATCAATCAGTCTATATATCATTTACAATTGGTATTTTCTATTTTGTCTCTTATTTCTACTCTCTAGGATTCTTACTTTGGCTTACAACTACACATTTCAGCTACACATTTCCTGAAATTGTTTCATCTTATTCAATATATTATACAGTACTCACTCCTTATTTTATGCATTCTTTATGTACAAACATGTTATTTCTTAGTGTCACAATTTCCACACCTTTACTGCACCCAACCAGTCTGGTTGCCAAGTCTTCTTGTTGTCTTGTATATTTTCTTCTCGTAATTTTGCAGAGAGCAAGTCCATTTCAGCTGTTTCTAAAAGTTTCAGAACTTGTTTGTTTAGGTATTTTTTGTTTTCCATTTTTTTTGTTTTTTGTTTTCCATTATTTTTTGTTTTCCATTGTTTTGCATATATTATTCTTGCTGCAGTTACATGGATCAAGAATTTAATTATTGGTTTGGGAAGCAAATCTTAGCAGATATTTAACAAGTACATTTCAGGTTTATGCTGTAAATTCGTCTTTAAAAATTTTTGTAGACAACTATGAATTTGTTGCCAGTAACTTTTTGCTAAATCACAGTACCACCACATATGATAAAATGATCCTTTCGATTTTTGACACTTCCAACATTTATTTGAAATGTTTGAGTGCATCTTCGCTAATTTATCCAGTGTAATATACCATCCATAAAACATCTTATAAAAGTTTTGAAAGTAACTGATCTTGTAATCTTGATATTTTCTTTCCTTAATCTCTCTCAAGTGTCTAAGTTTATATTATTGGAGCCTGGAGTGGAGCGACACGGCCTCCACTCAGGCAATGGACCTAGTGTCTTCCATGGCGACACTGGGGCTCTCTCAATTTGTCACAACTCCCACGCATCAGGCCGGGCACACATTAGACCTGATCTTTGCATCCGGGATTCTGGTGAACGATATCGCGGCTGAAGCGGTTCCATGGTCGGATCACCTAGCCCTTAAGGCCCGTATGGAGACGTTGCCCCAACCCTGTATGGGCGGAGAGCCTATTTTGGCTCGCCCTCGGGGCTTGATGGACCCGGAACGGTTCCAAACGGCCCTGAGGGATCCCTGGCCCACTGGCAATTCCCTCGATGACCTGGTGGAAGCCTGGCAGGGCCAGCTATCCAGGGTTATCGATGAAATTGCACCTTGGCGCCCTCTGCGCCCTCGTAAGAGGCTGGCTCTGTGGTATACCTCGGAGTTACGCCAGCTGAAACAAGGGCTCAGACGACTAGAGAGACGGTGGAGGCATACTCGGGACGCTTATGAGGTCTTAAGAGATGGCAGTCAAGACTGCAAAGAAAGAATACTTTGCAGCCAAGATTGCATCTGCAAAATCGCGCCCAGCACAATTGTTTAGAGTAATTGGAGATCTCATAACATTGCCACAAGGCAAACCAAACATTAGAGAATCAGAGATAGGCTGTGAGGCATTTGCGAAATATTTTGCAGATAAAATCTCGTCGCTCCGCCAAGACCTGCCTATCACATTAGATACAGTAAGTGAAACTGAGGCTCCGCGCCTGTCTTCAGATTTAGTACTGGACCACTTCGACCCACTCAGCCTGGAGGAAGTTGATGGAATTCTCTCTGCTGCTCGCCCAACAACATGTGATTTGGACCCTTGCCCCTCTTGGCTGATTAAATCTTGCCAGAGGGAGCTTTGATGTCCTTTACGGGACATCATAAATAGATCCCTCCTAGAGGGGCATTTTCCAATGTCTCTAAAAGAGGCCTTGGTCCGCCCCCTCTTGAAAAAATCTACAGCAGACCCGGCCAAATTGGCAAACTACCGACCGGTGTCCAATTTACCATTTTTAGGTAAAATTATCGAGAGGGCAGTGGCGTTGCAGCTACAGAGATTTCTAGATGACGCTTCTGTCCTAGACCCGTGCCAGTCTGGCTTCTGACCGGGCCACGGGACGGAGACGGTCCTGGTCGCCTTGGTGGATGACCTCCAGCGGCAGCTGGACCGAGGCAGTGCGGCAATACTGATGTTACTAGATCTGTCGGCTGCATTTGATACAGTCGACCATCAGTTGCTGATCCACCACCTCGCTGACATAGGGGTTGAGGGGCTGGCCTTACAATGGCTTTCCTCCTTCCTCATGGGTCGGGGACAGAGGGTGGCGATTGGGGGTGAGCGATCCCAGAGGTGCACACTTGATTGTGGGGTGCCCCAGGGAGCAGTTCTCTCCCTGATGTTATTCAACATTTATATGCGCCCCCTCGCCCAGATTGCCCGGAGATTTGGGCTGGGTTGCCATCAATATGCAGATGACACCCAGCTCTATCTACTAATGGACGGCCGGCCCGCCTCCGCCCCGGGAAACCTGGATCAGGCTTTGCGGGCTGTTGCAACGTGGCTTAGACTGAGTGGGCTGAAGTTAAATCCAGCGAAGACAGAGGTTCTCCATG
Source organism: Heteronotia binoei (assembly GCF_032191835.1). Lineage (NCBI taxonomy): Eukaryota > Metazoa > Chordata > Lepidosauria > Squamata > Gekkonidae > Heteronotia > Heteronotia binoei. The sequence goes on from NC_083224.1 coordinate 165,835,119, forward strand.
TGGGTCGTGGTACTCTGGGGAAGGAAATATCCCTCCCGGCCTTTGACGGGGCGCCGCTGAAGATGGCGCAGCGGGTAAAGAGCCTGGGTGTTTTACTGGAGCCTTCATTATCAATGGAGGCCCAGATAACAGCCACTGCCAAGTCAGCATTCTTCCACCTGAGGCGGGCGAGGCAGTTGGCCCTTTTCCTAGAGCGTCGGGACCTAGCAATGGTGATCCATGCGACGGTCACCTCAAGACTGGACTACTGTAACGCTCTCTACATGGGGCTGCCTCTGTACCGGACCTGGGAGCTGCAGCTAGTGCAGAATGCGGCGGCCAGGCTGTTACTTGGTCTCCCAAGATGGGAGCATATACGGCCAGGGCTGCGCGGACTGCACTGGCTGCCAATCGTATACCGGATCCAGTACAAAGTGCTGGTCATAACCTTTAAAGCCCCATATGGCCAAGGACCGACCTACCTGAGGGACCGTCTCTCCCCATATGAGCCCCAGAGAGCACTGAGGTCAGTGGGAAAAAACAGACTGAATATCCCTGGGCCAAAAGAAGTTAAACTTCAACGCTCCCGCACTCGGGCCTTTTCCGCTGCGGCCCCACAACTCTGGAACCAGCTCCCAGAGGAGGTGCAGGCCCTGCGGAACTTAGACCAGTTCCGCAGGGCCTGCAAGACCGTCCTCTTTAAACAGGCGTTCACCAATGACTAAATTAATGTTTACCGCCAGATTAATAATGTTTACCGCCAGTATCAGATCTAGGAATGTTTTAATCATTGATTGGTTTTAATGTGAATTTAATATGAATTTATTGTTTTATTATTGTGTTGTTCACCTTAAATGTTGTTAGCCACCCTGAGCCTGCTTCGGCGGGGGAGGGCGGGATACAAATAAAATTTTACATTACATTACATTACATATTATAACCAAAGTTTTGTGCCCATTTCACCATATTGTCTTTTACTATTTCATCTTGCATTTTCATAGTTAGTAAATAATTATAATTTTTTAAATCATTTTTTCTTCTGGTCCTGTTATAATTTGGTTGAATTCATTTTTCTGTTTTGCAAAACCCATTTTTTTGTCTTTCATATATCTGGATTTTAATTGTATTTTTGTCCACCAATCTAACATTTTATGTTTTTCTATTCTTAAGCTATCAGTCTCATCCAGTATCTTCAAAATTTAATAGTTTTGGTTGGCTCAATGCGTCTAGAGGTGATATCCGTTTCGGAATATGTTTGTATATTTAGGGTTTCACCCACTTCTAAGTTAGTTATATTGATCTTCTAATTTCATGAGCATTAAATACATTCTTTGCTGACACATTTTGATACCAAAGATATGAATGCCAACCACTTGTTAAGTCAAAGCCTTCCAAAGTTAGTAACTTTTTATTCTTTAAAGTAATCCATTCTTTGACCCACAGTAATGTACATGCTTTATAATAGATCTGCCAGTCCAGTAAAGAAAAGCCACCTCGTTGTTTGGTATCTTGCAATGCTTTTAGTTTAATTCTGGGTTTCTTGTTCTGCCATATAAACATAGAAATAATTTTATTTAATTGTTGAAAAAATATTTTAGACAGTGGAATAGGTATCATTTGAAATAAAAACAATACTTTTGGTAATATATTCATTTTAATCATTTCAATTCTTCCCATTAATGAAATGTATAAGTTTTGCAATTTCTCCAAGTCATTTTTGATTTCTTTTAACAATTTATCATAGCTATCTGTTTTCAATATTTTTGCTCAGGCTGTTATACATATTCCCAAATATTTAATTTTCTTCATAGGTTTGTAGCCCGATATTTCTTCTAATTCTTTAATCTGAATTTCCTTCATATTTTTCGTTAAAAATTTAGTTTTCTTATAATTCGCTTTAAAACCTGTGACTGCTCCAATTTCTCCTTAAGTCTTTTTATAGATGTTAATGGCTCTTCCAATATAAAAACCAAGTTATCAGCAAACACTTGAAGTTTATAGGATTCCCCCCTTATTTTAATTCCTTTTATTTCTTTATCAGACCGTATTTGTTCATTTAAATATTCCGACATCAAAATAAAAAGTAAAAGTGACAGCAGACAGCCTTCCCTTGTTACCTTTTCAGTCTTAATTTGATCTGTCAATGCTCCATTCACCATAATTATTGCCTTCTGTTCTGTGTAGATAGCTTGTACCCATTGCTTAAATTGATTACCACAGCCTATCCCCTCCAAACAGTTAATCATAAATGTCCAGTTTACATTATCAGAGGCTTTTTCTGCATCTAAAAAAATAAAGGCCACCTGTTTTTCTGGATATTGTTGATAGTACTCCAATGCATTCAATACTGTTCTCATATTATTTCTCATCTGCCTCTTTGGTAAAAATCCCATTTGGTCATTTATTGTACTCATCAAAACTTTCTTCAATCTTGAAGCCAAAGTAGACACAAAAAGTTTGTAATCCACATTTAATAATGAGATGGGTCTATAATTTCTAATATCTTCTGGGTCTGTTCCCTCTTTATGTATCATGGATATTGTTGCCTCTTTCCATGAGGCTGGTATTTCCAATGTCAACATAATTTTTTCTAGTAGCATTTTATATGGTAATAATAAAACATCTTCAAAACTTTTATAGAATTCTGCTGGTAGTCCATCTGGCCCCAGTGTTTTATTATTTTTCTGTTCTTTAATTATGCGGATAATCTCCTGGGCTGTTATTGGATTATTCAATACTATTTGATGTTCTTTCAAAAGCTCTTCTTTCTTGGTTTCCTTAATATATTCTTCTTGTAGGGACTCTGAACCTTCTTGTTTTTTGTATAAATTTCCATAGAAAGTTTTTACAATTTGCTCAATTTGGTTACTTTTAAATTGTTCTACATTGTTTTCATCCTTCAAGGCTGTTAGTACTTTCTTCTCTCTTTTTTTTTTTCAGTCTATAACTCAACCATCTACTCACTTTAGTTGCATTTTCAGAAAAGGATTGTCTTGCCCATTTCAATTTCCATTCTACATCTTCCATCAACAACAAATTTATTTGATGCTGCAAAATCTGTATTTTAGTTTTCGTCTCCTGTTTCAAATGTATCTTAAATTCTTTTTCTTGTACTTCCAGTTTTCCTGTCAGTGTTTGATATTCTTTGTTTTTTTCTCTTCTCCGTTTTGCTAAATATCGAATTGCAATTCCTCTTAAAAAAGCTTTAAAGGCATCCCAAATGATATGTCTTGGTGTATCTTCTTTCAAATTTTGTTCAAAAAACACTATGATTTCTTTTTTTGGCTTCTACTAAAAAACTCTCTTAATATCTATAAATTTAGCGACTATCTAAAAGTCTTATTATAGCTCTTAAATTTCACTTGAAACAGCAAAGGTTCTGGGCAATATCTCAGCTTCCCCCAGTTCCTTAATCAAGGTTGTTGAAAGCCAGCACATATCAATTCTGAACAAAAAGTCATGTACTCCTGAATAGTAAGTGAAGTCTCTCTTCTTTATATTACTCGTTCTCTAGCAGTCTATTAAACTTAATTCTTCTGCCAGTCTCAAAAATGTTTTGGGAAGTTGATTTTCTTTTTTTCTTTTTTCTTCTTTGTTATTTTCCCAGATTTCTTGTCTATATCTTCATCAAATACAGCATTGAAATCTCCAATTAAACAATGTTCTTGGTAGTCAAACTCAACTATTTTATTGTGCAGATTCTTAAAAAAATTATCTTGTTGTTCATTTGGTGCATAAATATTTACCAGCATTATTTTTTTACCATTATGCTGAATTTCAATTATCAATATTCTCCCATATTCTGAAGCAAAGAAAAGTCCTGATTCTATTGTCTCTTTGACATAAATTGCTACACACACACACACTTTTTTTTAATCTGTCACCACATATAATTCTTCTAGTTTTTTATTTTGTAAGTATTTTACATCTTTCTTAATAATATGGGTCTCTTGTAGGCAAATTATGTCTGCTTGTTGTTTTTTGAGTTGCAGGGCAAATTTTCTTTTTTTTCCCGGGGTTATTTAATTCATTTACATTAATAGAAGTCAATTTTAGTTCTTTCCCCCCCATTATTCCATCTGAGCTTTACTACCTTGTATCTCTTGCAGCTCTCTCTGCGTTTGAGCTCTTGTTTTGATTTTTTTATCTTCTCCAAATTCCTGATTTTTTGCTGCTGCTTGTTTCTCTTTTTTTTTTCCCTTCTCTCTTTTTCCTCTGGTACTCTTGGTTTTCATCTGCATAACATTCTAGAAAGTCTTGTGATTTAAGTATAGATGTGATATTAAATCTTTTATCCTGGTATATAAAAAATACACCTTCTGGTACCAACCAATGAAATTGTATATCCATTTTATTTAGCCATACCATCATGTTCTTGTATTCACTTCTTTTTTGCCTCATACTCCAAGGAACTTCTTTCAAAATTCTTATTTGTTGCCTTTCCAGCTTAGATCTTCCCCTTTCATATATCTTAGGATGGTATCTCACACTGTGGTCCTTATAAACTTAATATGAATCTCCCTGAGTAATTTATGTTTCCTTGTATATGAAGATGCAATTCTCCATGCCCAATCTATATCTTGTTCAATTTCTTTTGCTGGGGATTCCATTACTTCACTCAAAAAACCACTAATTTCCTTACTTACATTCTCTCCTTTTTCTTCTGGGATATTTTGAAAACGTAGGATATAAGCTGCCGTCTCCATTTTTAACTTTACAGTTCTAGAATCTATCTCTTTGTGCTTATTTTTTTCTTCTTGCAAGCTAATGCCCATAGTTGTCATTTTCCCCTCTATTTCTGCAACCTTAGTGGTCACTTTCTGTGTTTGCTGGCTGTTAATCCAAAGTTGATTTTGAAATTCATTCAATTTCTCATTAGTTTTTTTAATTCCATCTCTAAGTTCCTTTTTAATATCTTGCAAGGCATCTTGATTCTGTTTAAAACCTTCCATCATCACTTTTTGTAATTTCCCTATTGCAACTTGCTCAATTGCTGCTGCTACAGATCTCTACATTCCAGGTGATGTACTTTGTAAAGTTCTTTTAATTTTAATCTCTTTTGGATTCATTTTCAAATAATTTCTTTTTTTTGTAAGATCAGTTTACTCAATTCAAATGAAAATATTTATTAGTTATTAACTTTATTGGCACCCCTCTCTATTGACTTCTGAGCCAAACACCCTTTCCAATAAAAGTTTCCTTAGAAATCTATAAATGCCTTCAGTTTTAAAAACCACCTTCAAAAAGAAAGAAACCAGACCACCTAAATGATTTTGCACCTCCCAACCACCAAGTTGCAATTGTAGACCATCCTTTCCAGTAGTCTGATACGTAACTTCCATCTCTTTCACCCCCACTACTCTCCTAAAGCAATCAATTTCACACCAACAGCTTTCGTCCCACACAACTCCCTACACCCTCCAGCAATCAAATGTTCAAATAGTTTCTTAGCTGAGTTATTTCACTTCTCCCAAATGACCGTTTCTTTCAGATCCCACTCAGTACTCCTCTATGCCATGTCACACCTTCTCTTCCGGTAGCAGAAGTTCAATCACGCTGCCATTTAAAAACAGCTACGTTGCAGGTAAATATCACAAGCCAATCTTGTGACAGAGAGGGACCACACATGCTAAGAATCACTCTTTTTCACTTTTATTACCCAAATTCTTCAAAAAAGGGGTGGCTGCCTCAACTAAGCCAGTTTTCAGCAAAGACCCCCCCTTTCTCCTTTCCAGTCTCTTCCGTAGATCCTACAGCTACTATATTCCATAAATCACCAGAAACAGACTGTCATGCAGATTTATAGCTCCAAAGGCCTGTTAACCTTCCAGCTCTATTTATTTTAGACACTGTTATTTCTTTCACACTCTCTCGACTGTGTGTAGAATTAAATGCTTTGCTAATCACAGTTTACTTCTGCAGTGTTAGTTTTTAAAGATTCCCTGCAAAGTTCTGCCAGTAGATATTCTCCAAGAAAGTATAAGAGATCCTTACTGTTTTATGATCTTTACATCTTTAAAGTCCTTCAATCTTCCAGGGTGCCAGGAGGGTCACAGCTGATTGGCCAACGGCGTTTGTAGGCAAGAGAAATGAGCGGAGTTAGTTGAGAGACCTTCATCTCTTCACTATCTCCACAAACTCTCTCTGCTAGGGAACATCTTCCCAATGCCCTTTTAAGGGGTGTTCAGCCAAATGAACCCCCTCTAAGGCTCACAATCAGAAGTATCAGCTGGAGTTCCAGATAATAACTTTAGTACCACTGCGCCATCTTCCCGGAAACCCAGGGCAATTTTTTCTGACCCTTATCCTTCCACAGTGTTCCAATTTACTTGTGTGCATTGACACACTGGGTGTGCTGTAAATCAGAATTTGTATGGAAACCAAGATTTGAAGTGAGCATGTGAGCCACGGTTGGAAGGTATCTGATTGGCTTTGATATATAAGTAATGACCCTGGTTATAAATGGAAAGAAAAGGGAGGAAAGCAATTGCTTCAAACAGATAGCCATTAGGTGAGGCTAGAATTCTCCTGGAATTATAACTGATCTCCAGACTACATAGATCAATTCACCTGAAGAAAATGGCAGCTCTAGAGGGCAAATTCTGTGGTATACCAAATAATCTGGGTGAAGGTGCTTTCCGAATCCCCTCCTCCACAGAGACTGTCCCCAAAATCTCCAGAAATTTCTCAGGTTGGAGTTGGCAAGCCCAAGAATGCCTTATTCCCTGACACTGGTAGTACTTGGTATGTTGTCAGCAAAATACATGAAACTGGGTTTAATGACCAATTGTGAGTTTCTTGTAGAAAGAGGCAGGAGGGAGCTTCTAGGAAATGAGGTTGTTCAAGACATCTGTACACATATACACCTTAGCTTCTTTAACTTTTTGTGCTTTTAGTGTTAGTGCCAGTCTTGCCTATTGCTGAAGTAGCTCACAACAGTATATAAACAGGTTAAAACATCTTTCCCCTTTCTCTTTTTTAATGCCTAGTAGGGAAAACTCTACCATTTTGAGTTTCTCTATCCATGTTCCTCTTCATTTTTTCCTGCTTGTATAAACAGGAAGCACCAGTATCAATCTGTTTTTAATCTCAACCTCTGTCACAGGTGCTCTGGGCAATGCATGAGGTCCCCTTTGCTCATTTCATCCTCACACCCACCCCAAGAAGCAATTTAGGCTGAGAGGGAAGCTTCATGGCTGAGCGGAGATTCAAACCTGTCCAGGGGCCCTTGTACTTAAACACTCATGATTTCAAATCAAAAGGCATGCAATAGAGATCTACATTAATTTTTCAAGATTACCTCTTGTATAAAGTGTTGCTGAATGTGAAAAACATACTTTGTCTGCACTAAATATTACATAGTACAGAAACAAACCATCTAGGACTTGTACAGAAGGGACTGATCTAACTACACCCTAGTACAGATACAGGTAAGGATCAAATGTCAGCATCTCTAATTCAGGGACATGAGAGTAGGTGGCTTGAAAAACTTGAACCATAGTCAGTCAGGGTAGAAAATACTGGGCTAGATGGTCCAAAGGTCAGTAGCTTTGTGTAGACAACAGTTATACACTTAATGTAATGGGTGATAAAGGCACTTCATGTGGGAGTCCATGCATATGGCCATCTGATTTTGCAGTTTCTCCACCTCAATAGACAGGAATTATATATGAGCCTCTGTGTAGTATGCTGACATCAGACATTACTTGAGGGACATGAGAAGCTGAGGAACATGAATACCCATCTTCACAATCTGTTTGGAACCCTGGGTAGAAGCTTCAGGTTTACAACAATCCCAAGAAAATGATAGGCAAGGTCCAGGTTTGCTTACAAGGGGATTTTAATAAGTCATCAAACTTACAGAAGAGCAGACTAACTCCCATCTGCTGGGCCTTGAACTCACAGTGAAGCTTGCCAAACATAGGACTAAAACTAAAATTAAGCATTTTATATCCTAATTACTGGCTACAAGTCAAGAATATCATCATTCAACGATACATCCCTAAACACTGAGAAAAGTCAAGCCATATCTTGCACCTGGCACCTAGTAGTTGACACAAAAAAAAAGTCAGTTTTGTTAGATAAGAATTTGGGAAAGTACTAATGAAGACTGGCAGAAATGTTACCTTAGGAGGAGCCTGCTGGCCATCCTCCCAGGCAACTAGAGGTCAGGCACTAGCAGAAAACCAAAAATGGAGTTACAGAGGCTGTACACACCATCACTGTCACATAAATAAATATCTGAAACTGAATGTTTTTGATTTTTCTCAGAGGCTTTTTCCCCTCATTCTTTGATTTTGTTGTTAAGATCCTATTTATAGTTCAGAAGGGTGTCAGCCATTAAGTGCTGACTTGCTTGTCTGTTAAATCAAATGCAATTTGGCCTCATGTATTTTCTGCATCACAGCAGGTTTTGTACTACAAAAGAGTATGCAAAACTCGTCATCAATATTAAATAGAATCTAGCCTAACCCCTGCCAAAATCTGCACTTCAATCCAAGCTTCTCTCGGAGAAGAGCATCTGGAAAATGCAAAACACAATGAAGACTGTTGTTTCTCTGCACCATTTTTAGAGTCTTGTCATTTCTGCTTTGTCTGTTTTCTTGGAAACTCTGCTCATCCAATCCAGTTCCAGATTCCATTGTAAGCTCCAATTGTTGCCTGATTTTAGACCTGAAAGGGAGAAATGAGATGGCACAAACATAAAAGAGTATCTTAATTAATCTGTTTTGCGCATGGTAAAAAACTTCACAGAGAATATCCATATAGGAACATTGTGCTTACAGTCCATTGAGAAAATTATGCCTGGAACAACCTCAGTACTTATTACTATTCCAAGGGAAACAAAAAGTTGGTTCCTTGTCAGACTGTTGACTTGCAAATCATAGCAGCTGGGGTTGTAACAGAATGAAATATTGCTTCACCAATTTTGGAGGCACAGACAGGTAACCTCAAATGGACAATTGTCCCCTCCTGAATGGCATGTGTGCTGCCCATGATTTATATTTAGGAGGAACCATGGCTCAATGATAGAACCTCTGCTTTGCATGCAGAAGGTCCCAGGTTAAATCCTGGCAGCTCCACTTAAAAGGGTTCAGGTGGTAGATGATGTGAAATATCTCCACCTGAGACCCTGGAGAGTCACTGCCAATCTGAGTAGACATAAGACACGCCTTGATGGATCAAGGGCAAGGCTTTTTTTGTAGCAGGGATTCCTTTGCATATTAGACCACATACCCCTGATGTAGCCAATCCTCCTGGAACTTACAGTAGGCCCTGTACTAAGAGCCCTGTAAGTATTGGCTACATCAGGGGTATGTGCCCTAATATGCAAAGGAGTTCCTGCTAAAAGAAGAAAAAAAGCCCTGATCAAGGGTCTGATTCAGTATAAGGCAGCTTCATATGTTCATACACCAATTCAGTAATAACAAACTTAGCTATTAAAAATGGAACACCAGACTTGCTGGCCTTTCAATCTGTCTTGAAGAAGAGACTACCATTGTTTCATCAAAGTGCTCAATGAGACTGAAAAAGTAAAAATATTTTTGTCTTGGAGAAGTCAATTTCTTAGATTCAGTCCCAGGACATATCAATTGCTTGTTGGATCAGACTAAAGATGGTCTTTTCAAACATCCTACTACTGGCTTGGCACATGCTCCTAGGAGAGTTAATATAGTGCGGGAAAGTTCATTCATTCATTTGTTTAATTACTTCATTTATACCCTGCTATTCTCCCCAGTGGGGACCCCAGATGGCTTACATAGTTCTCCATCTTTATAGTTACCCTATAAAGTAGCTTTGGCTGAGGGTGTGTGGCTGGGCCAGGGTCACCCAGTGGATATCCATGGAAGAGTGGAGATTTGTATCTGGGTCTCCCAGATCCTAAGTCCAACAGTGTAACTATTGCACTTAATGGTATTTGCTAGATGCATGGAGGTTTGATTTAGCTGTCATTATCTAATAGCCAATGATGGATATGCCATTCATGAATTTGCCTGCTATTTTACCATACCTTAAGGGAATAGTGAGAGATGAAGCATCCCCAGAGGCTGTTTTTGTATTTGTTTAGTCTTGTGGAACAACCAGAATCTAGGTTTTGTTGACCTGTGATTGGTATTCCCATGTCAGAAGTTACTGATAGAAAACTGAGATGCATCAAGCAAACAATATTGTTGTATCAATATATAAACAATCATGCTGTTAATTTGTCACACCTAAAAAGGCATAACGTTATTTGCTCCAGGTGTCATAGTAATGTATAGATGTTTCAAAGCATTAATTCATTATCCTTAAAATAAACTTGTAAGGTATGTTTCATAGTAAAACTTTTTTTTCTGTTGTACATGGAACTGAGACCAGTGATATTTTGTGAGGTGGTTCACCTGAGACTAATAAGCTTTTTTTCCTGAATGACAAGCCAGGGGAGAAGAATCCAAAGTTTTTACTGAAGGGCACTGCCAAGCAGCAGAGACATGGGAATTCTGAACTTAGCACTAGGGGTGTGCAAAAGAAAAAAAATCAGAAATAATCAGATTCAAAAATATATGGGCCAAAATATTCGGAATACCGTATATTTCCGAATACCGGTACTTGGAATAGCCATATATACTGGAGATATACGGCTATTTCCGAATATATGGCCCCATTATACCCTATGGGCCATTGAAATCAATGGCAAAATAGGGTATATTGGAAGCTGCCTGAAGGGAGGGGGTTTGACGAAGAGCCCCCAAATGTGCAGGGGACCTGCAGGGAACTCTCTCCTACGAACCCCCCAAGTCCCAAAAAGACTCAGTGGCAACATAGGGCATAATCAGAGGCTACTGGGGGGCAGGGGGTTTGAGGGAGAACCCCCAAAACTGCATTGAACCCTCAGACTTCAAAAATAGCTCTATAAAAACATGAAAGTGACCCACCCCACACAGCCCAGAAAGTGACACACCCCACACACCAACCCCCTCACACCAACCAGAGGTAATTTAAAAAAAACCAAAACATGACAGAAAGAAACTTAACTTGTAACCCCCCCCCCAAAAAAACAAAACAAAAAAAAACCAGAACCAGGAAAAGGGACAACAGGACAGGATGCAAAACCAACAACAACACAGATCCAAACAAATCCAACTGAGAAAAGGCAAACAAACTCAACTGTTAAAATTAGAACTTTTTAACAATAAAAATTAGGCAAAACAGCCCCCCCAAGAACCAGAACCCGAAAAGAAAAGGAACAACAGCAGCACAACACAGCAGCAACAAATCAAACACAGAATCCTTTTAAAACAATAAAAAACTTGACTTTTAACAATACAGGAACTTAACCAACCCTTCCCTCCAAAAAAACCTTCACCCTAACCCCAAGAAATCCAAGCCACCCAAATAAGGAAAAAGTAAAAAGACACTGCACTTTTAAAAGTCCTCTCACTAAAGTTAGATATAGGCAAATTGGCAACCCCCCCACCCCAGGCCCCAACCCCCAGCAGAACCCCCTAACCCCAAATAAGCTACCTACCCACCCAAATCTGGATAAGTAAAGGGAATCTGAGTCTTAAAAAATCCTTTTACTTTTATGCTAACTAAAATAAAAACAAGAACCCCAAGACTGTCTTACCTTAGATGTCTTCTCCAGGCAGATCAGGAAAGGCTGAGAGAGAGCAGCAGCAGCTGAGGCCAAGGGCCAGCACAGCAAAATCTCTCTTTTACACCAACACAGCAGCAATGTAATTGAGTCCAGGCAGGCAAATGCCTTAAAAAGGTTCTCTGGCCCTACACAGAGCAGTTTCAAAAAATACCACTGCTCTGTGATTGGCCAGAGAACAGTGTTTAGTTGGATACCCAAGTAAGCAAAAAAACAAAAGAACAACAATGTTGCTGATGGCTGGGGGATTAGCCCAGCCATCAGCTTCACAACAGCCCTGCAAAGCATGCATTTGGAAATGCATGCTTTGGATTGGCTGCTGGGGCTCCTCTCCCCCTCTCTCCCTGATCCCAGGGAGGCTATGGGAGAGGCAGGAAAAGGTTTCCAAAGGCGGGAAAGGAGGCAAGCAGCTTCCCTGAGGCTGCAGAAGCTCCTTTCCTGCCTTTTACATTGAATTCCATATACTTCCGAATATTGAATTAGTAATGCTTTCTAACTGGATTCGAAAATATAAGATGCCATATACTTCCAAATCAGGGGGTATTCGGCGGTCTATTCGGTTCAGCCAAACCGAATGCACACCCCTACTTAGCACCAGGCATATGATCTATGACTAGTAGCACCATTGTGAGCCACCTGCACTAGATCTTAAACACACAGTGGGCAGCAGTGGCTGCGCAGTTTGTCAGTAGCCATGGATCTGCATGGATCTAAGACAGCAGCTCTTGTCTTTCCACTGCAGTGACTTCCATCAAAGATGCAGTTTTCACCTCTATCTCAATTCTCAGTGGCAGAAGTTTATTATCATTTAGTGAATCAACTTATGGACTACTGCTGGTAACCACCAAGAGACAGTGGCTTGCATAAGAACTTTCAATGTATTTATTTTATTTTATATACACTGAGTTTGAATTAGGGAAGTTGCACTCCATTCTTCTGATGAATCAGGAAATGTCTCTACCCTGTCAAATGCTATATTGCTTCTTTAAAAAATGTTTGGTTGTATTACTGTGATTTTTCATCTCCTTTGGTATTCATCAGTTTCTTGTTTGCTTCACAGATCTTCAACCTACTGGCTGAACCGCATCCAGTCCTTTCTCTACTGCAATGAAAATGGCCTTCTTGGCAGCTTTTCAGAAGAGACTCACTCATGTACATGCCCTAATGACCAGGTTGCCTGCCTTGGCTCTTTACCATGCATTGTAGGAGATGGTTCCTCCTGCTTAACTTGTGCCCCAGATAACCGCACCCGCTGTGGGACCTGTAATACTGGGTACATGCTGAGCCAAGGGCTCTGCAAGCCTGAGGTGGCAGACTCAACAGAGCACTACATTGGGTTTGAGACTGATCTCCAGGATTTGGAGATGAAGTATTTATTGCAGAAAACAGACCGCCGGATTGAGGTCCATGCCATCTTCATCAGCAACGACATGCGTCTTAATAGTTGGTTTGACCCTTCCTGGCGCAAACGGATGCTCCTTACCCTTAAGAGTAACAAATACAAATCAAGCCTGGTTCATATGATATTGGGTCTCTCTCTTCAAATTTGCCTAACTAAGAACAGCACCTTGGAGCCTGTCCTGGCTGTTTACGTCAACCCTTTTGGAGGTAGCCACTCTGAGAGTTGGTTTATGCCTGTCAATGAAAACAGTTTCCCAGACTGGGAGCGGACTAAACTGGACTTACCCCTTCAGTGTTATAACTGGACGCTGACTCTAGGCAACAAGTGGAAGACATTTTTTGAAACGGTACACATCTACTTGAGGAGTCGCATTAAGTCAAATGGTCCCAATGGCAACGAGAGCATTTACTATGAACCCCTGGAGTTTATTGATCCCTCCCGTAACCTGGGCTATATGAAAATCAACAACATCCAAGTGTTCGGCTACAGCATGCACTTTGATCCGGAGGCAATCCGGGACTTGATTTTGCAGCTGGACTACCCCTATACTCAGGGATCCCAGGACTCTGCACTCTTGCAGCTACTAGAGATACGGGACCGTGTAAATAAGCTCTCTCCACCTGGCCAACGTCGTCTAGACCTTTTCTCATGCCTGCTACGTCATAGACTCAAGCTGTCTACTAGTGAGGTGGTGAGAATTCAATCTGCTTTGCAGGCCTTCAATGCCAAATTGCCAAACACAGTGGATTATGACACAACCAAATTATGTAGTTAACCATAAGTGTGAAGCACAACAGAAAAAAAAAATTAAAAAGAAAACCATGAAAGGAGTTTTTACAGTGCTTTTGTGGAACAGTTTATGTTTGGAAGAGTAAATTTAAATTGTCTTTTCAATATCTGTCTTATATCAGTCAATAACATTGGATGGCAATTTACACCCATGAACTTGCTGACAAATGAATATATTATACTTGCAATTTTTTTGTTCTGTTTTATGAATGAAAATAAATACTGACACCCGTCTAGAAGACATTCTACTTTTTACAATAAATTTCATTTGTAATTTTATATGTTCCGTGGCAATGCTTTTGTGCATTACATCCTCTAGAGGGAACATAAAAGGATACCAATAAAATTTTGTAGCTGAACAGTTATTAAAAGAAATGCTGTGGGATTCATTCTTTCCCCCTCTCTAAAAATGAATAACATTGTTGATATTGCATACTGCCTTTGGCCAGGAAGGGGAAGTGGAGGATATATGGTATAGATAAGGTTAAAAACTCCAGCAACTTAATTGAAGTGTTTTTGGGTCATTCTTGAGATCCAAATCAGCATTCTTATAGGTTCAAAGTGACATTTCTTATTAATAGTGTCATCTAAGAGATTTGAAAAGGGTCTTGCCCTTTTGAAAAGGAACCATGCTGTATCATACACATTTTCATACCGTCCATTATAGGGAAAACAGAAAATTAGTGTGCTAATCTCTGGTGGGATATGACAACAACACCTGCCATCTTTGTAGTAGAACAGAAGACAAAATGTAACTCAGAGATTACTAGGTATTATGGAGAATCAGTTGTCTTTTGGAAAGAAGTACCTTAGTTCGGTGACTTTGGTGACCATAAAGTGCCTGGGATGTACCTATGAGCCACAATCCAGTACAGTGTTCTGCATACATGCTCAGTGCAATCAGCAAGGCTTTTTTTGTAGCAGGAACTCCTTTGCATATTAGGCCACACCCCCATGATGTAGCCAATCCTCCAAGGGTTTACAGGGCTCTTCTTACAGGACCTACTGTAAGCTCTTGGAGGATTGGCTACATAATGGAGGTGTAGCTTAATATGCAGAGGAGTTCCTGCTACAAAAAAACCCCCTGGCAATCAGGATTCTTCACACTTAATTTGAGACTAGGTTGTGACTGCGGTATAGGATTGCCAGCCTGAAGCTGGCAACCAATGGCAGACTTACGGGGTGGGGTGGTGGGTTCCTCACCAGAGTTTTAGTGAAAGCTAGAGTGTCACCTGATACAATGGTGTCACTTTCAGGTCACACTGAAAGGGACTATTAGCCTCTATTCTCCTCCCACTTCCCAAATTCCATCCTTTTTTTAAAAAAAAAACTATTGTTCACTGGTCAAAGGAAACTTGTTGTTTTTTTCTATTTGCAACAATTTCTCTGAAAAGTAAACCAAAACCAGAGATGAGGAAGAACATTGCATATCTCTGAAATGTTTGCTTTAACACTTCTCAGCAGTGATCAGAAAATATAAAAGGCTCAAGTCTCCCAGTTTTTCTGCTCGATTGTACTTGATCCCTGCCACCCTGGCTTTTATTCATATGGATCACACAGTCCTGGATATAGCTTTTTCAATTATCAGAAAGACATCCTTCCTACATCCCTCCATTGCCAGTGAAAAAGTTAATAGGATCTAAGTCTAATTTTTTTTTTTTTTTTACAAAAGAAATCCAGATTTCATTAGACCGGTAAAAACAAAGAATACAGCAGCAGATGGCCGGTTCAAAGTAGAGTGTCTGTGACTACACAAAACACTGCAGAGTCAGCAGAGAAGTGAGCATTTCATTTGTAGTGGGGATGAACCATGCATAAAGTGTCTCAGTGAGGTGAACATTAATTCTCAGTTTGAGAAAGCTGTGTCTTCAAAGTAAATGGCAGTTTCCAGTAGAACGCTGTGGCTTGAGGCAAACTGTTTATACAGACCAAACTGTACTGATGAGTTCAGAGGGGGATAGATTAAAGGAAGGGTTCTCCCCTGCTTGGGGAAAAAAAAAAAAAAAAAACCTGCCCCAATCCAGCTCCATGTGCATGGAGCAGTGAGCGTAAAACAAGAAGAGGAGCTGATTTTATACCCCGCTTTTCTCTGCTTTAAGGAGTCTCAAAATGGCTTACAGTCTCCTTCCCTTTCTCTTCCCACCTTGTGAGGTAGGTGGGGCTGAGAGAGTTCTGAGAAAACTGTGACTGGCACAAGGTCACACAGCGAGCTCCACATGGAGGAGTGGGGAATCAAGTCTGACTGGAGATAGTGCTAATTAGTTATTTGAGGGGAGCTAAGTCCAAATTCCTGCTAAATTTCCTGATCAGCAACATTGCTGATTGGCTGAAAAGAACAATGTGGATTTCTTAGGGTTTCCAGGTCCCTCATCACTCTGGTGGGACAATTTGGGGGACTTTCTTGGGGTGGCACAAGAAGCCCTGGATGCCATCACCCAGAAGTGACATCATGTTGGCACTGTTTTTGGGATGGAACCATATGGTAAATTCACCCTCAAACCATAGAGTTTTGCTCCAAAACCAGAGCATCCCTGTGCAATATCCCCAACATGATGATATAATTCCACGTCATGTCATTGCTTTGTGACATCCCCCTCTGGCCAACTGGTCCATGGTGAGAAGAAGCCCCTGAAACTGGGGGATCCTCTGATTGGACCTGGGGACTTCCAACCCTAGAAGTTCGGGATTGGCTAGGAATCCTATGCTGCATCAACTGGCATGCACATATCTTCATTTGGATAAGGGTGGAATCTTCTACCTGAGTCAGTATGAATGTCTCATCTAGTTATGGTGGGGCATAAGATGTTTGCTTCTTACCTGTGAGCTCTATTACAGTGGATGATCACTATTTCTGTATATTGGGACCAGTGTTTTAGGGTTTTGTCCATGTGAACCATTACAGTTCAGCTGTCAGGATCTCATGCCAGTTCCAGACAATCTTTCTTTTCAAATTGGATTTGCTGGCTAATTGTCATAGTTAGTTAATCCATTTTTAGCCAGGCCACTAAAAATACCTAAAGAATATTGTTTTATTTAACATGGGCTTAGTGCCTAGTATTTCATATCCAAGAACAATCAAGATCATATCCTGTTTGGTTTACTTTTGGTGATATAAATATGTGAATCAGAAACACAAGGAAACTTATTTTGCATGCACACCTCCAATATACATCCGTAAGGTTACTTAATTTAATAATTGATGTATAGGACAACTGAGATATGACTGTGGGGAAAAAGCCTTGTAAGCCATGCAGTCCTACACCCAGCTCAATGTAGTAAATATTTGTTTGTTCAGATATTTATACCCCACTTTTCTCCCCAAAGAGGACAAAGGATAGCTTACAACAATGTTATATTCTCTTCTATTCTATGCACCCTGCAACCCTCTGAAATAGGTTTGGATGCAACAGAGTAACCCATGGTCACCCAACAAGCTTCGGTGGCAGAATGGGACTTTGAACCAGGGTCCCCAGAACCCAGTCCAACACTTGTCACTTTACCATGCTTTATGCAAAGCTAAAGAATTCTGGGCAGATGGGTATGTAAAGGAGCATTCCATCATGTGAGCCCGTTTGCACTCTGAAGTGGAACAGCTCAGATACATACTTATCATGTCAGTGAGAAGTATGTGTAAAAAAGGCACTAGAAACAGAGACCTGAATTTTATCTTTCTGCTCATGCAGCAGTTGTATGTGTGGGATGGTAGCAGTTGCCTGTTCGAAGGTGCAGCTTAAAACAAAACAAAAAAGCACTACATGTCAAAAAGCTGGGCTAGAATAATTCTCCTTGACATCTAGCTTTCTGTGCTCAGGAAGCAACATTTAATCATACGATCCATCGGAAATCTGTATAGGTTTTTACATTTTTGTTAAAAGACAATCATTGGTTTCATTTTTCTACTTTTCTCTTGTCTCACAGTGCTTTTTGTGTTGGTTTCATGAAAACTGAGATTAAGGCTGTTTTCTCTGCTTTCTCTACTGCTGTTGCCAGTGAAGTCTCTCAGTGGTTAGGGCACCATGAGGCCTTTTGAGATGCAGATAAGGAAACACGCCTTGGGGGCTTCTGCAGTACAATAAAGGGGGACGGAGTGGAAGAACAGGAAAGCCTTGACATTGGTTTCATAGCATTGACTTTTCTCCCTCCATTGGACCTCTTAGAATTTTATTAACCAGAACTGTACACCAAAATAGCCATGACAATGTAGCTGAATGAACATTAACTCATTGAAATTGTTGCTGGGATAGCAACAATAACAAGTGGATCACTTTTTAAAATTGTTATTATTAGTTACTGAAGGAATACATATAATTCCAATATGGTGTCCTAGGAATTGGGGTTCTGATTATGCCTTGTCTAGGTCATGGGAAGAGGTCATGGGATAGTGGTATTTTATTTATTTATTGCATTCATATCCTGCATGGTGGTTCACAGCATAAATGGTGGCTCACAGCACTGTGTCCCATGGTGGCTCACAGCATAAATAAAATACAATAAATATGTAATTAAAACCAGTTAAGCAATTAAATAAAACAAGATGGCAGCAGAAAAAATACATTGCTCCAGAGCAGTGTAGTATGACTCCTGTTAGAGGTTATGGGCAGGGGAGGCTGAGATGGTGGAGACATCCACCTCCTCAGCTGAAGGCCTGGAGAAACAACTCCATTTTGACAACTCTGATAGGCTGCAAGCTTTGCAAGCAGAAAACCCATGTTCCTAACCCAGCATCTATTCTTAAAAAAATCTCATATAAAGAATTTCATATAGCTGTGCATTGTTGGGAAAGACTTTTCTTTACCTGAGCTTCTTTCTGCCAGTCAAAGTAGACATCACTGAAGTAGCTAGGTGGACCAGTGGTCCAACCTGGCATAAAACAGCTGCAAGTCACTTGATCTGTCTGCTTAACAAATCAGTAAGGAAGATGAACATGTGTAGATATGAACGGGCAGAAATAATTAGGGTTGCCAGCCTCCAGGTGGGGCCTCGAGATCTCCCACTTTTACAACTGATCTCCAGCTGGCAGATATCAGCTCCTCTGGAAAAAATGGCTGCTTTGGAGGGTGAACTCTATGACATTGTACCATGCTGAGGCTACTCCCCTCCCCAAACTTTGCCCTCTCCCTGATCCACCCCAAAAGTCTCCAGGTATTTTCTAACACAGACCTAGCAAGCCTACAAAAACATCAGGTTCCCAAAGCAAATGCCTTCAGATAAGGCATTTAGATGAGATGAAGCTTTCTATCTAAGCAACCTCTTTTGCGAGGATGTAAAAATGACTATTCGAGTGTAGTGTGGGAAATACCTTTGCTCTGATTTATTGAACTTCTGTACACCAGAATTAAGAAATTAGTTTTTTAATGTTAGCAGGCAGGTCTGTAAATATTGCTCTGTAATTGAAACATTTAAAAGGATTAATCTGTTTGATAAAATATAAAGTAAGTTGTGGGGAAAGTAGAAGGCTTTTTTTGTCCTGCATCTTGTAGAAATTCCAAATTTATATTTAATTTTTTAAAAAAGTATGGTTGCAATTAGATCAGTCACCATATTCTTGTATTGCCATCTTGCCTGTTTTATCATGTCATACACAAGTTTTCTGATGTCATCAAGAAAAAGGAACAACCCTCCACCCCAATAAAAATACAAAATCATACTGTATCTTACCGAAAACATAATGGCATCTCTTTTTTCTCTTTTTTTCCTCCTGGTCACTGAACTCACTAGAAAGGATAATTAAGATGTTTAAGAACGTAAGAACATAAGAGAAACCATGTTGGATCAGGCCAATGGCCCATCCAGTCCAACACTCTGTGTCACACAGTGGCCAAAAAAATTATATATCTATATCTACACACATATACACACTGTGGCTAATAGCCACTGATGGACCTCTGCTCCATATTTTTATCTAACCCCCTCTTGAAGCTGTCGATGCTTGTAGCCACCACCACATCCTGTGGCAGTGAAATCCACATGTTAATCACCCTTTGGATGAAGAAGTACTTCCTTTTATCTGTTTTAACCTGACTGCTCAGCAATTACGTCGAATGCCCACGAGTTCTTGTATTGTGAGAAAGGGAGAAAAGTACTTCTTTCTCTACTTTCTCCATCCTATTCATTATCTTGTAAACCTCTATCATGTCAGCCCGCAGTCAACGTTTCTCCAAGCTAAAGAGCCCCAAACGTTTTAACCTTTCTTCATAGGGAAAGTGTTCCAAACCTTTAATCATTCTAGTTGCCCTTTTCTGGACTTTTTCCAATGCTATAATATCCTTTTTGAGGTGCGGTGACCAGAATTGCACACAGTATTCCAAATGAGACCGTACCATCGATTTATACAGGGGCATTATGATACTGGCTGATTTGTTTTCAATTCCCTTCCTAATAATTCCCAGCATGGCGTTGGCCTTTTTTAGTGCAATCGCACACTGTCTTGAAATTTTCACTGAGTTATCTGCCACGACCCCAAGATCTCTCTCTTGGTCAGTCTCTGCCAGTTCACACCCCATCAACTTGCATTTGTAGCAGGGATTTTTGGCCCCAATGTGCATTACTTTGCACTTGGCCACATTGAACCTCATCTGCCACGTTGACGCCCACTCATCCAGCCTCAACAGATCCCTTTGGAGTGCCTCACAATCCTCTTTGGTTCTCACCACCCTGAACAATTTAGTGTCATCTGCAAACTTGGCCACTTCACTGCTCATTCCTAACTCCAAATTATTTATGAACAAGTTAAACAGCATGGGACCCAGTACTGAGCCCTGTGGCACCCCACTGCTTACCATCTTCCACTGCGAAGACTGCCCATTTATACTCACTCTCTGCTTCCTATTAATTAGCCAGTTTTTGATCCACAAGAGGACCTGTCCTTTTACTCCATGAGCTTACTAAGGAGCCTTTGATGAGGAACTTTATCAAAAGCTTTCTGGAAGTCAAGGTTAACAACATCTATTGGGTCCCCTTTGTCCACATGTTCATTCCCCCCCTCAAGGAACTGTAACAGGTTAGTGAGGCAAGATCTTCCCTTACAGAACCCATGCTGAGTCTTCCTCAATAACATGTGTTCATCAATGTGCCTACTCATTCTGTCCTTGATAATGCTTTCTACCGACTTTTCTGGTATTGAAGTCAGACTGACTGGCCTGTAGTTTCCCGGATCTCCTCTGGAACCCTTTTTAAAGATGGGGGTAACATTTGCTGCCTTCTCAGGAATGGAGGCAGATTTCAATGAAAGATTACATACAGTATTTTTGTCAGGAGATCCAGAAGTTCACCTTTGAGTTCTTTCAGAACCCTTGGATGTATGCCATCTGGACCTGGTGACTTATTAGTTTTTAATTCGTCAATCAGTTGTAGGATCTCCTCTCTTGACACCTCAATCTGACTCAGGTCTTTAAACACCCCTTCCAAAATTAGTGGTTCTGGAGCGGGCAAACTCTTCTCATCTTCCACAGTGAAGACTGAGGCAAAAAATGCATTCAGCTTCTCAGCCATTTCCCTATCCTCCTTCAGTAATCCTTTTACCCCTTGGTCATCCAAGGGCCCCACTGCCTCCCTGGCTGGTTTCCTGCTTCTAATATATTTGAAGAAATTTTTATTGTTTGGACCTGGTCTAACCCTCAGATTGTCCAAGATCTGCCTAGCAAATCTACTCATGTAACTGTACCACTTCAGATAACGAATTGTGTTGGCTCCATATTTGAATTTCCTCACCCAATTAAAAATCCATACACCTAGAAAAGTGAACTCTTTGTGCTTGACAGTGAGTTTCCTGTATGCCAAGAGTTTACATTAGAGAGGAGCTGATATGGCCATTCATCATTCTTTTATCATTTTGTCTTACAGCTGTCAGTTTGGGTCTCCCTCATTTTTCTTACTGTCATTGATGCACCATTTCTATTATCTGTTTATCGATTACATTCTTCCTCCAAGGAGCTTAGGGTGGCACACATGAACACACACCTAAACATGTGATGCTCCCTTATACTGCATTCGTCCCTTGGTCTATCAACATCAGTATTTTCTACTCTGACCATCAGCAGCTGCCCTGGGACTCAGTCAGAGGTCTTTCACATCACCTTTTAATTGGAGATGCCAGGGCCTGAACCACGGGCTTTCTACATACAAAGCAGGAGGTGATCTATAACTGAACCACAATTCCACCCCCAAACATGCTTCTTTCCTCCGCAGTTTATCCTATAACAACCCAGTTAGGTAGGTTGGGGGGGGGGGTAGAGAGAGAGACTGGCTTATGGTCACCTAGTGAGCTTCATGGAAGACAGATTTCAACTAGGGTCTCCCCAGTCCTAATTGAGCACTGTATGCATTGTGCTACCCTGGATCTTTTGTTTCTTTGATTGCATTAATACACCATTTTTAGATCATTCATATCTCCACACCCTTGTCACTATTTTACACCACTTCTATGCAATGTACGTGCAACTGACACACAAGTAATTGTGGGAAAGTGTCCAGAATTGGTACAGAATGCTATGGGCAGGATGTTGACTTGAGTTGGTTGTAGGGACTATATCAATTAGTCTTGGCCCATCTGCATTGACTCCCAACTTGTTTCTAGGCACAATTCAAGATTCTGACTTTTAAAACTCTATATGGCTTCAGGACAGCATGCCTGAAGGACTGTTTATCCCCTTATAAAACTACCTAACTACTACAATAATCTTTTGAGGCCCTGCTTTGGGTATGCCTGCATTCTGATATTATGGGGTGCCAACCTGGAGAGGGTCTTCATAGTCATGACACCAAAACTGTGGAACCTTCTCCCCTGGGAGATTCATCTCTCTCCCTCTATTGATGTCTCTTACCAGCAGGTAAGGACCTTTGTGTTTTGTCTGATATTCCCTCAACAATTCCTCCTTCCTGTCCTTTTTTTTAATTGCTGATTTTATGTCTTTGTGTGTATAATTTAGCTTTTGTTTTGTTATAATAATTTTAAGATTTTTTTTTATTACGTGCATTTTCAACCTGTTAGTTGCCATGGTGGTCTTTATGAGGGCAGAAACACATTATATAAATCTTGTAAATAAAACAAACAAACAAACAATTTCACAGAGGAAAAATGGCACAAGGACACAGAAATGATGCAAAAATTATGTGGGTATATTTCCAAAATTGGGATATTCAAACCAAAACTTGCTTACTTTGCATAAAGCAGAGATGAGATCAAGCTTGCAAGGCTTGGGGTGCATTCACAATACACTAAATAATGTATTTTGAAAATGTATTTTTGCTATTCTTACACAGTAAAGCTCCAATTGCAAAATACATTATTTAGTGTAGTGTGAACACACCCTTGGTCTCATCCCTAATAAGCAATTAATCATGTAATTCCCCTATCTGGAGTCTTAAGTGATGCATTGTGGAAATACTTTTATAATGTGATGAGTGTCTGCCTATATCAGACCTGGGAGTAAATGGCTTTCATATTTGGATGACACACAGTTTTCATTGCTTTGACATAATTTTTGTCCAACATTAAATATCTCCATTCTAATAGCATTTTGAGCTTAATTCTGACAACACATTTCAATAAATCTAACTAATTTATTTCAGAAATCATTAAATGCAGCTATATTTAAATGGTTCTATGGTACAGTTAGTACCGAATCCTACAATATACAACATAGATGCACAAGATACTCCTCACCATCAAGAGCTACCGCAGTTCTTTTGTGTATTTTCTGCTTAACTTCTCCCAGCAGTTTCATGGTGAAAAAAAAATTATGGCATATGCAAATGTTTTTGCAGAATGCTTTCACAAAATGAATACTCTCATTAAGTGTGTCTAATCACCTCCACCCCATTATTGGGGCACTTTCTCACCCCTGTCATTAGGGAAAGTTGCAGATTTCAGCAATGGATAATATCTCTAATTTCTCTGTATTACCTGGCAAAGGAAATCACAATAGTCTGTTAGAGACTAGATTCAAGTTTCTAACAGTGATTAGAAACTACATGAATATGAGTTGACAGAAGTTCATTAAGATAGCAATGAGAGTTGCCAAATATTAGCAGCTACTACCTACTATACATACCTGTACCTGCCACCCATGGCTGCTGCTGCCACCCCCATGGTGGTTCCTATGCCAATCTAGATTGCATGAAAATCAAGGGGGGAAAAGGTTTGAGCAGGAATGCAGTTCCCGCAGGCTTGGCATCAGGGAGTGTGGCCTAATATGCAAATGAGTTCCAGCTGGGCTTTTTCTACAAGGAAAGCCCTGGTGCAAATTATCTGCCCACAAGGTTCCTCCAGGTAATGGGATGGAGCTAATCATCCTCCCCATTGCCTTCATTCAGCCTGAGGAGACTTCCTCTAACTTTTCTGGCTCTTCCTCCAATGAAACAGCCACTTAAGTTGGAGGATGGCTTTAAACTTGAGCCAAAAGCAAAGGTGGAATAAAAATATTTTAATAAATAAGTAAATAAATAAACTTTTCTCAGCAGAGTGGTAGGGTAGGGGTGGGATCCGCTATGGTGTGAACTGCATGCTGCAGTAATGTGAAGATCTTTCATGGCTACTCTCTCTCTCTCTTTCATATATGCTGATTAAAATTTGAGTCAGAAGAGAGTAAAGATCATTTCTTATTCAATTGCAAACTTTTTTTGCATGGCCATTGTCTTTCGTTTTCCATTTTTTGCATGGCCATTGTCTTTCGTTTTCTACAACTTTCCATTCATTTCCAGATGTTGCTTCTATCTAACTTAGAATTTACCTGATAAAAGAATAGAAGGCCTCCTATTTTGCTGTTATGATACATTATTTAACTGACTGACTGACTGAATGGCATCATGCTCTGTGTTTTTGACTTGAAATAGGATTGCCAACCAGTAGGTTTAAAAAAACCACAGAAATTCAAACTAGCAGGAAGTCATGTGAGCTTCAGTAGAACACTATAGTAATTTAGCTGTATACATAAAATCACATCAAGATTTTTTTTTTTGCAGTGTTTTATCCATATGCATATGTTCATGGGTAACATAGAAGGGTGAAAAAGATCCAAAAATTGAAAACAGTGGCAAATTCTGCAAATAATTTTAGATATAGTTAGAAGTGAGGAAGTTTGAAACACAACTAATCTCAAATCTAAATCAGTAGCAAAATTCTTCTCACCGTGTGGCAGATGATACATATAACTGGATCTTCACATAATTGCATATCTACCACTATAAGTAAGTAGTCAGTGGCCATCTATATTCAGTTACAGGTCATCTGTATCTAGACCCTGCTAGAGAACTTTCACTTTGGGCACTGACACATTTTAGAAAAACACCTGTTCCAGATTAGACTACACCACAACAATGGCTCCAAAATACTATTTTGGTGTTATGTGAAACCAATGAATATTCAATAAGATAGCAATTGGAGGACAAGATAAAGTTGCCCCTTTTTCCATTGCAAAATAAGATAATTGATCTCCACTGTTTACCATCTTGTTTTCTTGTCTGAGGGGAGGGGTCTAATAAATCTAGAAATCAGGATTATCAATAAGTGGTCAGTTGTGGAAGAAAGACACAGGGAAAGAGCTATGGGGTTGGAACCAAACAACTTCCAGCATAGTGAAGCTGATGGCATGTGACTTCCTTAGTTCCTATACTTATTGCTAGGACTTTTTTTTTTGGTAGCAGGAACTCCTTTGCATATTAGGCCACAGACCCCTGATGTAGCCAGTCCTCCTGGAGTTTACAGTAGACCCTGTACTAAGAGCCCTATAAACTCCACGAGGATTAGCTACATCAGGTCACCCCCAATTTTCGCTGGAGGTCAAGTCTCACATGGGAGAAATTGGAGACTACATAGTTGTAGCCCCAACAGAAGTGCTGTTCTTCTGCACCTTTCAGTCCAATCCATGTCTCTGTGTCTTGAAAATCTTATTAGGGATGTATGATCTACTTTGAAGATATTTAGCTATAGTAATGATTAATACTTTTATTATGTGTACCTCAGACATGTTCTGCATCAGGCATGCTCCCTGGAGAGGTACCACAAAATAGAAATTTTCTAAATAAATATCCAAATGAAGTGTATTGATTCTATAAATAAATAAATAAAACTGCAGTGCAAACATGCAAGCTCAATTAATTTTTTCCCCTTACATTTATGTATGGGGATACATCACTGCCTAAAGAAACATTAATGTGAAATAATGTGCAATTAATGTTTACAAGAGAAAACCAATAATCAGTCGGTACAGTCAGGTACCTTTCTCTACGTAACCTACAGTTCTTGCTAGCATCATTCCACATGATCATATGGAGGCTGATAATTTTAATTTATTTCTTTTTCTTAATCTCATAATTTTCCTAATTTTCCCCCCAGTTCTTTGCCCTTGGAAAGACTGTTTAAACATTGACTAGTGACAACCAAGGTATGAACATATGAACATATGAAGCTGCCTTATACTGAATCAGACCCTTGGTCCATCAAAGTCAGTATTGTCTTCTCAGACTGGCAGCGGCTCTCCAGGGTCTCAAGCTGAGGTTTTTCACACCTATTTGCCTGGACCCTTTTTTTGGAGATGCCAGGGATTGAACCTGGGACCTTCTGCTTCCCAAGCAGATGCTCTACCACTGAGCCACCGTCCCACCGTATGTTTCTTTATCGGCATCTCCAAGGAATGATAGAACCCCAGTTCCTTGTTTTGTGCCTTGTTCTTTTTCCTAGGGATCAGTAATCTGGAATCACACTCTGACAACCCATTTGCTGTTGTTCTGGTGCCTCTAGACAATACCTTCTAAAGCCATTTTTGAACACTGAAGGCAGACCGGTGGCAGTTTCCTTGGGCACATAATTCTGCCTTCAGAGAAAGCAAAATTTGGTTTTCTGTGGAGCATAGACACAATGTTAACTATCTATAACAATTATAATCAGGAGGTAACCCTAGACAATACATGCTTTTATAATTATTATGTCTGAACTTTGAATCTCAAGATGGTCTTGATGCCACAAGTCCTATTTGTGAGAAAGCCAACGGTGAATGTGTGTGCAGACTTCATTAAGAAGCAGTGCCTTGAGATTAAGTGTTGACTTTATAAAAAACTATAAGAAATTTGGAAGATTCTTGCCTCCAACTGGAGAAGATTTCTCGACTCTACTGTTGCAAGAAAATCACTGACATTTCTCTCTCAATGAGTCACTTATCTATTATTAACTAGAGTTGTGAAGGAAAACTTCCTTCTTAAGAGTATTTACAGGTCTTTGTTACTTATATAAGTTCACCGAGTTAATTCCTCTTTGGTATTGGAGAGTTTGAAATGAAATCAGTGCTACTCAAAGATGCTAGTTTGACAGTATCAGAAATCAAATGGCTGTCTTTTTCGCACAGAACAGAGGAATACAGCAGACGAATGAAAAGAGAAACATTTATATGGCACTGTAAGAAAAACAAAAGTGGGGGCATTGCCATTCAATATTTATGTTTCACAAACAAATAAAAGATATGTCTGAAAAAATATGTCTAGAAAATGTGAGTTATTAGGTGAAGAGAGAGACTGTATATTATAAACCCACCTTCCATTACATAGTCTCCTGAGATGTGTGGTGCATTTCTGCTTTCTCTGAATTATTGCACTAATGTAATGAACACAAAGCAAGTTGTGAAATGTTTTAGATATGTACACTTCACGAAGTGTAGGCTAGTTCAATAAACTGGGTAGATCTAGACAGCTTTTAAAATGTATCCCTGTCCTTACTATAGCCCCCATCCCACACTGATGTTGGGTATACCTGTTCCATGATCCCCAGCATAGTATTTTCTGGTGGGACTCTCTCTACCCTCTTTCAGCTGCTGAGAAGCTAGCTGGATTCAGGTTTTTGTATTCATTAACATTCAGCTGTCCAGCCTTCAGTCTCATTCCCTGATTCATCAAATTCTGTGAGCCAGTGGCCATAAGAACAAATTAGCTCCACATTTCTTGAATTTCCTTGTGGTGTCACCCTCTTTCATATTAATATGGTGTTGCTGTAAATAATTAACAAATCATTTTAAAAGCCCCTCAAGCTTCCACTGATGCCAATGTAATGAAAGCAGGATGTTTTTATTTTTCTAAATTACTCTAACAAGATTTTTTCTAGGGTACACTTATCTTTGCAAGACATTGAAAATACACAAATTAACCTCCAAGGAACATTAAAAGCTTAAAAGGACCTCAGTTGCTTCAAGTGAGATGGCCTCTTTCCTTTTTAAGTGGAACACACATCCTTTTCCCATGCATTTTCCAAGTACTTCATTAAGTTTAAAAATGTTTCATTAAGTTTTATTAAACTCATTAAACAGAGAGAGTGAGAAGTTCCACTTTACAGTCGAAAAGAGCCACTTCACTACAAATGCTTATTACCATTGCTAATCCACCAAGCAATTTGAGATGCTTGGGCAGGATTCACTTCTGTTGTTGTTTCAAACAGACAGAGAAGACAGAAAGGTGAACTTTGTGTGACAAAGGCCTCTTGGCCCCTCAGAATGCATTCACCCAAGTGGCCAAGACAAAGACCTTTTGGAATACACTGCAACATTGCTTAGATCAAAAAATATTAAACAAGTTTAATGGTATTGAACAATATAAAAAGGAACAAAAATATTCATCACATTGCACAGATGTTTTAAAATGTGCAGAAAAGGCCTAGAAGCCAAAACAGACATTTAGAATCTAGATGAAAACTTGACACTACTCTCTGGGGAAAAATAATAATAATAATGCATTGTTAAAGCATTCAAGTGACTAACTGAAAATTCAAAACAGTCTGACCCTACTGGGAGGATGGTCCAGTGATCCATTCTGGGTATCCCTTATGTCTGGGAGAACTTGGTCCCAATAGTCAATTTCTATTCATGTATTTATTCACCATGGGTCGGATCTAATTATTGCTTCTCCTAAGAGAGAAATCTTTCTTCAGCAGAAGAAGTCGTGCTGTGACAGGGGAATGTAGGATGGAGTTGAAGAATCCAAACTATATTTATAAATCACCTTTGAGCATAGCTTCACAAGACATTGAATGTAATAATGCAGCATACATAATTTAAATATATACCCCATCCAAAGTTGAACTAGTATTTGGGAGATCTGGGTTTAAATAACCACTTTTGCCTTGGAGCTCGCTACATGATGTTGGGCCAGTCACATTCTCTCCAACTAATCTAACTCATAGGGCTATTGTGAGGATAAAATGGAGGAGAGAAGAATGATGTCCCTATTGAGTCCCCATTGGGGAGAACAGTGGGAAGGAAGGAAGGAAGGAAGGAAGGAAGGAAGGAAGGAAGGAAGGAAGGAAGGAAGGAAGGAAGGAAGGAAGGAAGGAAGGAAAGAAAGAAAGAAAGAAAGAAAGAAAGAAAGAAAGAAAGAAAGAAAGAAAGAAAGAAAGAAAGAAAGAAAGAAAGAAAGAAAGAAAGAAAGAAAGAAAGAAAGAAAGAAAGAAAGAAAGAAAGAAAGAACCAGTAGCATCAAGTGTTTGTTGGAATATCTTGTTTCAAAAAAGTGCATGCTCACGTGCAGAGATTAATGGATCCTGATGGTTTCCAAAATGTTTTCAGGGATTTATCTGGACCTGCTGATTTGGAATAGAGGTCTTCAAGAAGTTTACAAATGAATCACAGCTGAGATCCAAATCAATATCAGTTTTAGGACACACCTAAGGGGTAGTCAGTTGTTAAACCAGTCTGAATAACTGAGCTGGTGGAGAGTTAGAGGACATGATGGAAGCAGCAAAATAATCTCTTTTAAGTGCCACCTCATGGGCCTTCAATTGGGCTCTATAGCCCAACGTTCTCAGGGATTTATCTGGACCTACCGATTTGGAATAGATGTCTTCAAGAAGTTATCAATCAGATTGCTCCCTGACACCCTCATGTCTATATGGCTCTTTGGCATAATGAAAATGTTGGGGTTTAGATATACGATTAGCAGAGTAGCATGGAGAGGACCACAAATAACAGCCAGGCACACAGTTTAGCTTAAGAATAAAAGTAGTTTACTTTACTAATGAGGAAAGGATATGACTGGGATTTCAAGAAAATAAAGAAGGATTCAATATCCTATCTAGCTTCTAGGCTACATCTCAACTCTCTCGAGTCCTAACTTCAGCTGCATGAAGATCTAAGGGCTTAACACAAAGGGCAATAAAACTGACCAAATGTTTTCCCCTAGACCACCACCCAAATATATGGATTAGCCTGTTAGGGCTCTCCCTCAATGGTCACTATGCATATTGACACCTAGCCTTGGCGGGAAGTACGTGCAAACATTCTCATTGGCTCTACCTATCTCACTGGCTAAACATCAGCATGCATATACAAACACTTAATTAACTCATGACAACAGGAAGTGAAATTGCATCAAAAACCCAACAGAGAATCTAAGAGGTTTTAAGAATTTGCTCAGATGGCTAGGGTGGAATTAGTGACTAACATGGGTTAAAGCTGTGAGAACACACTACAGAGCCAACTGAAGGCCTATGAGGTGGCACATAGAAGCGATTATTTTGCTGCCTCCATCGTGTCCTCTAGCTCCCCACCAGATCAATTATTCAGATTGGTTTAACAATTGACCACCCCTTAGGTGTGTCCTAAAACTGATTTGGATCTCAGCTATGATTCTTTTGCAAACTTTTCTGCAGATAGTCTCTAAGCTCTGCCTGGAGTTGGTTGATGAATTTAACAGTAGCGGGATGGGGCTCTGCTTACATTGCCCCCCCAGTCGGAAAGAAGAGGCAGACACAATTGCTGGGTTTTAAACCGGGCCGCTTTATTAAAGATAACAATATAACTGGCAGGGGGGGGAAACAGACCAGACAAGCCCTGGGGTCAACACCTGGACCCCGCCTTGTCCAAAGGGCGAGCCACCCTGCCCCCAGCACAAACCCGCCGTAATCGGGTTGTAACTGAGCGGCCAGGCCTCCAGCCATCACCAACCGGGCTGGAACAATCCCCATGGAAAGATCCACCCAGGTGAGGCTCCCTGTGTTCTGCATCACCGTACTGAGCCGTTTAGCCCATCTACGGTTCCTGCAGACCACCGCACCAAAGGTGCTAGGCCATAGGTGCTCCCCTGGAAAACCCTGTGGCCAAACCTCATCCAGCCTGCCACCAAACTCGAACTAAACAAAACCTAACCTACTAGGCAGTACAAGGTAGGCGAAAAACACCCCCGCGAGGGCCAATTGTGCAGGAGTGAAAAAATTCCTACCTGGCCCCAACAGGCGACCGGTATACACCTGTACTGCCGATGGGGAGGGTGGGCGGGCAGAGAGCCGAAACTGAACTGCGTGCTGGGGCGGGAGCCGGGGCCTATATATAGCCCCGCCTCCGCGCCCAGTAAAACACCCGTATGTCGGGTGATCTTTCCGCCCCTCCTTCCTTCCGGAGGAGCAAAGACGGCCCCCAGCCTATAGCCTGCAAGCAGGCTCGGCTGGGCAGGGGCCGGACCTTGCCCCCCCAGTCGGAAAGAAGAGGCAGACACAATTGCTGGGTTTTAAACCGGGCCGCTTTATTAAAGATAACAATATAACTGGCAGGGGGGGGAAACAGACCAGACAAGCCCTGGGGTCAACACCTGGACCCCGCCTTGTCCAAAGGGCGAGCCACCCTGCCCCCAGCACAAACCCGCCGTAATCGGGTTGTAACTGAGCGGCCAGGCCTCCAGCCATCACCAACCGGGCTGGAACAATCCCCATGGAAAGATCCACCCAGGTGAGGCTCCCTGTGTTCTGCATCACCGTACTGAGCCGTTTAGCCCATCTACGGTTCCTGCAGACCACCGCACCAAAGGTGCTAGGCCATAGGTGCTCCCCTGGAAAACCCTGTGGCCAAACCTCATCCAGCCACCGCCAATGCCAAGCCTCTGCTTAGGCATTAGCGCCCCACCGGGTGGCCCAGAGCCAGCCGCACCCCCTGCCGAATTTCCTCTAAAAAGGCCCGGTTGCCCAAATCAGATAAATGCACCCCATCCGGCCGATACAGGTCGCCCTGGTTGACCCGTATGGCCGGATGGGGGAGAAAA
This sequence comes from Heteronotia binoei, assembly GCF_032191835.1. NCBI lineage: Eukaryota > Metazoa > Chordata > Lepidosauria > Squamata > Gekkonidae > Heteronotia > Heteronotia binoei. Next base: position 165,866,930 of record NC_083224.1, read on the forward strand.
ATTCCCAATCCCTCCTCCATGGCCTTCTGAATGGCCCTATTGGCCTTACGTCTGGCCCGTTCAATTCCACCCGGCGAAAAGGCATGCCTCCACACGATGCGAGGCAAAATTGCCGACCACACCAATGTAACCCCCGGCCACCTGCGCCGAATTTCGCGGAGGTCAGCCAACGCCTGCTGGGAAAGAGCCTTCCCACGCAGCAACCCCAAGTCATTCCCTCCCAAGTGAACGACCAGAATGTGTGGAGGTAACGCCTTCCGTTCCCTGAATAACAAAGGCATGATCCCGGGCCAACGCAGCCCCCGACGACCCAGCCATTCCACAGTCGCCCACGCACTGAGGCCAAGCTGGGTGCCCACAGGAGACCGTCTGGCGAAATGGGCAGCCCAAAAGACCATGCTGTGCCCGCAGATGAGAACCCGCCTTCTCTCACCCCGAGCCACAGCACCTGAAAAAACAAACAACAGTCAGTACCGCTCCGACGAAATAAACCAGCCCCCCCCACCTACCTGCTAGGTGACCAGGGGGCGTACATAAGACTTATACGCCGCCGAACGCCATCGGCCGATACGCTGAATGGCAGAGGGCGTATAGCCCATAGCAGCAGCTGTGGATGCCGCCCCAATCCGGAAGGAGTGCGTCCCAAATTTGACGCCAGTAAGACCTAGTCGAACCAGGGCCTTACTTGTGACCGACCAAAACTGATATTTGGTAAGAGGGGAGCCGTCATCGTGCCTAAGAAAAGGACCTTGGGCCTCGCCCCGGAGCTGGGCGTAGCGGCGAACAGCCCTGACCGGACATAACTCCTGCGAAGCACACATGCCGATCGTGATGACGGTTCCCCTCAACCTCTGATCAGTCTTGGACCTGCGAATCGTCAGAACCAGCTGACTGTTGGAAATTTTTACATCTCCGGATTGGAGCGCCCTCCCAGAAGTGTCAGCCTTTGACTGCACTACCAGCTCACTTACGCGCAGGGCCCCAAAGAAAGCCAACAGGGAGGCAGCGTGGAATAATGCCGACTCAAATGGGGAAGAGCAGACACTAGGCCAACCCCCAAACAATCCACGGAGGACCGACGGGGATATGGGCTGTCTGTCATCTACCTGCCGGACCCGCTCCCGCGCCCAGCCCTCTAGCATCTTCTTGACCCTAAAGTCTCCGGTTGGCTCCTTGAGGCCACGGGTCTTACTTTCAAAGGCCAACGCCACCAATTGTCCTCTTATGGTTTTTAGCCCCAAGCCCCGTTCCTTTTGGTGCACGCAAAATTGCATGATGTGTTCCACGGGGATCGGCCAGGAATCCGGGAGTGCGACCGCCCCCCTAAACTCACCAAACTGAGCGGTAGCTCTGGCATATGCCCTCCTTGTACTAGGGGCTAGCGCCAACTGAATGGCCCTACCGGCTTCCTGTTTCCAAGCCTCCAGAGCTCCGCGGGCATTTCCGCCGGACATGAATCTGCCTCTGGGGCCAACTGCCGGAAACGCTCCATCTGTTGGCGAGACAGAGCATCCGCCACACCATTGCATACCCCCGGTACGTGCCTGGCCAGGAATAAAACATTCAACCGGAGGCAACGCAGGGTAAAAAACCTAACCAGATTCATGACCGCAGCCGACTTTGACGTCAAGGAATTGATAACATGTACTACAGCCATGTTATCGCACCAAAACAGGACTGAGTGGTTGGCAAGCTGCTCCCCCCACAGGCAAACGGCCACCAAGATGGGGAAAAATTCCAGAAACGTGAGATCTCTGCAGAGCCCGCTATCCAACCAATCAGCCGGCCATTGCTCGGCACACCAATGGCCTCTAAAGTATACCCCAAAACCACTAGCACCGGAAGCGTCCGAAGAAATCTGAAGCTCTGCTTCAATCCTCAGGTCCTCCCTCCAGAAGGAAACTCCATTGAAGGACTCCAGGAACTCCTCCCAGACCTCCAAGTCCGCTCTCATAGCAGCATTGACGCGGGCCCTATGGTGGGGAAGGCGCAGCCGGCCCATGGCGTCGCAAAAGCATCGCAAAAAGGCCCTGCCTGGGGCCACCACTTTGCAGGCAAAGTTAAGGTGGCCCACCACCTGCTGTAATTCCAAAAGGGAAACTTTACGCTGCCCCTTCAAGGCGGCCAACCTACTTCTAAGGTCAGAGACCTTATTTTCCGGTAAACGGGATGTCTGCTGGAGAGTATCCAGCTCAATACCCAAAAAAGTAAGGACCGTGCTAGGGCCCTCGGTTTTTTCGTGTGCCAGTGGCACACCAAGCTCGAGGGCTAACTCCTGAAAGGAGCGTAACAACCTGCCGCATTGACCCGATCCCGCTGGACCTACGAAAAGGTAGTCGTCCAGGTAATGGGCGGTGTCGTTGACCCCCGATCTAACCCTGAGCGCCCATTCCAAAAAGGAACTGAATCGCTCGAACGCTGCACAGGAAATAGAGCATCCCATCGGCAGAGCCCGGTCCATGTAGAATTTCCCCTCAAAGGAAAAACCCAATAAATCAAAATCATCGGGGTGGACCGGCAGGAGGCGAAATGCAGACTTAATGTCGCATTTCGCCAGCTCCGCCCCCACCCCGCATCCGCGAACTACTTTGACCGCCTGGTCAAAAGAAGTATAACGCACGGAGCAAAGTTCCTCAGGGATAGCATCGTTCACCGAAGCTCCCCTAGGGTAAGACAGGTGATGTATAATCCTATACTCGCCAGCTGCCTTCTTGGGCACCACCCCCAACGGGGATACCCGCAATGTGGGCACCGGCGGTGCATCAAAGGGTCCGAGGACCCTGCCTTCCTGACATTCTTTAACTATTTTTTCCCGAACCACATGTTCGAGTCCCACCACAGATTTAAGGTTGGGAGCTAAAAAGGGGGCCCTACGCCCCCTATACGGAATCCGAAACCCCAGACTGAAACCGTCCTGTAAATAGCTGGCATCAGCCCTGCATGGATATGCGGCCAGTAACCTACTGAGAGCCGGCAGGCGGATGGGGCTGGGCCCCTTTTCCAGGTGGCTGTGGGCCGCCGCCGCCGCCTCCGGGACGCTTACCGCCCGTTCCGGGCTTAGATCTACTGCACGCCGACAATGCGTGGGGCCCACTACACAGGGGACATTCGTGACGGAATTTACAGGGCTTCCTGGGACAGACCCCCTTGGAAGCGAACTCCCAGCACAACAACCGGGTTTGAACCGGCTGGCCCGCGGGAACGCGGGCCGCTGGGGTGGTCTGTTGCTGCTGCGATCTCTGCACCAGATGGCCACTGTCGGACCTATCCCCAGCGTTTGGTTTCGCTGGAGCCATCAGCTGCAACCACAGCTGCTGGTTTATTTGGTCCCAGGGCAATCCCGGGTTGACGGCAGCCCGCATCCGGAAGGCTTCGTCGTACTGCAGCCAAGCTGCACCGACGAAGTCCGTATAAGCCCTATAGATTATGTCGACGTATTGAAAGAGGGCGGCCGCCCTAGCCGGCTGTGCTCTTGCAATGACCCCGGCATAAATCAGAAAGCCGGGCAACCAATTTGCCCATGCCCTGTCAATCTTCCTACGCTTCAGCTTTTCCTTGTCCCTGTCATCGAGCTCGTCCTTACTTTTCTTCTCGAGCTCTCTAAACAGGAGACCAAAAACATCCACGTATTCCCCGCGGAGAATTTTCTCACGCGTGGCCGACGTCAGATGATCCCCCAACGGCAAGGAAGTGTCTCCGTAGGGGAGAGCCTGAAATGGGATACTGGCATAGGGGTTCGGGGGGTAGAACCACCCACCCACCTGAGTTGCGGGCCATGGCCCCTGAAATTGAGCCCCCTGCTGACCACCCCAAGGCAAAAAGCCAGGTGTGGGCAGTGAGGGGGGGGCTGCAGGCGGCCCCCCGGCACCCACCTGTTGACCAATGGGGGCAGGAACTACGCCGGACAGCAAACTGGGGGTGTGCAAACCCCAAGCCCATGGCTGGGCGGGGCCCAACTGCTCACTGGGGCCTAACCACCCGGGTCCCCATCCAAACCCAATCGGCCCTGGCGGTTGAGGGGTTGGCTGGGCGGGGCCCCAAGGCCAGCCCGGAACTGGCAGAGTAATGGGCTTACCACCATCACCAAGAAGGACGCCGGGACCTCCAAGGGGCTGAGGCCCCCCGCTTCCAGCTGCCCCTTCACCCGATGGCACGTCCGATGGGCCTTCACCTGGATCCTCCTCTTGGTCGGGTTCCAGCGGCGCTTCCGGCTCCGGCTGCCCACCCTGTAAAGCAGACAGCCTTGCAAGTAATTCTGTTTCAAAAGTCAACCGCGCCGACCTACCTGTGGCACGGCGACGGCCTTCCCAGATGGGTGCACCCCTAGCTATGTGCTCCTGTTCAAGGGCCTCCAATTGAGTGATGATGGCGAGACGCACCCGCTCACTCTGGCCCTGATCTTCAACTGGGGCTCCCTGCTGACCCCGCCCCCGAGGTGGGCGAGCGGGCTGCTTGCCTTTGGACTTACCCTGTCCCTTTTTAGGAGCCATCCCCTACTGGTAACCAGCAATAAACAATACTGCAGCCAACCGGCCAATTAAAGGCCCTTTCCACGACACCCCCCTTCCCACGGTAGGAGGTAAAGAATGTGCCCTTATCAACCAGGCCAGCACCCGACAGGCACCGCTGCTTTCAATGAAACTGGCAGGAATATCCAGGTGTTTATTACATACAAAGGAGAGACTATTCCCTAACCCTCCAACCTTCCAGCTCACACGAGTAAGGAAGGGAGAGCAAGAGGGGAAGGTTGCTGAAAGCACAAGCCCCCAGCCCCCCAGGTCCTCAGTAAAGGAGAAAAACGGGGGGAGGGTGTGTGTTTCAATCCGGAGAAACCCGGCCCACCCTCCAAGGAAGAAAAAACCCCCGGATAAGGGCCGCCTAATGTGCAGCCAGCCGCCTCAGCCCTTTCACTGCGACCGCTTCTCGCCGCCTCCCAGGCCTTCCCCCCAACCCACGAAAAATCAAAGCCCCCCGCAGCGCTACTCAGCCGCCGCAAGCGCGTCCTGTCCGCGACGCCTTCACCGCCGCGCCAAACAGCTGGTCCCGAAGCTGCCTCAACGATCGCCGCCGCAAGCGCGCCTCGCCGTGCGAAGACCAGCGCCGAACAGCTGATCCCAAAGAAGCTCGCCGCGCCGCTCCCGATAGCCGCCGCAAGCGCGTGAGCTCCCCCAACGCTGCCCAGGCCTAGCCCTGTAGCAGCGCAGACGCACGTGGCTCTCCCACAGAGAGCCGAAACTGAACTGCGTGCTGGGGCGGGAGCCGGGGCCTATATATAGCCCCGCCTCCGCGCCCAGTAAAACACCCGTATGTCGGGTGATCTTTCCGCCCCTCCTTCCTTCCGGAGGAGCAAAGACGGCCCCCAGCCTATAGCCTGCAAGCAGGCTCGGCTGGGCAGGGGCCGGACCTTGTCTGGCTCTTCTTTGGACTCTTTTGGTGTGCTCACACTTGTGGATGTTGACAGGATCCTCCTGACGGCTGTGAAACCAACTAGGGGTGTGCAAAAATAAATAAATAAATACGGAATTACACGGATTCGGAAATACACGGGGCCAAAAAGATACGGAATGCTGTGTATTTTCTATTACCGTACTCGGAATAGCCGCATATATGGTAGATGTGTGGCTATTTCCAAATATACAGCCCCATTATACCCTATGGCCACTGAAATCAAAGGCAAAATGGGGTATATTGGAAGCCACCTGGAGGGGAGGGGGTTTGAGAGAGAGCCCCCAAATTTGCAGGAGATCTTCAAGGGACTCTCCCTTACAAACCCTCCAAGTCCCAAAAAGATTGGGCCAGGGGGTCCCACCCTCTTTGGGTGCCCCTATCCCACCATTATACCCTATGGGCCATTGAAATCAATGGCAATGTAGGGCATAATTAGAGGCTACTGGGGGGCAGGGGGTTTGCGGGAGAGACCCAAAAACTGCAGGGAACCTGCAGGGAACTCTCCCTTATAAAACCTCCAAGTCCCAAAAAGATTGGGCCAGGGGGTCCCTGTCTTTGGGCTCCCCAAAAGGCCCATTGCCACCAATGATGGTGAAAGCCCAATTAGCCACTTCCTCCACTATAATTGCTGTGGGGAAAGTGGCTCTGGCCAGAGGGGGGGTTGAGGGAGAGGCCCCAAAACTGCAGGGCAGCTTCAGGGAACTCCCCAGCATGAAACCCCCCTGGCCCCAAAAGACTGCACCCATCAGTGGGCACCCCAAAAGGAACACTGCTCCCAATGGTGAGAAAAAACCAATTAGAGCTACTTCCTCACTGTAATTGTCATGGGAAAAGTGGCTCTGGGGAGCAGGAGGTTTTGAGGAGAGTCCCCCAAACTGCTCTGCAGCTTCAGGGCACTGTCCGACACAAAACCCACAAGGCCAAAAAAAAAATTGGACTAGGGGGTCCAATTCCTGGGGCACCCAAAGCCAAACCTAACTTCACACCAGATAATCTCTATAGGACCCAAATGCACTACATCCCTCTATCTACTCTATGAACCCGGCAGGCCTGGAACCAATATAAACCCAGTTGCCAACGTCACTGCCACACAAAACACAATCTGCTCAAGGTCTGCTCTGCAGACCTGGCTGCAGCAAACCCAGATGCCAGCTCTCTAGCCCTGCCCCAAATAACACGGAGAGAGCTGGCCAAGCACAACAAGCCTGCTTGTTCTGGGTCTCTCACCCAGGTGCCAGCTTCCCCCCCCCCAAATAACCAGAACCAGGAAAAGGGACAACAGGAGAAGGCCAAGAAACTCAACTGTTTAAAAAGTGGCCTTTTAAACAATGAAAATTAGGCCAAACAGCGCCCCCCCCCCCCGAACCAGAACCAGAAGAGAAAAGGAACTACAGCAGCACAACACAGCAGCAACAAATCAAACACAGAATCCTTTTAAAACATTAAAAAACTTAACTTTTAACAATACAGGAACTTTACCAACCCCTCCACCCCCCAAAAAACCTTCACTCTAACCCCAAGAAATCCAAGCCACCCAAATCAAGAAAAGTAAAAGGACACTGCACTTTTAAAAGTCCTCTCACTAAAGTAAGATACGGGCAAATTGGCAAACCTCCCATTCCACCCCAGGCCCCCACCCCCAGCAGAACCTCCTAACCCCAAATAAGCTACCCAGTACTCACCCACCCAAATCTGGATAAGTAAAGGGACTCTGAGTCTTAAAAAAGTCCTTTTACTAACTAAAATAAAAAGAAGAACTCCAAGACTGTCTTACCTTAGAGACGTCTTCTCTTCTCAAAGCAGGTCAGGAAAGGCTGAGAGAGAGCAGCAGCAGCTGAGGCCAAGGGCCAGCGCAGCACAATCTCTCACACCAACACAAAACACAACAGCAATGGAATGGAGTCCAGGCAGGCAGACTCTGACCCTACACAGAGCAGTTTCAAAAACTAGCACTGCTCTGTGATTGGCCAGAGAACACTGTTTACTTGCATACCCAAGTAAACAAAAGAACAACAATGTAGCTGATGGCTGAGATATTAGCCCAGCCATCAGCTACACAAAAGCCCTTCAAAGCATGCTTTGGTACAGTTGATCCCAGGGAGGCTATGGAAGAGGCGGGAAGAGGCTTCCAAAGGCAGGAAAGGAAGCAAGCAGTTCCCCTGAGGCTGCAGAAGCTCCTTTCCTGCCTTTTCCATTGACTTCTGTATACTTCCGAATATCTATACGGAAGTATACGGGGAGCCATATACGGCTCCTGTTTAATGGCCTGAAAATGGAATCGGAAGTATACAGTGCCATATACTTCCGAATCAGGGGTGATTCAGTGGTCTATGCAGTTCAGCCGAACCGAATGCACACCCCTAAAGCCAACTACCTGCTTCTTGGATCCTTGTCTTCATGGCTGGTAAAATCATGTAATGAAGTGGTAAGTGGCCCTTTAAGATAGATTATCCATTTGTCTCTCTTGCAAAATTGTTTCCCCAGCTCCCTTAAGGAGGTGATTGTTAGACCTTTGCTAAGTAAACGCTATGTAGATAAAAAGGATCTGGACAATTGCTGCCCAGAGTCTAATCTGGAAAAGGTAATTGAGCAAGCAGTGGCTGAGCAGCTCCAGGTTTTCCTGGATGAAACATCTGCCCTGAACCTTTTTCAAATGGACTTCAGGCCTGGCTTTGGGACCAAGACAGCACTGGTCACTTTGGTTAACAAGCTCTGTTTACATCTGGATAAAGGCATGTCAGCTCTGTTGATATTTCTGGATCTATCAGTGGTCTTGGTACAGTTGGCCATTTGGTGAATTGCCTTGCCTCCCTCGGGGTAAGGGGAACTGCCCTTAGTTGCTTCTCCTCATTCCTCCAAGGATACTCTCAGAGTAATAAATAAGTTCCAGGACCATGGCAGAGAAGGCTCTGACCCTGGCAGATGTCTGATAATTTTACATTAGGAGATGGAACAGGATCCTATTGGCAAATCTTAAAATTCTGGGATGATTACAGGAAACAAGATACTTCTGGGGTTAGACTACATAGGCTTGGGACTAAGCCCTACTGAGTAGACTTCATTAGGATTCTGAATAGACTTGTTTAGGATTGTTCTCTAAAAGTCCAAACCAGCAGCTTTAAATGGATCTATATAACTGGTAACTACAGCAAATGTTTTAGAAGAGATAAAATATATCCCTACCAGCTTGCATCTGTTAATAGCTGAGCATAGCATTTTGCACTAGTCAACATTCCTGAGATGTTTTCAAGAACAGCCCCCTGTAGAGTGCATTGTAGTAGTCCAGTCTTGAAATCAGTTCACTCCCCTCCCCCTCCTCAAGGGGTGCTGATATCTGTCATCTGGAGAGCAGTTGTAATTTTGAGGGATCTCCAGCCCTTACCTAAAGATTGGCAACAAAGGAAATGGCTGGTTTGTAGGGCGGAGTCTATGGCATTGTACCTGTCTGAGGTCCCACCCCTGTTCAAACCCCACCGTCTCCAGGCTTCACTCATCAAATCTCAGGAATTTCCCAACCTAGTTAAGTCATGGCAGCCAGGTGACATCGTCACTTAAAGGGTGCTGCTGGGCCTAGGGTAGCCAACTTCCAGGTGGACCCTGAAGGTCTCCTGGGATCACAACTGAATTCCAGACAACAGATCTATCTCTGCATCCTAGAGAAAAGAACTGCTTTGAAGGGTGGACTGTATCCCATTCTATTCACCTGAGGCCTCTCCCTTTACTGACAGAAGTTAGTTGCCTAGCAACAGTCTCTGGCTAAGGGCAAGTCTGAAGGGAGGAGGGAGAGAGGGAGTGACAGGAAAAACAGCAGCCATACGTCTTAAGAAATGCTCCTAGCAGGTCCAAGCCTTACTGCCTAGTCGCATTATGGCAGCAACAGCTCCCTGGCTAATTCTGTAGACTTCAGAGACTGTGTATGCTGGGAGGCCATCTGTGTGGGCCATTGATGGGGTGCAAATGTCTGTTGCCAGTGATGCCTTTCATGAGGCTGGTTGACAGAGACACCTTTCATGAGGCCAGAGATGCTGACTGAGCCATGATGGATCAATGGTTTGTGGGTGCATGGGAGAGCTCTATTTTGGCAACACCGTTAGCAAATTATATATATCAAATGTGGCTTTTCCATGTCTGTACATTAAATGAATAAGCTACATTGACCAGAACTTATACTGGATGTTGAAGTAGTCTTAAGACTGGCATTAAGACAATTCACAGGTAACACATTGAAAATTAAATAGCATCCTTAGCATCACTTGTTAAAAGCACCCTTAGGATCATTAGGTGCATGGGCAATGACACTGTGATTGGTTTATGGTTTTGTAATTGGATTTTCCAGTTAAATTGGCACTTAAATGCCTCATGCATGGTGTCTCCAGTAGGCAGAGCATTTCATATTGTTTTTTTCATCTGAGGGCCCCTGTGTTTATTATTTATTCCATAAAGTACCAGAAAATATATTGCCCTTTCCCCAATAACACTACTTGAGCCTGTAAGAGGTTGTAAATCTCTTCAAAATCCCTATTCAGAAATTCATATAAAAGGATTAGCTACCTGTGATAACACCGATAATTCTCAAACAATATCCCAAACCACAAACGGTTATATTTTTTCATACACAAAAATATTTTTCTCTCATATGGGAATTTTGGTTTGTTTTACTAAATAATGAGGTGCACACAAGCATACACATTTTCTTCTTTGATTGCTGTATCTAGATTCCTCTACTGGATGTTTTTCTCACTGTGAGAGACAGAAGTGACAGCCATATTGGTATAAATTATGACTACAGCTTTAAAAGACTCAAAAGATCTACAATGTTTCTAACAGGTCCAATCTAATTATACTCTTCCTTCTTCTATGGGAAGGGCAACTAATTCTCCTCAGGGCCCCTGGAGGGGGAGGTCACTTCTGTCCCTGACATTAGCTCATGGCCTCAGGACAGTCATATATACCTCATTCTACCCAAATCATATTATATAGCCCGGTTCACAAGTTACAGGAAATTCACATGGAATCTGTGTACAGTATACACATGATTTTTTTCCCCTTTACGCATGCACTGAGTAATTCTTTCACCTCATTTAACATACGTGCAGCTGAACATGTGATTTCAATCTTGCATTTTGCCAGGTGCTGATTCCCAGCTTTGTTTGTAAAGTGAATGTGTACTGGCTCTTCCTTAGAAACAGAATGCAGGACATAGAAGTGTTCAGTGTAACATGCAAACTGGGCTTATGTATGAGAGTACAGGGAGGGAGTGACATTATTACCATTGAGCTGATAAGCTCTGTACTCATGACACACAGAGGCCCGCAAGAGGGTTCTCAAGACATCCTCCTAAATCAACAAGATGTAAGGATCTAAGGAAACTCCATTAGAATGGTGTTTCAGACATTCACTAACATAACCCCTTGATTTATTCCCAAACCCTAAATGGAGCACCATGACACAAGACAGTCTGCTCTTGATGGCATTGGCAACCATGCTGTTGCGAGGATCTATGTTAATCTCCCAGTACACACCACTGTAGGGACTACTGAGCTGTATTTCAAAAGCTCACTCATCACCCACGCTTTCTCTAATAAAATTATCTCCCATTCTTTCTCTCTCTGAACACTTGGTCGCTGAATGCAAAGTGAGGGGCTGTGCTTGAAAGCATCCACATTCATTACAGCTAATCAGCATTAATCACAGTGACAGCTCCTGTTAACGGCACTGTTTATTTTGCGCCCACCTTTTCAGCCCGACTGTCAATGGGAGGCTCTTTACGGTTCCCTGGAGAGAGATCCTTTTCTCTGTGACTAGCAGCTCCTCTGCAGTCCAGAGCCAGCTCTCTCAGGGCTTTGCACGTAAGTGGCAGCAAATGGCATAATTTACGTTTGCCTTGAAATTTGCAGCTCCATTGGTAAGGATATAGATTTGGGTTGTAAATGCTGTTAAACACAAATGGGGGCTGAAGCCTCAGTTGCACCACAAATCTTGTCATTCTTACAGTCCTTCATGTTATTCAGATTTCAGCACTTTCCTTGTCTTGCTGTTTATTTTCTGATCAGGCTCTCGAGCTTTATGGTACTTAGAGCAAATGAAGCTGCCTTACACCAACTTAGCTCTATTGGTCTCTCTAGCTCAGTGTTGTCTACACTAATGATCCTCGACATGGTGCACTACACCACACTGGCTCTCAAGCAGAATAAAGAACAAAGCAGAATGACATGCAAAACAAAGTGCTTCTTTAAAAAAAAAAAATATATATATATATATATATATATATATATATATATATATATATATATATATATATATATATATATATATATATATATATATATATATATGGTATTTGCTGTCAGAAGGTGTGATGGTGGCCACATTGCTTTGAAAAAGAGGATTACACACATTCATGTAAATTATGTCAATAGTAAAAGACCGTGCAGCATCTCTTTGCACTAAGCATGCCAGTACTCCAGAGAGGGCAGTAGAGCTAGTAAGATGGATAGACCAGCTTCCCCTGTATCCTTTTTTTTTGTCTGCACTGCTGCTGACTCTTTATTTATCCAGATTACTACTCTCAGAGACTCCCTTCCTTCCAGCAGCCTCCTTTTCTTCTTGCTTCTTTGTTTGACTTCCAATGACAGCAAGATACACACTCTCTGCTAGATAGCTAGAATGATGCTCTCTCCTATTGCAGCATGGATTTCTCTAACAACAGGAGTATCCATTTTTGTTCTAAAGCAACCAGCCTCCTGTGGACTTTGTTCCCAAAGTAGCCTTCTTCCCCTGAGCAAACCCACACTATGATAACAAAATAAGCATATAAAATGTCTAAGTGGAACCTCCAAAAGCAATAGCAGAGAGGCCTGATGCCTTCTTGACCTGTTTATGGGCTTCTGAGATACATCAGGTTGGTCACTGCGGTAAATGAGATGCTGGTTGTGAAGAATTTTCTATCTAAATTACCAAAAGCCTTTTATGTTTTTTGAAAGCGTGGCTGATGTGAGCCTTTAGTTCATGTGGTACTTCCTCTGTGCGTCTATAAATTAACTCTCAGTGAGTGATTTTATCACATACTGATTGGGTTTAGGTGTCTATGGTTCCTCTTTTCCTGTGTAGCTGCACTCTTCACGTGCATTAGCACAACAGCAACCTCAGCCCCAAAGTCTATGTGGTGCTGCAATGCAGCTGCCTATGATAGGAATGTCATTTGCCCAATATTGGCCTGGCACTCTTCTATCCCTCACCAGCACTTGCTGGAGCAACAAGAAACAGAGGGGATTAGTGTCACTCAGTCCTGTGACTTCACTTCTGGGTGGAAAACTGGAAGTGATATTGGCACATATTGAGCAACTTTAGAGAGACTGGGGAAATTCCTGGAGTGCCATGCAGTGTGGTGACATCCCTTCCAAGTCTCAATCTGGAAGTGATGTCACTGCATTCAGAGATGTCATTTTCATCAGTCTCTGCACCCACAACCACCCACTGGTTGGCAGCAAAGGACTCATTCTGGCTACCAATAGTGTACTGGATTCGCTTCAAGGTGCTGGACTTAACCTTCAAAGCCCTATATGATCAGGGTCCTGCATACCTTAGGAACCACTTTTTTCCGGACATGTCCCAGCGAGCATTTTGGTCGGGGTCTCAAAACCTGTTGACAGTCCCCAGCATCAAAGAAGACTGGCTTAAGTCAACTAGAGCCAGAGCCTTCTCCGTTGCGGCACCTAGCTGGTGGAAGGAGTTGTCAGAGGAGGTTAGGGCCCTGCGAGAGCTTTCACAGTTCCGCAGGGCCTGTAAAACGGCATTTTTCCACCATGCTTTCCCATAATGGTAACATCTGCAGCAACGGATTAGGCCCGTAAACCTAGACATTACTCTGGAGTTACCTTATCACACTATGTCAACCCTGGGTCCTCCTTGGAACATCTATTACCAACCAACTAACTATCTGCTATTATTGAACTTGAAATTGTTGTTTGAGCTGTTGCACTAGCATCTACTGATACTGATGTTTTAACAATTGTTTTTATGATTTAGGTTTTATTGTTGTTTTACTTGTTTGGTCACTGTTTGACTCTAACCTGTGAGCCACTCTAAGCCTGCCTTTGGTGGGGAGGGTGGGATATAAAAGAAATAAATAAATAAAAATGCAGTAGTTGTTCCTTACACTTTCACAATCCCAGATGGATTGTCCTCATAGGGAAGGGGTTTTTGCTAGCACGCAAAGGGGGTAAGCAGTGCTTAAACGGAGAGACTATTGAAATGAATGTTGCAAGTGGAACTTACTGAAAAACTATCAAGATATGATCTGGTTGGGTAAACTTGAGGGCTGGGCCATCCCTGCCACTAGGAAAACTAGGCAATTGCCTAGGGTGCCGGCCTTCTGGGGGTGCTGAATTGGGCACCCCCCCCCCCGATTACTTGGTGACATTATCAGTGCAGGGGAAGTGCTAGAAGTTAGCCTTGCCTAGGGTGCCAGACAGTCTAGGGCCAGCCCTGCTTGAGAGGATGATATTTCACATTTGAGGAGCCATGGTGACCTACAGATTAAGTGGTGCTATTTCTGGACCATACCACTTCAACCATGGTTGCATTGGGGATGTGTGTGATCCATGTAACATTTTCTAAGGGAAAAGTCCCTGCATATACAGAGACAGCATGTTAGCAAGAAGTCTAGTCTAGAACTTTTCTTCCTGTCTAGTTTTCTATGTCTACCATAGGGTTGCCAACTCTGGAATAGGAAATACTTGGAGATTTTGGGTTTGGCACTTGGGGAGACCGGGGTTTGGGGAGTGGAAGGACCTCAGCACAGTATAATGCCATAGAATCTACCCTCCAAAGCAGACATTTTCTCTAGGGGAACAATAAAACCTAAATCATAAAAACAATTGTTAAAACATCAGTATCAGTAGGTGCTAGTGCAACAGATCAAACAATAATTTCAAGTTCCCCTGTGAGTTGGAGATCCATTGAAATTTCAAGAGATCCCCAGGCCACACACAGAAGCTGGCAACCCTTAAGGAGTGTTTCCTTTGGAAGGGTAATTTCATGGTGCAATCCCTGGAAGTCCAAAGTGAAGTAGGCCAGGAATGTTACCATGTTATCTGTAGTATTCCTGAGTAGACGATGCCCACAAGTGAGTATATGTCATTTGCTATGACACAGACTTTGTTACTATTTTTCTGCCCAGTAAGTCACCGGGTGTCTTCTGTATTTTTCTTTCAAGGCTTTAGTCTTTCTTGGCTTCTTCTTCCCTCAGTCCAGCTGGCTGCTTTTCCTACATTTCTGAAAGCTGCCTAATCTCATTTGTCTCCAAACATTACTTTAATTCTGCTTCATACTTTTTCCTGTTATCATAAAGAGAGTTTGGAAGAAGGAATACTTGGATTTTATCCATAGTTGTAACAGGGATGTTCAAGAGTTTACTTTAGTCCATGTTTTGGGTACCTGCCTTATTAACACATCCTAGGAATCTGAATGATGTCCCCCACATTCCAGGAACATGATAAGAAAGATTTTTTTGGCTGGGACCCCAAATATGCTCCGTGCTTCATTACTATTTATCAGTATCTGGATATATCAATCTAGGCCTTCTTGACAAAATCCTCTCAAGTAAATGAGACCAGTATGCGCCAAAGCATCAGCCTATTGCTGAAGTGGAAAGTGCTGCACTGATTCCTGCTTTGTCATTTTAGTGGGATTATACCCTGCAGTCAAAAAACGTCCTGTCATGTAACTTTCCCTATGACTTGCTGCAGGCGTCCACGCAATGAGAAAGCTGCTCTCTGTGGGAAGTATCATCCATCAAACTTTTCCGCTGTATCTAAGACAGGAAGTCTTTGTCATGTATCTCATTGGCTAGCTATCAATACGGTTGCCATGATTTTATCTGCAGGGCAGAAGCTTCTTCTGTGCATGCCCTCCCTCCATAGCTGTTCTAAAATATCCCCCAAATTCTGAAACACCTGGGACCTATTTTTCATTAGGAACAATGTGAGTGAATTCATGAGGCAAAAAGCTACTTTGATTCCTTCCAAAGTTCTTATATAGCCTGGTTTATAATGCACAAAAGTTTCTCAGTTGTTTCTGCAGATGTTTCTGCCTCGGTAGTATGGCAAGCCTGTGACTATTAGCTACAAAAGCTTTTTTGGAATTTTCACAGATGGTGAGTTTACATGTTAATTTGCAGGCGAAGCTGTAAACACACATTACTGAATATTGTTGTGTATAATGGTTAAGACCAAGGATCTAGAGACTCAGGTTTCAATTCCCACACTGCTGCACAAGCTTTCTGAGTGATCTTGGGCCAGTCACACAGTCCCAGTTTAACCCATCTGATAGAGTTGTTGTTGTGAGAATAAACCATGGGAGAAAAAAATGTATTGCAAAACACTTTGGGTTCCCATTGGAGAGAAAGACAAGTTATAGATAAATACTTTTTAAAAGTTTCTTTGCTGCTGGTGTGCTACAGCAACTGAATTTTTCTATGTGGACAAGGCAATTCAGTAACAAATGATAGCTACAGTGCAACAGTAGTGAAATATCCAACCAAGTGTGGATGTGATGCATCCTCAAATGGTATCTACATAATTATACAAGGTAACTTCTAGTTACTGATTTGCTGCTTCAAATTGTGCTTAACTCCTTTATCATGTCTTTTCTGAGATCTGTAGTGTGACTTTGTTCCCCTGATGTAAATACAGGTAACATGGACATGAAAACACCACAAAAGATGTTCCAGGAAAAGTAGACAGAAAAGAAGCATTGACAAGGCAACAGTGGAGTGATGGGATGCAAGAAGACTCCAGGGACCATCTTCCATAGACCTTATCACCTCATTGAAAGGGAGCCCAGAAGTGGAGAATGAGCCCCCTATTGTGAACTCCCCAGTAATCAAATTGACATCAGGCCATGACGGTGTTCCCTGGCACTAGGCTGATGAAAATACGTTGTAAGGTAGTAGCCCCATCTGTTTAAGCCATAGTTAACACAGACCTTGGACCAGTGATGAGGTGATTTGAAGGCATTGAAACTAGACAAAATGATATATTTGGGATGAAAAGTCTGTTCCTCAAATGAGGATCGCTGCACCATCTGAACTTCTATCATTCTTTCCCTATTTATCATACATTCCCATCTAAACTGGAATTGAATCTCTGTAACACATTGTTGCTGACCGACTTGCACATGGCGTTAACCACAGCACCAAAGATGTGACTATTTGATGCACAAAATGGGGGGGTCATATAAAGGAGCAGATGGGGGAGGTCACCTGCATCTCTGATGTCTCTAACTTGAACATGATCTGTTCTATACACTCCTGAACCTGTCAAAACAGTATCTCATTTTCCCCAGAAAGCACTTTCCTGGAGGCACCTTATTTTTTTTTGCGGGGTGGTCTGTAATTCAGACCCCATAAATCCAATCATCACCAAACCTGGGGGGCAGGAAGACAAGAGTCAGCCCAAAATCTCCAGGAAGTTTGGTGTCTCTAGTTTGCACAAGCTTCATTCTACCAGGTCACAAACAGAACTGATTCATTTGGCTGCTAAAAGTTTGTGATAGTTTGTGTTTGTGAACTGGGTACACGACAAATTGAACCACATTTTTCCCAGTTTGTGCCCATCCCTATAGATGATGGAAGCTAAACAAGGTCAGTCCTGGCTAGTACTTGTGTGGGAGAACACCAACAAAGTGCAGGGTTGCTATGCAGAGGAACAAAATGGCAGACCACCTTAGATCATGTCTTGCCTTGAAGAATATTATGGGATTATCTTAAATTTGTTATTATTATTTATTTTATTTTAGTATATGTCTATTCTGCTCATCCCCTGTAGGGTTTAGGGTGGACTACAACATATGATAAACATTAAAATACAATAAAAAATTTTTATAAACTCAACAGCACTCAAAAATTTTCCATATCATCAGCATTTTCCATATCATCACATATTGCCCAGCCTGGTTGTCTCACATCATGATAAGATGTTATCCCACAGGGGTGGCAGATATTATTCCATTTTATAGCACAGGTGACAATACCGACAGGGGAGGCCAACCAGATCAAGAATAGACACCCACAGCCTCAACTAAAAGCCTGGCAGAATTGCTCTGATTTACAGGCCCCACAGAAGGCTTATAAGCCAGTTTGGGCCCGAATTTCTGTAGGAAGCTGATTCCACCAGGAATCTTTATGGCAACTTTATGGCAATTTCCACCACTAGTCATAGCATAGAAAGCTGCTCTCCATTACTACAAGTAGACCTTGCAGATATCTACTAAGAATAGGGTTGCCAGGGACGCCACTGGAAGCAGGGGACCTCCAGTCGCTAGGCCTGGCCCCACATCTCCAATCAGCTAGCTGGTTAGGGGATTTACAAGGAATGGGAAGGAGTGGGAAGGAGGCCTCAATGCTGGCAACATGGTGATGTCACTTCCTGTGTGTGCTGGAAGTGGCATCATCATATTGCCAATGTCTGAGCAAGCTCTGGTATTTGGGCAAAAATTCCATAGTAGATGCCATTTTTACCATAGAATTTTTACCCAAATATCAGATAATCACCCTGAATGTCAGCATTTGCTGGACGTGATGCAGCCACATTGCAAACCACATCGCCTGGACCTCCTTCCCACTCCTGGTAAGCTCCCTATCTTCCAACAGTTCCCAGCAGGGACTCGGCAACCCTAACTGGGAAGAAAATGGGAATTCTAATGTTTAGTACAGCTCTTAGGGTTTCTTTATTTCTTTATTTTTTTTAAATCAGAAAGAAATGCACTGTTTATTTAAGCACACTGATATAGCCACCCTACAAATGCATGGAATCATCTGTGCAATTGGCTTGTTTTCCTCCTCTATTCAAAAGCATAATCAGGTTTGAAAAGTCAATACAGGAAGATAGTGCTTAATATACCGAAATGAAACCCTATGCTGTGTTGTAGCTAAAAATTGTAATAAAACTCAAGACAGGTCGCATTTAATGCATGAATTCTTATTTTCTATTGTCACCCATAGATACTTTCTTTTTCAAGTTATATTTTATACTTAGAATATATATTTGCTACTCTTGCAATATTTTTCTCTGCAAGGTAAGATTTATTATTCTGCTTGCCTGATTTTTTTTTCTCGAGATGGCTCTATTGTCTTGAGATAAAATGTTCCTGAAGAATCTGTGATGAAATGTATGAGCCATAAACAATATTTTTGGGATAATGTGAAATGCTACTGCTATAAATACGGAGGTACTACTGAACTCTTGAAATATTTTAGGACCCCAAGTTTTGTAAATCTACCTAGAAAATATCAATTTTGAGGGGAATATTTATTGTAAGGGGTGGATAAGAGTTTGGAAAATGTTGACAGGTAATACTTGCCAGAGAAATATTAATGCTATGCAATATATGAATCTCTATCCAGGATTATCCAGGTCTCAGGATGAACTTCTACATATGCATGCTGGAAATTTAAAAAAGGAACAAACTGATGTATTGACACAAGAATTCCTGTCCTGCAGCAGCATATTATAGATATGTGTCCTATATTAGACTAAAGTTTATCTTGTTCAGCATGTTATTTCTTTCAAGGGCCAAGGAGGAACTTCTTAAAGCTAACAGAACAGACATGGAGGTGACAGCTATTCTGTTTCCAGTGCTCAGTATTGTACAATCTCTGAATATGGAGGTTCCATTTACTGAGCATTGCTGGTACTTATCAACAGGTCTAAGCTCCCTGAATTTATTGAATGTCTTGAAGTAGCTAGCCAACCATGATGTAGGTTAGGCTGGAAGACTAGCTCATGCTTACCTTTAAAATCTCAGGGCCAGCAGGGATTAGAATCTACGTCTCCCCAGTACTAAACAATACACAACTCTTTCTATCTACAAGCCACCCAAAACTATATACAAGTGGCTAACTGGCCAGGATCAAGGCCTACTTATTGTATATTAGGGAGGAAATACTCTGAGAAGACAAAAGATATATGATGTGTTCTGCACAGTTTTTGTACATGTACCCTAAGTACAAAACAAATGCCTTGTTAAGAATTAAGTCAATGTCTTGAATTTGCCTGCCTCTAATATAATAGCATTGTAGCTATTAGGGTCTGAAAATATATCTCAGTTTTTCACCCTTAGTACTACTTCATTGTACAAGAATAAATAGGGTTGCCAGCTCCAGTTTGGGATCTATGCCAAAGCCACTGAACAGCCCAGTTTTCAGAATGTGGAGTCTGTTCCTGTATATCAAAAATATCAGATATTCACTAAGGCTTGAAGCATTATTAATCTCCTAGTCTATTTTCATTTCAGTCTTCTACTCATCTCACCGGGGAGGCACATCTGGTTCTCCATTCTTCATGTTATGCTCACAATATCCATGTAAGGTAGTGAAGGCTGAGAGAGAGTGCCTGGTCAAGGTAAGCTTCATAGCAGAAGTGGGATTTTGACCCAGATTTCCCAGTCTTCCTCCAGTCTTCTAGTTGTTACACCATATTGGATAAAGCACTGCAGGCATGTGAGGAGAGGTGGTCTGGGGATATCCTGCAAGACATTCGCAGCCTACAAGGGCAGATGGCTAGGTCATACTATTGCTTATTTATCTCTGTTTGTTTGTTTTAAGACATTTATTCCTCACTGTTCTCTCCAGTGGTAGCCAAAGAAGCTTACAACATGGTTCTTCCCTCCTCCATTTTATTTTCAAAACAACAACTCTGTCCAGTTGATTAGGCTGGGAGAGAATGACTGGCCTAAAGTTACTCAGAGAGCATCAATGGCAGAGTGAAGAGTCAACTCTAGGTCTCCAAATCTTTGTTTGACATTCTAACCCACATTTTAGACATTGGGACTGGAAAAAAGAAATACTGATCCAGACTTGCTCTATGTATTTTCTCTCTTGCTCCACTTCCTTCTCTCCTGGAAAATACAGACTTTGCTGGCAGAACAGCAAAACTGATGATTCTCAGTAAGAGGCTGGCTGCCAATGGTGTTCACTTTTTAAGAAATATTGGAAACAGGTACTGAAATAAAATTGTTGTTGAGTGAAAATTATTCCTTAAATTGTTTCATAATTTAAAAGTAAACAAACAAACAATTAAATAAATAAATAGAATCTTTGTTAATGTTCACAAGGGAAAGGCTGTACCTGAAGAACAGAAGCTTTGCAATATATCAGCCGGTACCTGATCTTTTCTTCATAGCCTACCAGAAATAATGGTCTCCGAGTACAGGCCTTCTTCTACTGGAATTTTTCTACCTGAATTCCCTCTGGCCTTCTTCTGCCTGAATCTTCTCCCTTGGTTAAATTGTCCCATGAGAATTTTGGATGGTTCTGCTCCTTCTGAGATGAGCTCCCCCACCAACACAGCAACATCTCTCTCTTTCCCTCCCCCTTTACACATACCCAAATCTACCTTCATTTTGCAAGTTATTTATTTAAAAAGAAAATGTTAGCCTTCTTAAAAAGAGAAAACCACCCAAAACTTGTAAATGATTGTGTGTGAGAGTGGATACTTCTGTAAAATTTTACATTGTTCTCATGTTGTTTGTTGCAACAGAACTGGAGGCCTGAGCTCATTCATTATTAAAATGCAAATGGAATTGATAAACAGCTGACATTTATAGATATTCCCCAACCAAAGCCCATGTAATGATTTCAAATAACTACTATTATTACTTGAGGGGGTGAGATTCCAGCTAATCACAAACTTATCACCCCTCTAGTTCCTCTCCTGGCTCTTATCCTGGAAATCTCATTCACATCACAGCAGTGCCTTACAGCTTTAGAGTGCTTGGTTATAATGAGCGCTGCAGTGGCTGTGACACACCTCAAAAATTGTATTCTGAGGGCCTGTGGCAGATCTGGATTCTGAGAAGTAAACCAGAGGTTACCTGGAGAATCATTCCCTCTTCCCCAGGGGATTCCAGAAAAATTATCTTTATGTGAGGAGAGAGAGGCTTCTCTAACAGAATACTCTTATCCCTCGCCAAACTACAATATCCAAGTTTCCTTGAGGGAAACCATAATAGTCACAGGTATAAAACAAGGATGTTTGTAATTTAAACGTATCTTAGCTTTTCTCAAGATCGCCTCAGAAAAAGTTTTGAAAATATCATGGCAACTTGAGGATCTGTTAGAACAATTACTACATTGTAAAACTCAAAAGTACAAATTTGGGCTTTTCCATCATCGTCACTATTGCGTTCGGTTGCCAGATATCCTGCTATACCACAACAAGAAACTGCTCTGTCCACACAGCTTTGTATATAAACAAGCTTGCAACAATTTTATATCCTGCTATAATTTTATATCCTGATATCCCGCTATAGCAACTCAGTGCTTTGCCTGCTAGTGTGCTGATGTCGCTTCAAGTTAAAAAAAGAAAAGAAAAGAAATTATGTCATGGACACTGGGATTTGCAAAAGTTGTAAATTTTAGCGTGTCCCATGATGTCCCTTCTGGACTTTACTGAAAGTGACATTAGTATGTTGGCATGGGGTGAGGGCACCAGTACCTGCCCCCTGCATGCTCCCAGGTGCTAGTGGCTGTTGCCTGGTAGTCCTATTTATCAGGGCCTTGATGAAATCCACACAATGGTGCAACAATAGACAAGCTAGTGTTTGTGATCAGATGGGTTTTTTGTCCCACCATAGCTACCCACCTCTGGATTTAATGGGTGCAATCACACATGTACGTATCTGTCCCCCATGGCCCACTCACACCTACCTCATGCTGTGATACCCCCCACACATATTAAAGAGGCACCAGGAAGTTCCCGGTGGCAAAGTCCTTGTGGTGCTTCTGTGGCACATTTCCTGCTGTGTTATTGGTCCAGGCATGCCATGCGTGTGCAGTAGTAGTGTGGCCCATGCCTGCGTCACCAGGCAGGCACAGTCTGATCGGTGTGGCATGTCTCTATCTGTATTGGCTTTTTAAAAGCCAAGAGACTGCTGTGGCATCCAGCTTGTCAGATCCCACTCAGTTACGTCTGCATACTTGGGTGTCTCCCCAGAGATTGCAAAATAAAATAAAACACATACATTGTAAATTAGCCAAAAGGTAGATAGCTCAGTGAGAACTAAATATGCTCCAGAAAGGACAGAACATTGAGAACAGCAGCTAAAAAGGAAAAGTGGGGAAGGAGAAATTAGCTTGCTTCTTCAGATCTCAGAGCTCTTGTGTTGGGGAAGGGAGCTTCAAATTGGTCCTCCAATCATGAATACTCTTAGGCCCCCAGATTATTTTCTTGAGTAGTCAAGTGCCCAGTCATGAAACCCACACATTGAATGCTGACTAAAGAGATGGAGATTTCAGAATACTGGGGGTGGGGAGCAGGCGGATGCAATATAATTCCTTTTCATTTTAAGGCCTCCCCTTCCAATTTAATTGGGAATCTATATAGGGCTCCTAAGCCCCTAAGGCAGGGCGGAGAATCCACCACCTTCACCTCCCATTTCCACCGGTGATCAGAATGGCAGCAGGAGGAAATAATAATAAAAATATCCATTGCACTAGGAGTATGCAATCAGTTCTAGGAAAAACCAGGCTGAAAATAATATCAGACCTCTGTAGGAATTGTCAGAAACTCTTATGGTTTCACTGTACAAGTTTTTAGTGTTTCCTAGAGGCATACGATGTCACTTCCAGGTTTTCCCTAGAAGGGATGTCATGCTGTTGCTGACAGCACCTCCATGTCCCCACAATCCCCTCTCCTGCTTGTTGTTTGGTGTAGTGGTTAAGTGCATAGACTCTTATCTGAGAGAACTGGGTTTGATTCCCCACTCCTCCACTTGCAGCTGCTGGAATGGCCTTGGGTCAGCCATAGCTCTTGCCAGAGTTGTCCTTGAAAGGGCAGCTGCTGTAAAAAGTTCTCTCAGCCCCACCTACCTCACAGGATGTCTCTTGTGGGGGAAGACGATAAAGGAGATTGTGAGCCACTCTGAGATTCAGTGGAGGGTGGGATATAAATCCAATATCATCATCATCATGATGCTGTGACTGTTAAACCTAATTCTATATGTGCCTAGGAATCATGCTGCCTGTTAAACCTAATTCTATATGGGCCTAGGCATCATGATGCCATGGGAATGAGACTGCTTGAGAGGGAAGTGTCAGTGCAGGCCCTTCTGAAAGGCTAGCTTGTGCTGCTATACCTGGTTACTAGGTTTGCCAACCTCAAGGTGTGGCCTGGAGTTCTCCCAGAACTATATCTGATCTCCAAGTATAGAGAGCAGGTCCCCTGGAGAAAATGAGTGCTTTGGATGGCAGAATCCATGGCAGCGCATCCATGTTGAGCTTCTTTTTCAAATTTTACCATCTCCAGATATTTCATAGCTTGGAGTTTGCAACCCTGTGAGTTACTGTTCACACCCAGGTTTGTCCTACCCTCATAGACTTTGCTGAGAGAAAGAATAAGGCAGACTTCACATCCTACTATTGCTAAGGGTCAACGTATGAGTAACTCCACTTGTGGCCTGGCAACCTCAATCACTGCCTCCACCTAAGGGTTGCCAACTCTGGATCAGGAAATTCTTGAAGATATGGGGGTGGAGCCCAGGGAAGGCGGGATTTGGGGAGGGGGCTGTACTCAGTAGGATATAATGCATGGACTCTCCAAAGCAATTCTCTCTGGGGGAACTGATCTCTGTTGTCCGGAATCAGTTGCAATTTCAGGAGATCTCCAGGTCCCACCAGGAAGTTGACAACCCTAGCCCAGAGGCAGAGTTTAAATGTGTTTGCTTTTGTAACAGGCAGGCTCAGCTCCTCCCCCTTCACAACCCTCTCCAGAAGATTTTGCCCAAGCTGCAAGGATGTTTCAGGAATGCAGGGGTGGAATTCTAGCAGGAGCTCCTTTGCATATTAGACCACACATGCCTGATGTAGCCAATCCTCCAAGAGTTTACAAGGCACTTTTTTTGTAAGCTTTTGGAGGATTGGCTACATCAGGGGTGTGTGGCCTAATATGCAAAGGAGCTCCTGCTAGAATTCCACCCCTGTCAGGAAGAAAACACGAGCAGTGTTGATGTAGTCCCTTTCAACTGCATTCTTTCTCTCCCATCCCAGGCTGACGTGAAGTGATCTTGGACCAGGATAGTGGGGGTGGCAAAATTAATCATAATCGCATCCCCCACCCTTATTATTACTTGTAGGTCCCCTCTCTGTACTTCATCTACTTTCAATCTATATTTTGGTGAGATATTCATCATTGCTTTTGCAAAGGGTATCTGTTTTTTTTTGGGGGGGGGGAGGAACAGAGGGGGGATGATGACTTAGATTAAGCAGTACTTTGCTTGCAGAACCATATTATAGTATGTGTATGGAATATTCATAAATAAGTTGAGTTCTTCTGGAAACCATCTGAAATGCATTCTCTCTCTTTTTTACACATGGACATATCTTTCTCTCTGATTTTTTTTCCCATAAGAAGCCAATTATATATATAAAAAAACAGACAATGTATGAGGCAGCTACCATAAGATGAATAAAAATTTTAGGTTCAACAAATGGCACCATAACAATTTTTAATTTCTGCTTTTATTGCTCATTTGGTATTATAAATTTATAGTCCACCCACAATTGCTGTAGTTAACGTGGATCTAAATCATGGCATCACACTGATTCCACAAGATTATTACGGCACATGGTTTAATGAGCACTGAAAAAGACTACATACCCTAACATCCAGGTATTATTGGAAACTGTTTGGTTAGTGATCTTTCCTGTGTAGCAAAATGCTTGTCCAAAATAGCTGGAAATAATATTTGGCAGGTATTTACAACAGTGCATCTGTTCTCTGCTTAAGGTAAGGATGGCTAAAACCTGAGGGATGTCTTTATAATTCCAGAAACTATTTTTTGTTTTGTTTTCCTTAAAACCTTGGGGTGAGTTCATTCAAGTAGGTACCTACAACTATCCCTCAGTTTTGTTTTATTAAACTTTAGATAAAATTGACAACTCTACTACTTGCTGTTATATTGGCAGCAAGCAGAAACATTGCTCAAGGAAGGAAGGAAGCATATAATACATATAATAAAGGTTAAAAGATAAAGGTCGGTGGTCAAAACAATGGGCAAGAACTCAAAGGGGGACACTGGGCCAGTTTGAAGATCTCCAAGTTAGGCCTGTGTGCAGTTCTGGAGGTTTCATTTCAAAAAAGGATGTGGACAGAGTGCAGAGGAGAATGATGAGGATGATCAGGGGCCTGGAGACCAAGCCTTATGAGGAAAGTCTGAGGGACTTACACTGTAACAAAGTTAAGAGTCCAATAGCACCTTTCACCAACAAAGTTTTATTCAGGCTGTGAGCTTTCATGTGCATGCACACTTTGTCAAACAGTATGGAATTAGCCTTACCTATCCATATATATATGTGTGTGTGTGTGTGTGTGTGTGTGTGTAGTAGAGGTTGAACAGCAAATCAGCATGCAAGCATGCAATATAATGAAATGTTTCAACAGATGCAAACCGAAATAACAAGCTGAGTCCATAGGGTCATTATAATTTCGATTCAATTCTGCGAGAAAACAGGCAAATGCTTCAGTGTCTCAGAGTGTTAAGAATATTCAGAGTAATTCAGCCTGGAGAAGAGGTTTACTCTTTACAAATACTCTTTAAGTATTTGAAGGGCTATCACTTAGAGGAGGGCAGACAGCTGTTCCTGTTGGCAGCAGAGGACAATACTTGGTTTAAATTAAGAGCAGGAAGGTAGCAGTTGAATATTAGAAACACTTTTTTTTTTTTTACATAAGAGCTGTTCAGTGGTGGAATCAGCTACTTAGGGAGGTGGTGAGCTCCCCGACACTGGCAGTTTTTAAGCAGCAGCTGGACAAACATTTGCCAGGATTCTCTAGGCTGATCCTGCATTGAGCAGGGGGTTGGAGTAGATGACCTGTATGCCCCCTTCCAACTCTGTGATTCTAAGAGTCCATGTCTGGTTTACATTTTAAATACTCCCACCCCTGTCCTTTCCTGAAGTCTCTGCCAGCTCCTAGCTGGAGGCAGGGGATCCCCCACCTTCAGACCCTGCCCTCTGATGTTGATCAGCTGGCTGGCAGAGGGACTTAGTGGCAGGGGAGGGATGCAGCTGCTGTCGCCATGGCAATGTCGTTTCCTGCATGTACCCAAAGTGACACCATCATGCTACAATGTCTCAGCCATGCTCTGGTATTTGGGCAAAAACTCTATTGTAGATTCAGTTTTACCATAGATTTTTTACCCAAATATTAACGCCTCAGTGACATCACAGTGTGATAATGTCACTTCTGGTACATGTCATAAGTGATGTTGTGATGTTGCTGGTGAAGTAGCCTGAGCCTCCTTCCTGTTCCTGGTAAGTCCCCCCCACCCCTTGCTGGTAGCCAGGAGGGATCTGGCAACCCAAAGTCTCTGCCGAAGAGGTTGAGTGGAATCCACATGCCTTGGCTTTCTTCCAGCCCTCCTTTCTCTCCTTTCCTCAGTCTGGCCACCACCATTCAAGCCCTTTCTTTCTCTGTCTTCAGCCTAGATTGCAGATACAGGTTATGTGTGTATGTTTGTGTGAACTGCTTCACACACACACCATGCACCCTCTTCTGGCCAGCAAACTGTCTGTAGTCCAGCCAGGTATTTCTGGTCTATATGCTGAATGAGCAGTCACATGCCCAGGGTAAATTAAAATAAATTATCATATGGCATTGTAACAAAGTTAGAGTCCAATAGCACCTTTCACCAACAAAGTTTTATTCAGACTGTAAGCTTTCATGCGCGTGCAGGCTTTGTCAAACCGTATGGAATTAGACATATATATATATATATATATATATATATATATATATATATATATATATATATATATATATATATATATATATATATATATATATATATATATATATATATATATCTGAATAAAACTTCCATATATATATATATATATATATATATATATATATATATATATATATATATATATATATATATATATATGGAAGAGGTTGAACAGCAAATTAGCATACAAGCATACAATATAATGAAATGTTTCAACAGATGCAAACCAAAATAACAAGCTGAGTTCATAAGGTCATTATAATTTAGATTCAATTCCAGGAGAAAGCAGGCAAATGTTTCAGTGTCTCAGAGTGTTAAGAATGTTTAGAGTAATTATATGGCCCTGTTGTCATGTCCCCTCTTGAGTGTGGAGGTAACTGATAGTATCTTTTTCTTAGCTGTGATGTTGGTGTTGTGTATGGTACAGCCAGAATATCCTAGGATCATCTGGCAGCCTGAAGCTCTAGCTTTTTTTTTAGCATTATGTAGCAAGCTAGGATTATTTGAGGGGGGAGGTCTGAGAGAGCTGTGACTGACCCAGGGTCACCCAGCTTGGCTTCAAATGGAGGAGGGCGGAATTGAGCCCAGTTTTCGTTCTTAACCATTACACCATGCTGACCCAGGATGAGATTTTTGAACACAATCTGAGATCTTTACAAGTAAAATATCTTTATTTACTAAATGCAGTCTCAATTCACTAAAACACAAGGGCACTCGAAAACTATATCAAATTGTTAAACAGGGTGTCCTGTATTCCTTTATCATAACATATATAACCATGTATCCTGAAGTAAAAGAGAGGTAAATTGAGAGACCTTAATTTTGCCAAGGAGATTTTCTCATCTCACTGCTCACTTCAGTATTTATAATCACATCAGACCAGGCATTTTAACTGTAGCCTTATTCCCTGCTTGTCCTTGTATTTTTTTTTAAAGCTTCTGTTTGCTGTTATTGCTTTTTAATACCTACTACAATTTTATGCTGAACTAGCTGTTTGTAGCTTGTGAGATGATACTTTACTGAATCTACTGTTTTTAACCATCTTTGTTTTTGATCACTTTGGTGCTGGAAACCACATCAAGTGATTTTCTTTTTTGAAAGGTGCAGTATACAAATATTTTAAATACATAAATAAAAAATAAACCAGAAACTGAAAATAATTCAGATGTTTCATAAAACACACACACACACACACGTAACTTCTCATTGTTTAGCGGGGAAATTACAAATCAGTAAGTGCAAGTTCTCAGATTCAGCAAAACTGCGAAGGGTTAACATGACTACCATTTATTGTTGGCATGCATACAATTTAATTGATTATATTCAGGCCTCGAATTCAGCAGGAGCACAGCTCCTGAACCTTTCTGAGGGTTCCCCCTCTTCCTCCCTACCTTGTCCATTGGATAGTAGGTGCAGCTGCATAACAATCCCTGGATGTGCTCCACTACCCATTTTTCTACAAAATGACCCCTGCTTATATTTATACAATCTGCTTAAATATAAACAATTTAACTCCTTATATTTACCAGGCATGGTCTCTGGTAAGTATGGGGAGGGGCTATGCTCAATGTTAAAGCATCCGCTCAGCACACAGAAGGTCCCAGTTTCAGTTCCCAGCAGTGCCATTTAAACAGATCAGTTGATGTAAAAGACCCCTACCAGAGACAAGGACCCTGATTGACAGTCTGAATAGACAATACTCAACTTGATGGACTATTAATATGATTCAGTGTAAGGCAGCTTCATGTATTATGTTTCCTATTTCCTGCAACCTCTTCTGGCAAAGTAGTATACTTTGTCTGCTTTTGAGGAAGATTTGGGTGGTACCTTAAAAAAATGTTTTCAATTTGTGTGTATGTGCTCTAGCTTCCCTCTACACATAACCAGACCATAGCATAAAAAGCAATGCAGACACATACAGCATTAAGACAAATAATCAAACCCTAATCTATTTTATGGTCAGGGCCAAAGTGCAAGATACACAGAGATGTTTCTTTTTGGCAGACCACTCAGTGTTTACTGAAGAGTAGTCTGAGAGAAGCAGAATGGGGCGGGGATTACTTAGCTCTTTTCCTTCCTGCTGTTCCTGCATTCAAAATGCCCCCCCCCCCTACTACATTCTCACATATGGGAGAAAAGATAAATGGAAAATGGGGCAATACAGCACTGGCTATTACAAAGTAGAATTCTACCAGGCAATGCCTGCATAGATGGTCTTTCTCAATATGTTATGGTGGGTGGGGCTGCATTTTGACAGTGATGATCTTTGGTCCAAGGTATTCAACAGTGTCCCAGTTTTTCAGCTAGGAAATGGTGGAAGACACGGTGATAGCAGTTAGCAGAAAAGATTTTGGAGAGGTACTATATTTTTTTTTCTGAAGGTAGACATTATTCTCTTCTAGTGCATAACTCATTCTTTTAGTTTATTATCCATAGCTTCAAGAGGAAAAATCCCCATACTGTGCACATCAGAAAACCCATCTTTTTACATTATAATTGATTTAGGCTGCCCTGGAGAAAGGCTACAGCAGCACATGAACCAGATTGTCAAGTCTACTGAAGGCAGGAGGTATAGAATCCAAATTTAGGTACTCAAGAGTCACATCATGACAGGATAAATCACTGTTTAGATTTATTACACATATCATCCAGAGGGGAAATTCCCCCTCCATGAAACCATACATTTTTTACAAGAGTTCCCTCAGCAGAAAGGTAAGCAATCTCTATGAGCCTCAACTAAGTGACATAACCTTTCTTCCAAAAGGAACTGTTATTTTCTCATCATATATACTGGTAGTAATCGGATCTCTGCATCTAGTGAAGAAATTGCTGGCACAATCATTTTTCAGTGCATGGAACATGCAATCCACTATAAGGAACATAACTGGCAGACTGGAAGTATCTGGGTGTTTTCCCTAAAAATCTGGCTGTCATCTGCTTCCTTCTCCCTTTCTCTTGCTTCCTTCTGCATCACAGCTTGCTTTGCAAGGCTTTCTCAATTGCACAGGAGCTATAGAGCAAAACCTCTTGTTAACAAATAAAATATACAGGGTTTTACCCTATATAACAAAAGGGGATCCTTTATTCAGATACTCTGGGAAGAACACCCCTCAGAGAGAAAAACACCAGACTTCAGGTTCTGAAATATATTGTAAATTTATTTAAATCTTAATTGTTGCAGCATTTTAACAGGAGTACATGATTACATGAGCTCATGGGTGTGTGTGTGTTTACATGACCCATGGTTGAATGACTTCTTAGTTACATGATTACAGTCCTTCCTGTGCTTAAATCCCTTAACCTATTCAATTTAGTAAAAGCAAAGCCATTATAAAAATAGCAAAAAGCATCCCATCCTCACCTCTCCTTTGGCTTCAGGTCTATGCAGAAGTACGTAGAGGGGTCTTGTTCTCAGGAGGCTTCTCCTAAACTCACTGTTAACTAGCTAACTAACTAAGACAACCACACCCTCCTTGATGGGTCCAATTATATCTTTTCCACCATCTACCTTTTCCCTTTCTATCCAACTAAAACTCAGGAAACCTCCCCCCTCTCCTTGATCTATCCAATCAGAACCCAGAAAGTTCCCCTTTCCTTCTACCCAATTAGAACCCAACAAGTCAAACCTTGTCACACTTGGTCAAAAAGCCAAAAACCTTTGTTACATAAGGAAACCCCTTGTTATTGCCAAATACTAATTGATACCAGATGGCCATTGAACCTAGCTGAACCAAAAGGCCAAAAACCCACCTTGATGGGTCCAATTATATCTTTTCCACCATCTACCTTTTCCCTTTCTATCCAACTAAAACTCAGGAAACCTCCCCCCTCTCCTTGATCTATCCAATCAGAACCCAGAAAGTTCCCCTTTCCTTCTACCCAATTAGAACCCAACAAGTCAAACCTTGTCACACTTGGTCAAAAAGCCAAAAACCTTTGTTACATAAGGAAACCCCTTGTTATTGCCAAATACTAATTGATACCAGATGGCCATTGAACCTAGCTGAACCAAAAGGCCAAAAACCCACTGGGACTAACTGGGACAAACTCTTCCCATAAGCCTGAGAACACTATCTCACCCATTCTTAATCAATACCTTGATACATATATCATAATAAAACAAAATATCATATTGTATCATAGTAAAATCATACACAATCAATATAAAATCCCACATTGTGAACCTTTTTGGTCCTATACCATGTGTCTGTAATATACAATTAACACAAAAGTAATGTTTAAAATGTGTTGATTTTAATGGAAAAAATCAGTAGAGGGAAAAAAAATAAATTTTATTTATTTATTTGAAGAAGATAATTTGAAACTCCTGCTAGCAGCTGTAATATATGTTATTAGTCCTACAGATTTTTGATCTGTGACTGACTTTCAATTATGTCATTCAGTTCTTTTGAATTTCTTTCATTCACATTTTCTTGTGAGTAGTGATTGGATTTACTCAGGGCTTTTTTTGTAGCAAGAATTCCTTTGCATGTTAGACCACTCCCCTCCAATGTAGCCAATCTTCCTGGAGCTCACAGTAGGCCCTGTACTAAGAGGCCTGTAAACTCTTGGAGGATTGGCTACATCAGGTGTTTGTGGCCTAATATGTAAAGGATTTCCTGCTACAAAAAAGCCCTGGATTTACTTGTATCCTGGTGTATATATTTCTCCTATCCAATTGTATGTATTTTCTAAATAATTTTGATACATTTTCCATTGTAGTGGATGGTTGCCCCTTTGTGCTGTTTCACTCTTTTACAGGTTGTTTATTGCAGCATATACATCCTGCCTTTCCCTTTATACCTCAGTTTATAATTTGTTCCAGTAAAAGCAGAAACATCAAATAAAATCTGTTCTAAGAACATATCACAAAAAACCCTGTGCTGCAGCTCTCGGATCCCATTACCTTCTCTAGGAGCCTATTCCCACAGTGTGGTGGTCACTACTGAAATGGGTGGATGTCAGGAGAAAAAACCGTGCGTGGAGGGGTGTCCAGAATGGGATGACCTGCAGTGCATACTTAATGAATGAGGACCTATGAAGAGAGGGTCTTTCAGATATATGGCTTCTAGGCCATGATGGAATTTAAGAGCTATATCCAGCAGCTTGAACTGAACTCAGCTATAAACTGGCAGCCAGTGCAGTAAAATCATGAGTCCTCATCCACTATGTGAAGTGGTACAGCCCAGACATAGGTTTACCAGCTCTGTAAGAACCATGCTTGTGATGGTCACGAATGGGAGAACACATTGATTGAATTCTCTTTGGACACTTCAAGAGCTTATGACTTAGATGTTTTCTAAGTTTTCCAAAGGGGCTTTCACTTGCTTTACCTCCCTAGTTTGTACCTTTTTTTCATTATTTTAATCCTCAGTCTCTTTCCCTTGGATGCAAAGCAATCAGTTTTATCCCGTTGCGCTCCGTCAGTTGTCATACCCATTGATTTGCAGGAAATTTGGTCATGACCTTGGCTTTCTACATAAACACACACAACTGTCTAATGCTGTAACACTTGTTGGCAAATGTTTGAAAGGGCTTTAAGACAAGGAATTTCCTGAAGGTGCTTTGTCACTGCTACTGTTCTGAGTGACATTATTAATAGGGCAAACCAAATGGTATTTGAATTATCTGATGCACATTTAAAGTTAAACCATCCAGGCAAGAGATTGTTTTAGGAAGGAAGCTGCTGGCTTGCTAAAGCCATATAATCCATGAAGGATTATGGGGAAATGCCCCTTTCAGGCTCACTGATTTTAGCAAGAGAGAGAATAAACATCTGTTCTGTTGATGAATGTTGAACAGTGGCCACCTCCATAAATGCAGTCAGACAAGTATCCTAATGGGGGGGGCATCGTGGGAAATAAGCAGTTAGCCAGATGGAAATGGATTGGAGTCATCAGCTAGCTATATATACAAATTTAAAAAAAAAGGATGCTGAGCAAAAATACAGAAGGAAGATTTTGACAAATGAAAAACTGAGCCTTTTAAATGTCACCACGCACTGATGCCCAAGAAGTTCTGAGCAGCCAAGAATGAAAACCACTTCTGTAAAGACATGTCTCTCAATAAGGATGACCGAGACTATACTGCAACACTTTTTTTTTTTTACTGCTGCAGGACTGAGGCAAATCTCCATTTGATGTATCTTTTATCATTTCTATGACTTATTTATATATCGGATTATTCCGAGAAGGGCTGAAAGGATTTGATCTCTCCTGTTGGCAGGAAAATGAATTAATAAATTATAGCCCACTTAACTGGAAATCATATGTCTCCTGTCCAATTTTTGAATGGAATTAGTCTCCCTACTCCAGCTATCAAAAGGGTTTTCTTTTCCTTTTAAAGATATATAAACGATGCTGATATTGTGGAGAAAGGTGCTCTTCACTGACCAGAAAGAACCCAGCCAATCAGCAATTTCATTTAAAGCTTTTTAAGAGATGGGGAAGGAGAAAAGTTGTATGTTGCAGGCACTGATGAATTTGGCCTGAAGGAACTGACATTAGGGTTGTCAACTTCCACATGGGGCATGGAGTTCTCTCAGAATTACAGTTCATTTCCAGCCTACAGGGATCAGTTCTGCTGGAGAAAATGGCAGCTGCAAAAGAAAACGTTATGGTCTAACATAGACCCTAGGTAAAAAATCATTTCCTAAATTCTTCCCTCCACAGGCACCATTCCCCAAACTATAAGAATTTTCCAGGATGAAGTTGATAACCTAAAACATTCAGTTGCTTCTGTTACTCATAAATTAAGAATTTTTATTAGTGGCGTGTGTAAAAGCTTGCACAGTTGATGTGGCTCTTTTTTTTTTTTTTTGCTATTGTTTTAAATTTTTTAAAGCATTTCTTCAGATGAGTCCAGATTGGCATTTTGAGTTGGTACAGGGACAGGATGTGGGAGGACCAAAAAATGTATGACCAAATGTGCGTGCCTGCTTCCCATCCCGCTCCCACCCCCAACCTGTCTGAGGGTCATCCCAGTCATGCTGCTGGGCTGGCCCTTAGGGACTGGTTGGGAGTGGGAGCACAACAGGAGGCAGACATGCACATTTGGTCACAAGGAAAGATGACGGAAAACTCGGCCACACAGTATTCAGGAAACCCACACACACCGACCGCTATCTAAATAAGAATTCCAATCATCATCCTCGCCAAAAACGTACAGTTGTAAAAACCCTCATCCACTGTGCATCATGTATCTGTGAACCAAGCCAACTCCAGCAGGAACTACACCACCTCAACCAGTCACTGCAGGCAAATGAATACTCCCAACAAGAAATCAGAAGAGCCCTCCATCCCAGGAGACCATCCACACCAAATCCGGAGCCACACACAAAAGTAGGTACAGCCTTCCTGCCCTACATAAAATCTGTCACCGACCGCATTGGCAAAATTCTCAAACACCACAATGTTGACACAGTCTTCAAACCCACACAACAGATCCGCCACATGCTGCGCTCGGCCAAAGATATGAGAGATCCACTTTCAACCCCTGGAGTCTACAAAATACCCTGCTCCTGTGGTGCAGTCTACATTGGCACTACCCAACGCAGTATCAACACCCGCCTCACCGAACACAAGAGACACTGTCACTTGTTTCAGCCAGAAAAATCAGCTGTAGCTGAACATGCACTTCAAGAAGGAGACCACGTCATCCACTTTGAAAGAACTGAAGTCCTTTCTATGGTCTCACATTGTCATACCCACCTGAACAGAGAAGCTATTGAGATTTACAAACACCAGCACAACTTTAACAGAAAGGAAGAAGGCATTTTCATCCACCAATCTTGGTACCCAGCTCTGCAAAACACCCAACAGACTATAAATTGCAGAAAGTCACAGAACAACCAGTACATCCCACAGAACAATCAGCACAGTCAACAACCATCTTCCTTATCTTCACACCCCTTCCAACCCTCCCAGCAATTAACACAGAACAATGGTCACATTCAACAGCCAGTTTCCTTATCACTACCCTTCCAGGAAGCCCCACCAAACAATGGGCACATCCACAAACCAATTGCCCTTTCACCACACCCCCTCCAGCCTAGAAATAGCAGCTCTCCAGCAGCCCTGGCCCAACTCAATGCACAGCAGCCAAGAAGGTCAGAACGCCTGCTCCGGCTGCAACGCCACTGAGGATGTTCTCCGCAGCTGAGAACGAAATGTCTGGAAGAGAAACTTTCTCCAGTAGAACACGGCACTTGAGCCCGAAAGATTCTACAAATCCTAATGATGTTACCAGCCGTGAAAATCTGAAATCTTTGATAATAATGACTTTGATGGATCGAGGGTCTGATTCAGTATAAGGCAGCTTCATATGTTCATATGTTATAATCTTTTCAATGCCTTCCTTCCATAAGAAATAATGAAGGATAGGGGCACCTTCTTTTGGGGCTCATAGAATTGAACTCCCTGGCCCAATCTTTTTGTAACTTGGGGGATATTTTGGGGAGAGGCACTGGATGCTATACTGAAATTTTGGTGGCTCTAACTCAAAAAAATAACCCCCCCCCAAAGCCCCAGATACCTGCAGATCAATTCTCCATTATTCTCTATGGGAATAAGTCTCCATAGGAAATAATGGAGTGCCCAGCAGACAATCCCCTCCTCTACCCCCACTTTCTGATGACCCTGAAGCAGGGGGAGGGCCTCCAAACTGGGGGATCCCCTGCCCCCACCTGGGGATTGGCAACCCTACCAAGGTCACCCAGCAGCTTCATATGGAGTGGGAGATCAAACCTGGTTCTTCCAAATCAGAGTCCACACACACAACCACTACACCTGAATAAAGCAAATACTTATCCAGCAGTTTATGGGTTCGCTGTATAATTCCAAGTGAAGCAGTGGCCTCAAAAGGTAGATTCCATGGCAGTCTCCATGTTCCTGCCCTAGCATCCAGGGAACTGGTGCAAAACTGCTTCCAATGCTGCTTGCAAGCAGATCACTGAGACAATCAAAAGAGAAACTTGGTTCCAGAAAAAGTAGGCATTTCAAACAAAATACTTTTGAATGGTCATCACAATTTTTGTGATGTTCTCAGTGTCCTTGAACATTGGTGTTTGTGAGTAGACCTGCATTTTGTGGATGTTTTTCATGGTTCTGTTTTCAAGATGAATTACATCAATAATGCAATGCACATGTTGCAAGGTATTGTCCTTAGCAGCATATCCAGATGAAGACTTGGATGTAATTGTTGGATTATTTAAATTTGTGACCTATGTAATTTATAAACTAATAAGTATTTAAGGGTGGGATGTGTTAGGTAGCCCATGGCAACTCCACCTTGGCTCCAGGCATGACCCACAATTCTTGCTGGCTTTGTGTATCCTTGCCTGAACAGGAACTGTGCCAAGAGTGTCCAAGCTTCACACACACACACACTGCCACCATGCTACATAAAGGTTCATTGATGCTGCTCAGCAACAAGGGCATTCCTTCTCAATCATCATAAAATGCATGATGAGTTTTTGCAGAAACAGCCCCTCATAATTGTGCGTTGCCTCAGGGTGCTACTCCCCTATTTGCTCTGTGTATTATGAACAATCTGCTCTGATCTTGTCATTCCTAGGTATGGTGTGATTAGACCAAAGATCACACAGATTTTTCCCAGACCTCTTATAATAATAAGAAACAGCCCCCAGAGAGTTCTCTAAAGTGCCTGCCACAAGAGCCTCCCAAATCCTGCTACCTTTAAGCAGCCAGCCAGTCCTTCATTGCCCCTAGGGAGGCTGGGTAGCACACTGCAAACACCTGTGCGGGGAAGGTGAGAAGCAGCTTGCAAAGCTTTCCCATGGCCATTCCCCGTAGGCTGTACAGTTAACTGTCTCAGCCAATAAGATTCTGATTTATTTATTTTTTTACTTATAGGAGGGGCTGGGACAATACCATTCTTGGTCCCAATGGCCATGAATGAATTTTTAAGATGCACTTCTTTCTTATCCTCATGCGTTCCTTGATGCATCCAGGTCATCATTTTGCCTATCACTAGAGTCACCACCTTCCAGGTGGGTCACCAACTTCCAGGGATCAGTTCCCCTGGAGAAAATGGCTGCTTTGGAGAGTGGATTCTTTGGCATTGTACCCTGTTGAGTTCTCTCCCCTTCCGAAATCCTGCCCTTCTCCAGACTCCAACCCCCATATTCCCAGGTATTCCCAAGCCAGAGCTGACAGGTTTACCTATCACACACACACAAAATTACCTTTCTGGAAGCCAGGGCTACTGCATGCACAGAAAGAGGGGGATCTCTGATTAGATCAATCATTTAGTAGGATTCTGGTGCCACAACTAACCAACTAACAGCTTAAATACCTTCAAGCAACAATGCTGAAAAAAGCCTGAGGGGGTCTCCTTTATGTGTGTGTGCCATCAAGCTCCAAGGTGTCCTATCACTCACAGCCTTACTCTGGTCTTGCCAACGGAAGGCCATGGCTTCCTTTATGGAGTCAATTCATTTTGTGTTGGGGCTTCCTTTTTTCCTGCTACCTCCCACTTTTCCTAGCATTATTGTCTTTTCCAGTGACTCTTGTCTTCTCATGGTGTGGCTAAAGTGCTATAGCATCAGTTTAGTCATCTTGGATTCTAAGTAGAAATCAGTCTTGATATGATCTAAAATCCACTTGTGTGTCTTTTTTGCTTTGTTTTCATGGTAGTCATAAAAGATTGCTCCAAAACTACATTTTAAAGTCATCAATTTTCTTTCTGTCAGCTTTTTTCACAGGCCAGCTCTTGCTTCCATATATAGTGAAGAGGAATGCCATAGTATGAATTACCTTGATCTTGGTCTCCAGTGACACTTCCTTACACTCAAGGGTCTTTTCTAGTTCTGTCGTGGCTGTTCTTTCCATTCCCAATTTTTTGATTCCTTGATTGCAGATTTCCTTTTAGTTGATGATGGTGCCAAGGAACAGAAAATCTTTAATAATTTCAGTTTATCATCCTTAAAATTGTGTAATTCTGCAGTAGTCATCTCTTGTCACCTTGATGTTCAGCTGTTCCTTCTTTGGCGCTTACTGCTTTAACCTTCAACAGCTGTCATTTCAAGTCTTCACTGTTTCCTGCCAGTAATGTGATGTTATCTGCATACCTCAAATTGTTAATGCTCCTTCCATCAGTTTTTACTCCACTTCCACCTAAATCTAATCTTTCTTAACACAAATTGGGTGAGGAATTTTGAGAGAAACCAAAGGCAAGTGAATGTTTTTTTCATATGAGGGCTATAGATATATTCTTAGGATTTACCTGATTTTGTATAAAGCAGAGATCTCGATCGTATTTGGAGATTCTAGATATTGGGAATTTTGAGAGTCTAGCATACACACAGTCAGACCTACTCAAGAAATACAAGAACTCAGAAACCCAGAAGAAATAAAGGTAAGAAACATAATAAATCCTGCAGAACAACACATCATAATTATCTCACAAAAGCTTTCACAATTGCTGAGTTTATGTACTTCATTATAATTTGATTCATCAGCCAGAAATTGGAAGTTCCTTGCCATTTCTCAGCAAATAATCATTATCTGCAGGAGGAAAATATCTCATTTAAAACAAGATATGTGGTACTAGCTCAAACAATCTGCCAATTATCTTGTTTCTAATAACAAGAACTATTTCTTCAGACTAAATTAAAAAAGAGGCTGGAGCCAAATATTATAAATTATTGCCATCCTGTAATTGTATGAGAACCTTTTTACAAGGGAAAGAACTGTGATTTCTTTTCTCTTTTCTTGGTCTGAAATTACTCTCTGTGGCTTGAATTCAAAAGAACAAGCAGAATACTTCTAAAATTATTCCAGTCTATTGACTTCACTGGTTTAATCTTGCACTGTGAGTATCCTTCATTTGTTACTCATCTGTCTTACAAGTATGCATCATTTAGAAATACATCTCACCTCCTTGTTGGCTCACACATACAGGTTCTTACTTGTGCATATGTTTCCTTGCAAGTGTGAATGAGTTGTCACAAATTAATTGCCTATACAGAATCAGGTGTTTCTTCAAAACCAGTAGAATTGTGTTCTAATAAAACCACCAGAATAAACTGAGACCCAGCCGGATGTAGCAATTAGGTTTTGGCTCTGAATGTGGGATACCCAGGTTTGAATCCCAGTTCTGCTGTTGAAGCTGACTGGGTGACCTTGGGGCAGAGAGAACTGTAAGCTATTTTGGGTCCCCTTGAGAAAAAATGGAATAGAAATATCTAAATAATTAAGTGAATATCTCAGTGGTCCCAACCTTTTTGGCACCAGGGACTGGTTTTGTGGAAGACAATTTTTCCACGGACTGGCGTGTGTGTGTGTGATGGTTTCGGGATGATACAGTTGTGCACTTTATTTCTGTTAGTTTGGTGTAGTGGTTAAGTGTGTGAATGCTTATAGTTTGATTTCCCACACTTGCAGCTGCTGGAATGGCCTTGGGTCAGCCATAGCTCTTGAAAGGGCAGCTTCTGGGGAGAGGTCTCTCATCCCTACCCACCTCACAGGGTGTCTTTTGTGGGGGAGGAAGGTAATGGAGATTGTGAGCCCTCAAAGGGCAGGATATAAATACAATGTCATCATTGTCTTCTTATTATTACTACATTGTAATATATAATGAAATAATTATACAACTCATGGCCTGGTTGCTAACAGGCCACAGACTGGGACCGGTCCATGGACCAGGGGTTGGGGACCCCTGGCCCAGCACATGAATTTAT
Source organism: Heteronotia binoei (assembly GCF_032191835.1). Taxonomy (NCBI): domain Eukaryota; kingdom Metazoa; phylum Chordata; class Lepidosauria; order Squamata; family Gekkonidae; genus Heteronotia; species Heteronotia binoei. Next base: position 165,906,864 of record NC_083224.1, read on the forward strand.
ATACATTTTTAGCATCTACAACTTGTTGGCTATGGAATTACAGTTGTTTTAACATCTTGACTGTTTTACCTGTATATAACAAACATCTTCATTAAATAAATGTGATTTAGTTACCTCTAACCTCCTTTACGTATTTTGTCACACTCACTGCCTTAGTAGCAAATTGGACTTTTGTTGGTTAGGATTACATAAGAATGATGAAGGTGAAAATACCCTGAAGCACAAAGAATAAGCAAAGTGAAACAAGTCAGGTGAGTAGAGTTTGTAGTGCTAACGTGAATGGGGGGGGGGGGTAACACCCTCTGCTTGTCTTTTTTTGTTGATCCAAAATGAGCAAACTAGAACTTTTGTCAATAAAATTGTGAGGAAAGACGGTGGCCTTTAGCCCATCATTTTGCTTAGCAAAGGTTGTGGTATCATCGAAAGCAGAATATATTAAGATATTTGGGTAATATAGAAATGTGATACTTACCTCTCTCTCTCTCTCTCCCTTAAATTCTGTCTGGCCTTCATTTTGAATGTCAATTGATACAGTTGGGGTTGAAATTTTGAAGAAAGGTGAGGACACCAATATGGTTTTTGGGGGTCACTTGCCTGAAAAAAAGCTGGCTACAGTTACTATGGGGGGAGGTTAACTTGCCGGGGGGGGGGGGAACTGGCTACAGTTACTATAGGAAGCAGAAATAAACTGGGATATGAGCTACATTATGCTTCTGCCATATGTTCACATTTCATAACATTGCCAAGGTTGGTTTCTTTGCCCCCTTTGCTTCCTTCTGTGGCAAAAATGCCAGATGGAAGAAACAACACTTGCTAGTGCCATTTCTAGCACTTCTTTGCTCTTTTTAATTTGCAAAGGATGCATCACACTTGGGGTTGCAATGTTACAGTTATCTTCTTTCTTCACAATGTACATAAAAAGAGCCTTGGTTCCCTTTTTGTTTACCAGTAGGACACTTGTCCTCAAACTTTGTAGACTACATTTCCCTGTGTAACTAGCAATCCAAAAGGAACACAACAGTTTTCTTAACTCGTGTCGATATTATCAGCTACTAGTATTTGGGGCAGTGGAAAGTACTGTCAAGTCAATGCTGACTTATGGTGACCCCATAGGGTTTGCAAGGCAAAAGATGTCTTCAGAGGTGGCTTGCCATTGCCTGCCTCCATGTCAGAACCCTGGTATTCCTTGAAGGTTTTCCATCCAAATATTAACCACAGCCAACCCTGCTTAGTTCTTAAGACCTGATGAGATTGGGCTAGCCTGGACTATCCAAGTCAGGACTAATATTTGTACATTATTTGAAATAATCAACTACATGCCACTAGTGTTTACATCAGGTTTTCCTAAATAGTAATTCAAAATAAATCTGAAGATTTCTTCTCAGGATAAATATGTGAGGAAATCAAAATGGAGCAATTTCTTGAGGGGAAGGGCAGAGTTGCCCACCTCTAGTAATAACCATATTTTGTTGGGGGATTAATGGACAAATTCCTGGGTGAGTGGAAGAGGCTTTCAAATTCTGGAAAGGGCTTCCCAAATACCTCCCCCCCACACACTCTTTGTATCTTGCTAAGCTAGGCACTCTAGGCTGACCCAGTTAAAAAACAATCCAACATTTTCTAGTATGTGGTAATTATAACTGGCAATATTAGATTTATATTTCTAGTAGTTATTCTGGTTATGTTGTCTTTATTTGATTTTAAGTGCCATTACCTACCTTGAGCCCTGAGGGTGAGATAACTTAAAACCATAGTAAAAATACAATACAGTTAACAGTGTTCCCTGAGAGCTATTTTCGTGGTACCCACTTAAGCATATATAATTTACTCAAGTTAAATTATTTCTATTCAGTAATGCTTTAAACAAATTAGATTCTAATTAGTACTGATTATGACAACCTCCAGCCGTACAATAGAGTAGTATTCATTTAACAGAAATATTTCAATGCACATCTTTAATCTGGCAACGTGAAGAGCTATTATGTTAGAGAGCTTTTCAGCTCAGTGACTAGGAGAACTTTCTGAAGAAATTGTATGTAATTGAACACAGCCTAGAGAGCTAAATTGGTGCTGTTTGAATTGGCCATGTTACTGAGTGGAGTATAGTCAATAGAGGATTCCAAATATTGGAAACAGCAAATAATGAAGGAGCTGACAAGACAGAAATCTTCAAGAAACATCAAAGTAAGACTGTGCTAAAGGTTCATGAACAACATAATTTTACTAAAAGAGAAGAAATTGTTCTCAGAACTCCTTTCTCATCCTCGCCCCAATTGTTCCTTAATTCACATAGTTCCAGAAATGATTTGAGTATAATATCTTGGTGCTTTCATTGGAAAATGGATTTAGAAATCATCCTGTATCCAGTGGCTGGCTGTTAAAAACCACTGAAATTCTTGAAATATTAAATACACCTAAATCCTTTCCAATGATAGTTTGCTAGTATATAGCTGGACTCCAGAGTCCAGTTGACAGATCGCACCCAAAGAGTGCTTGTGAATGGTTCCGTATCCTCTTGGAGAGGAGTGACAAGTGGAGTACCTCAAGGATCTGTCCTGGAACCTGTTTTGTTCAACATCTTTATCAATGATTTGGATGAAGAAATAGAGGGAATGCTCATTAAATTTGCAGATGATACTAAAATTGGGAGGGGTTACAAACACAGAAGAAGACAAAAACAGGATGCAGGATGACCTTGACAGGCTGGAAAACTGGGCTAAAATCAATAAAATGAATTTTAACAGGGAGAAATGTAAAGTTCTGCATTTAGGTAGGAAAAATCCAATGCATGGTTATAGGATGGGGGAGACTTGTCTTAGCAGTAGTATGTACGAAAAGGATCTAGGGTTCTTAGTGAATCATACGCTGAACATGAGTCAACAGTGTGATGCGGTGGCTAAAAAGGCAAATGCAATTTTGGGCTGTATCAACAGAAGTATAGTGTCCAGATCATGTGATGTGAAGGTATCGCTTTACTCTTCTCTGTTAAGACCTCATCTGGAGTATTGTGTTCAGTTTTGGGCACCACATTTTAAGGATATAGACAAGCTGGAATGGGTCCAGAGGAGGGCAACAAAAATGGTGAGGGGTCTGGAGACCAAGTCCTATGGGGAAAGGTTGAAGGAGCTGGGGATGTTTAGCCTGGAGAGGAGGTGGCTGAGAGGTGATATAATCACCATCTTCAAGTACTTGAAGGGCTGTCATCTAGAGGATGGTGTGGAATTGTTTTCTGTGGCCCCGGAAGGTAGGACCAGAACCAATGGGTTGAAATTAAATCAAAAGAGTTTCCAGCTCAACATTAGGAAGAACTTCCTGACAGAGCAATTCCTCAATGGAATAGGCTTCCGCGGGAGGTGGTGGGCTCTCCTTCCTTGGTGGTTTTTAAGCAGAGGATAGATGGCCATCTGACAGCAATGAAGATCCTTTGAATTTAGGGGGAAGTGTTTGAGAGTTTCCTGCATTGTGCAGGGGGTTGGACTAGATGACCCTAGAGGTCCCTTCCAACTCTATGATTCTATGATTTATCTATGTAACTTTATGTATGCTATGTAATTCCCCTTTCTCACTTGGACTCAAGGCAGATTACAAAAAGTGAGTCAATATACGGTAATTGATAGATGTGATATTCAGTAAATAATGCAATAAGAACATAAAAGAAGCCATGTTGGATCAGGCCAATGGCCCATCCAGTTCAACACTCTGTATCACACAGTGGCAAAAAAAAGAGGTGCCATCAAGAGGTCCATCAGTGGGCCAGGACACCAGAAGCCCTCCCACTATCCCTTCTCCCAACCACTATGATCACAGAGCATCACCACCCCAGACAGAGAGTTCCATCAATTACATCAATAGGATAAGGTCTAAAGAACCAACCAGAAGTCTAAGAGACAGAACAGAAGCTAAGCATAACTATTAACATGACACATTAAATGATAATTCCTTAGGAGGATCCTAATTTCAGCAAGCTACATGTAGTAGTATAGACCACAGTCCCTAATTTTTTTAAGTAACTTTGAATTGTCAGTACAATGCAAGTCTTTGAAAGTGATAAGAGGAGGAGGAGGACCTCCCCTTTGACCATCTGATAAGTTGCCTTTGTGATGATGGAGCATGTATGGATATTTTAAAAAATAAGCGTGCCAAAAGTTCTTGACATTGCTTGTCTGCATGTAAATGTTAACTACAAATAAGAAAAAAAGTCCAAGAATACCTAAGTCTACTTGATATAACAAATATGCACCTGTTCACATTTATCTTTGGATCTGGTGTTTTATTCTTCCACGTATCTCAGAAGCAGAAATCAGAACTACAATAGAAAGTATAAAAGTTATTATAACTACTGAAATGCATATTTTATGAGTTCTATCATCCTGATATCATTAAACAATAGACTTAAAACTAGTAATATTTACCTTGGCAAAGCCGGTTTTCAGGGTGCAAATTAAATTGTCATTTACAGACCCATTAAGATAATTACCTTCTTATATTACTTTCTTTTACCTGGAATGACACAAAGTAGCAGCTCTCCCTGAAATAAATTGAAGCTGCAGTCTTACAGAACATGTTGATGATGCTGTGATGCTTGCAAAGAATGTGCTTTCAGTGTTTTCTTTCAAGTTGAGCATCCCATATTCTCCAGCTGGGGTCCTGCATTGGTTAGTTGGTAGCATCATCATCATATAGGCAGCCAGTCAATAACTACAGGCACAGCTAGGGTTGCCAGTCCCAGCTGGGCACAAGGGATCCCCTGGTTTGGAGGTCCTCCCCCCACATCAGGATTATCACAAAGCAGGTGTGGGTGAATCTCCACTCTGTGGAGACTGGTATAATGGAGAATCAATCTGTGGGTATCTAGGGCTTGGAGGGGGGGCGCTCCTTTTTGAGGTAAAGGCACCAAATTGTCAGCATAGCATAGCATCCTCAAAAAAACCCTTGAGTTTCAAAAAGATTGTACCAAGGGTCCAATTCTATGAGCCCCAAAAGAAGGTGTCCACATCCTCCATTATTTCCAGTGAAGGAAAGGCATTTAAAAGGAACATGGTCCCTTAAATGTGATGGCCAGAACTCCCTTCAGAGTCAAACTGTATTTGTCACACGCTTGCTCCTGGTACCACCTCCAAAGTCTCAAGATATTTCCTGAGTCGGACCTGGCAACCCTGGTCATGGCATGCTCAGAGGCTGCATACACACTTGGTAAATACATGTGTTGCTCTTGTTCATGCAGCCTGGTGACTGTGCAAACTGAGAGGCTTATGGATAACACACACTCCCATTATCCACAGTTGATGGGCTCCTGTGGTGCCTTATCATAACTTCTGATAAGACTTCTGATAAGACTTCTGGTAGTCATGATGGGAATAGGGTTGCTGCCTGTGGGGGGACTGTCCTCTATATGGTGCCATAGTTTTTTTTAACCAAAATGTCCCTGTGCGACATGTCTGGTGCAATTATGTCACTTGTGGGTGTAGGGGTCCCAACCCTCCTGCCCTGGCGGGGGACCCCAGGATTTCCCCCCTCTTCCCCCGCTCCCCCCAAAAATGGAAGCGGGGGAGAGGGGGGAAATGGCGAGCCGCCCCGTCCCGGAGCGTGCGAGGCCACCGCGCCGCTGCCGCCCCCTTCCCGCCCAGTGAGGCCGCAGGCGGCGGGCCCGCCGGCGCCCAGCAGCAGGAGGAGGCGGCGGTGGCGGAGGAGCTGTCGGCTGAGGGCCTTGCTGGCTGGCAGCGTTGGCAGCACAGCCCCGCCAGCACCAGCGTAGCAGCGCCGGAGGCAGCACCTCGGCAGCGCCGGAGGCAGCTCCTCAGCCTCCGGCGTTGGCAGCACAGCACAGCCCCGCCAGCACCAGCGCGGCAGTGCCGGAGGCTGAGGAGGAGGCCCCGAGCCCCCGGCCCCGCTCTCCATGCCCGCGCCACCGCCCTGCTTCACCCAGGCTTCCAGCCTCAGGCAGGGCCGAGGGGCGGGGAGGACGAGCGGGAGGAGGAGGAAGGGACAGCTTCCTTCTCAGGCAGCGGCTGCGGCGCGGGAACCTGCGGCTGCGGCGCTTGTCACAGCCTTGATCTTGGCTCCACCCCTAACATCTCCTGGCTCCACCCCCAAAGTTCCCAGGTATTTCTTCAATTGGACTTGGCAACCCTATGTGGGTGACATCATCACACTGAGCACATTGGGCACCAATGGAGCTCTTTGGAGGCAGGGCTCCCCTCATTGGCCAAACCTGAACCGGTGTGTTGGAGGCCCTGAAATTGGGGGAAACTCTGCCTCCAGTTGGAGGCTGAGAACCCTAGCTGTGGAAGAGTGGAAAGGAAAGGCCTCATTTTATTTTATTTTATTTTATTAATTATTAAGAATGTGAATATTTATAACCCACCTTCCTTCTTGGCTCAAGTGGGCTTACAAATAATAATAAGGGCTTTATATGTCATAAATACCACCTTGAATTGAACTCAACAACCAACTGGCAGTCAAAGTAGGTCTTCCAAAATGTAAAGGCCTAACTGCTTTCTAAGAAATATAAGGCAGGTTTCTTTCCCCTTTCTGAATGGTAAGTTTTATGAATTGGGAATGGGCAGTGGTGGGGAGAGAAATGGAAACCTATGTTATGTCTTATGTGCATGCATACGTGGCTGCTGTTGTGGTTTGTCCATGCAAATATTCATTTAGATTTGAGTCCAGTAGCACCTTATAGTCCAACAAGAATTTTAGGGTATGAGACTTGGAGAGTTAAAGTTCCCTTCTTTGATTCTCAGAAGCTTACACCTTGAAACTTTTGTTGGTCTCTAAGGTGCTACTGGACTCAAATCAAACTGTTTTACTGCAAACCAACAAAGCTACCCTCTGAAACTATCATCAAATATCCATAGATCAGGGGTGGCCAACGGTAGCTCCCCAGATGTTTTTTGCCTACAATTCCCATCAGCCCAAGCCAGCATGGCCAATGGCTAGGGCTGATGGGAATTGTAAGCAAAAAACATCTGGGGAGCTACCGTTGGCCACCCCTGCCATAGATGCATTCAACAGGTAGGATTGCCCACTCCAGTTTGGGAAATTACTGGCGATTTGAGAGCCGAGCCTAGGAATAATGGAGTTTAGGGGAAGTGAGAGAGCTCAATATGGAAGTAGTGCAACAGACTCCATCCTCCAAAGCTGCTGTTTCTACAGCAGAACCAATCTATATAGTCCAGAGATCAGGCCCCACCAGGAGGTTGTGCAACCCAAACGGAGAATCACAGCTGAGAGTGGCAAAAGAAAACCCCAAAAGGGTTCCATGACAACCAGCCTCACAAAGAATAAAAACTCTTCAAATAACTCAGAAAGTTTCAACATTCTATTATCACTCTCATACAAAATATTTCTCAAGTCATACCCTGACACACAAACACCAATACTTTGTGCAAAAGAAGGACATAAATGCATATATGAACAGTCCAATCCTGAAAATATAGAAGAGCCCTTCCACTTAAAAGAAATCCCCAGTCCGGTTCCTGAGGTGACCACGTGATGGTAAGAATTCCGCAACATTCAGTTGTCTTGTTCGATAGTCTTGGAACACAGCAAACACAGTGACGAGGTAGTACTTTTATCTTACCTCATTTCAATAGAAGCTTTGACCAGCTTTCCAACAACATCAGAGCATGGCAAGATTCCACAATTTTTGGCACACAATTAAGTTTCAGATAACAGGTTTCAGTTTACACGGGAAGCGAGGGAGCTCAACATGGATATAGTGCAACAGACTCCATCCTCCAAAGCTGCTGTTTCTACAGCAGCACCAATCTCTATAGTACAGAGATCAGGCCCCACCAGGAGGTTGGCAACCCTATCAACAGGGATGCTTACAAAAATGGAGTTTTGGGTCAAGCACAGGGGTGTTCACCCATCACTAGGTAGAAAGGCAATGTTCCCTATTTATTTGGTTTTCCTCTCCCAATGCAGGTAACTGATATAGAAGCAGAAGAACTCCGTTGGTTAATTGGTATAACTCAAACATTGCTGACTTGTGTGAGTTCTTTTAGGTGAAGGGACAGGCTAATTATCTTTTGTACCCCAACCAATATCAGTCAGGTGCTTTATACTTCTATTTTGGAAGGCTTGAGATGTTAGCCACACCTTTTAAAAAGGGGAGGAAGTATACCTGACTTTGAGAATGGCCATATTTCCCATTAAAGCCAAATGTTCCCTTTCTGGTTTGACTGGTTTCTCTGTATCTTACTGCTTTGGCTATTATTGATATATCACATCCCAGAGTCACGAGGCCCTACAATTTTGACTCGTAATCCCTTCTCTGAAAATGTTACATGTGAATGGAGGAGGCATGTTATACTTAGAAAGCAGTTCCCATTGAAACCAACAGAAAGACTGCCTATCAGATCAGTTTTCTAAATGTAATTACCTTTAATTCCAGTATTAAAGAATCCAACGTACATTTAAAACGTGTAATACAAATCTACCTTTTTATTGCCAGATCTTTAATTAATTTCATTTGTTTCAGTTGTGATTTACACCCGTTGCTCTGAAAAATGCAATAAATAGTCCTCCAATCAAGAGTTTTACAAATATGCCATGCATTCCTGGCTTTACAAATGGCAAACAGTGAGTTATAAGCCCACACAGAGTGATTTACAAAGGCATCTGCCAGAGTATAACAAGTCTTCATCAAGAGGACTTTATGAAGGTGTAAAAACTTTCTACATGATCAAATTTTAAAATTTCTTTGGTTTCAAACAGTATACTGTGAGGGAACTGGCTATCATCATTCTAGCTAGGAGTTCTGGAAAAAAAATACCCACACAAACAAATTATCCTCAGTTTCCACAACCTAACCTGTCATCCTTATGAGCTTTTACTGACATCTAAGTATGATAAAAGAATGCTGTTTTTTGAATATGACCTTTCATTTCAGCCATTTGCGCACTTCATGTACATTGCAGGAGTCTCAAGTTGTGTGTCAAACCTTTTTAGCAATTGTACTTCATCCTGAGCATAATGAACATTCATTTTCAAGTGTATGAGATCATTTTCAAGTGCTTGCTGACAAGATGGACATTTTGCTTCCGCTTTCTTTAACTAATTGCTGCAGATCACTCCACTGATGCAATTAGCTCTCTCACCCTCATTAGGATACTAATCACAGGTGGGATATGAATGAGATTTTTCTACTTGTGGGAATACATTACTAGAAAATCTACTATATGCAGCTATGATTCTTCAATTGTCATTGACTGTTAGTTGTGAAATTAGATGAAAGCTACGGTATTTAGAAATAAAATATTCAGAAATATTTGCGAGTACGGTGTAACTGAAAATGGTAAACATAAATATTCAAATATTTACAAATATTCAAAGCAAAGTGCTTATTATTAGTGTGCAAATAGGGGGGGGGGACTTTCATGTTTCTATGAACCCTGGGAAGGTATAAGGCTCCTCTCTTTTCTCAGTGTATTTCTTTTCCCTACAATGATCCCATTAATTAAGAACAGATCTTTCAAAACCAGAGGTGTTGATAGTATTCTCCCTTTGTGAGAGCCACCATGGTGTGTACGGGTTAAGAGCAGCAGACTCTTCTAGAGAACAGGGTTGTATTCCCCACTAGGGATGTGCATTCGGTTCGGTCGAACCGTATATACAGCTGAATCAACACTGATTCGGCTGTATTCGGAATTGGCCGTAGCCGATTCCCATTGCCGCCTATTATGCGGCAGCCGAATACGGCTCACCATATACTGCCGAATAGCTATTCGGAAGTATACGGCTGTCAATGGAAAAGGCGGGAAAGTAGCTTCTGCAGCCTCAGTGGAGCTGCTTGCCTACTTTCCCGCCTTTAGTGGCCTCTTCCTGCCTCTCCCATAGCCTCCCTGGGAACAGGGAGGGGGGAGGGGGAAGAGGAGCCCCAGCAGCCAATCCAAAGCATGCATTAGCAAAATGCATTGCAAATGCATGCTTTGCAGGGCTGTTGTGTAGCTGATGGCCCAGCCATCAGCTACATTGTTGTTATTTTGATCTTTTGCTTACTTGGGTATCCAAGTAAGCACTGTTGTCTGGCCAATCAGAGAGCAGTGCTATTTTTTGAAATTGCTCTCTGTAGGGCCAGAGAACCTTTTTAAGGAGTCTTCCTGCTGGACTCCTCCATTGCTGTGTTGGTGTGTGTGGGTTGGTGTGAGAGAGATTGTGCTGCTGCTGGTGGCTGGCCCTTGGCTTCAGCTGCTGCCTGCTGCTCTCTCACTCAGCCTTACCAGACCTCCCTGGACTCAGAGAAGACAAGGTAAGACAGTTTTGGGGTTCTTGTTTTAGTTTTTGTTGGTAAAAGGACTAGAGTCCCTTTACTTGTCCAGATTTGGGTGGGTGAGTACTGGGTGGGTAGCCTAGTTGGGGTTGGGGTTAGGTTCTGCTGGGGGTGGGGGCCTGGGGTGGGGTTTTTTTGCTAATTTGCCCATATCTTAATTTAGTGAGAGGACTTTTAAAAGTGCAGCGTCCTTTTACTTCTCCTGATTTGGGTGGCTTGGATTTCTTGGGGTTAGGGTGAAGGGTTTTTTTTTTGGGGGGGGGGGAGTTCCTGTATTGTTAAAAGTTGAGTTTTTTACTGTTTCAGTGTTTGATTTGTTGCTGCTGTGTTGTGTTGCTGCTGTGTTACTTTTCTCTTCAGGTTATTGGGTGGTGGTGGTGCTGTTTGGCCTAATTTTCATTGTTTAAAAGGCCACTTTTGTCCCCCTTTTCCTGGTTCTGGTTTTAGGGGTGGGGGTGTTGTTGTTGACTGATTTGGCCTGAGTTTTCTTATTGGTGAAAGGCCACTTTTTAAACACTTGAGTTGCTTTGGTTGGCCTTTTTTCCTGTTGTCACTTTTCCTGGTTTGGGGGTGGGGGGGTGTTGTTGACTGATTTGGCCTAAGTTTTCTTATTGGTGAAAGGCCACTGTTTAAACACTTGAGTTGCTTGGTCTTTTGTGATTCTGATGGTTTTGTTTTGGTTTTTTTTTTAATTACCTCTGGTTGGTGTGGGGGTTGGCGAGGGTGTGTGTGGGCTGTGTGGGCTGGGTCACTTTCTTGTTTTTATAGAGTAGATTGTGTGTTCTGTGGCAGGGAAGCTGGCACCTGGGTGAGGGGCCCAGAGCCAGCAGGCTTGTTGTGGTTGGCCAGCTCTCCCCATGTTGTTTGGGGCAGGGCTGGAGAGCTGGCATCTGTAGATTGTGTGTTCTGTGGCAGGGAAGCTGGTACCTGGGTGAGAGACCCAGAACCAGCAGGCTTGTTGTGGTTGGCCAGCTCTCCCCGTGTTGTTTGGAGCAGGGCTGGAGAGCTGGCATCTGGGTTTGCTGCAGCCAGCTCAAACCCCCTGCCCCCCAGTAGCCTCTTATTATGCCCTATGTTGCCATTGATGTCAATGGCCCATAGGGTATAATGATGGAATAGGGGCACCCTCTTTGGGTGCCCCTGGAATGGGATCCCCTGGCCCAATCTTTTTGGGACTTGGGGGGGTTGGAAGGGAGAGTCCCCTGCAAATTTGGGGGCTCTCCCTCAAACCCCCTCCCCTCCAGGTGGCTTCAAATATACCCTATTTGCCATTGATTTCAATGGCCCATAGGGTATAATAGGGCCGTATATTCAGAAATAGCCGCGCATCTACCGTATATGCGGCTATTCCGAATACGGTATTCAGTAGTATATGGGGATTCTGAATTTTTTTCCCCCGTATACTTCCGAATCTGTGTAATACCGATTTTTTTTTTTTTGCACATCCCTATTCCCCACTTCTCCACATGAAACCTGCTGTGTGACCATGGACAAGTCATGGTTCTCTCAGAACTCTCTGAGATCCACCTACCTGTCATGAGCCCTGATGAGAAGGAGCTGGAAGGGTTAACAGACCTGGAAGAGTTGCCAGCCAGTTCCTCAGCTGAACAAACAGCAGCTGGTCCATCAATCACTCTCCAGGCACCAGTGTCAGCTGTTGATGATCAATGTCCTCCAAGCTCTCCTCCTCCCATCTCAAGAGTTCGAAGCAGGCTCTGGAAAGAACTTTCAGAGCAAAGACATGAGGCACACCGATGCTTCAGATCTCTCAGCCCTGAGTTCTAGCAGAGTCACTGCCACCCAGGGAGCAGGCTGATTGAGACTCCCATATAGCTCCCACTCAGGACCTGGTAACCTTGTGGAAGCAACAAGTCTATTATCTGGCTTGTATCCATGCTCCTTCCTGATCCTAACCTGCTTGATTTCCTTGGCACCCTGACCTTTTAGCTTTTGGACATTGACTTCTGATTCCGGTTTGTGATTCTGCATTGGTGACTTGGCTCCTGCTTGACTTTCTGTACTTTGACCTTGGACTGGCTTTGGACTCATGCCTGCCTGCACCCTGAGAATGTGACACTACCTCACTTACCTGTTGAGGGAGAAAAAGGGAAGGTAATTATTATGTATTTTTAAAGTATGGGTTGCTGCTGTTGTTATTATTATTTCATATTATTATTTTTCTCTTTTCTCTTTGAATTGGTATTTGTGAGACAATGCCTGGTAACAGAAGGTTTACCTTTTTGGATGTTGATTGCTGTGGGGTTGATTCACTTGTAATGTGCATTGTTCTCAGTAAGCTCTATAGGTATTGTATTTTTGTAGCTGAGTTTTCAATAAATATTTTTTTTTAAAGGAAGGCTATTGTAAGCTGCTTTGAGACTTCTTAAGGTAGAGAAAAGTACGGTATAAAAACCAACTCTTCTTCCATAATAGCCCATTTCAGACATTGCAGTCACACATACTGGGATCCTACCAACTGCAGGTATTGGGCCATGTACTTATTGTGATCCTCCCAAACCATTGTAAGTTGCCTTCTAACAAACAGGCCCCTGCAAATTTATCCAGCAGTTCACTCATATTGCTTATTCAATCCAAAAATATCCCTGATTGGCTCAGTGTCAGATCATGAGTACTGAACAAGGGAAGTTTAAATGCCCAACATTGTGTGGGAGTGGCTTTCACTCCCCTCACATACACTCATTGCAGCAGAGAGATCTGCCTGAGCCCCCCTCTGACCCAGCCAACAGCAGCAGGCAATGGCATCAGGGCCATGAGCCAAGAGAAGAGTAGTGGGGGCTTGTGGGCTGTCATGGGTTTGCTGGACACAGTTAACACAGAAGAGGCAGAGGACTCTACAGAAGAGGAATGAGCATGTGAAGGAGGTTCTAGCTTGCAGTCAGTTACAGACAGCTACTTCTGTCCTGCTAAATAACCATTCACATCCTGATAGCAGCATCCCAGCTGTTCAGTCTCATGGCTTGGAATCAGGAAGCATCTCACCATCCACCTCACTTATCTTCAGAACCATTGTGTTATGTATTGAACATAAGTGATCAGGCCGCATGACGATCGCTACAGAAGGCAACGCCCGGGTCCCCGGATGGAGCTCGCCAGTCGCCCTGCCCATCCAGATCTGTGGCGGGAAGTTTGACTGACCAGGATTGGCCTGGTCGGATGAGGGGGTTGTTCCAAGTAATGTATATAAGTGGGGCCCGGCCCACGTGTTCTCTCTCCTGTAATGTGCTACTGAATAAATTATGTTGCCTTCAAACCGTCTTGGTTCTGAGTACATTACAGTGGCGACGAAGGTGGGATCTTAACCAGCCCACTCCAGAGGTCTTCGCGGATCCAGTCGGAGACAATGAAGGCAAATCAGTGTAGACCGACCTGCCCACCGCGGCCACCATGGCTAACCAGAGCGGAACCACGGGTCGCCTCGAAGAGTTCAACCCCGCTACCCCGGAGAGGTGGGAGACCTACACGGAGCGGGTCGTGTGCTACCTTCGAGCGAACAGGATAACGGAGGATAGCCCGAAGAGAAACATCCTCCTGAACATCTGCGGAGAGGCCACGTTCGAGATCGCCAAGGGTCTCTTGGCCCCCACGAGGATCACGGAAAAGACGTACGAGAAGATAATCAAACTCCTCACCGGACGCTTCTTGCCCCAACCCTCACTCATTGCCCGCAGGTTCCTATTCCACAAGAGGGACCAAGAGGCAGGAGAATAGGCAGGAGAATAGGCAGCAGACTACCTGGATGCTCTCCGCCAAATCACGGGCAACTGTAGCTATGAAAAGCTAGAGGAGACCCTGAGGGACCATTTCGCCTGGGGCCTGAGGGATGAAAGACTGCAACAAAAGCTCTTCACGAGGGAAGAGCTCACCCTCCATAGCTCCTTCAACGAGGCTGTTTCATTTGAGTGGACCACAAAGACCTTCCCCAAAATGAGGGCCGAAGCCGTCCATCAGGAAGAGATGGGCCCCAGCCAGACGAAGAAGAGGCACTCCAGCTGCGCCGCCAAATGGTGATGGGCCCGTGAGCGACCCAGCGGCCCTTGGAAACCAGCTGCTACCAAGTGCGCCAGCTGTGGAGACCAACATGAGCAACGGGACTGCCCCTACCGCAACGTGGTCCGCAGGAGCTGCGGCAAGATGGGCCACATCGCGAGGGCCTGCCGGGCCAAGAGCACCCGCCGCCACCAGTCTTCCAACCAGGAATCGACCGGGGACTACTCGACCGCCTCCACCAGCGTGCAGGTAATGAACTTGCCCGACGATACCCCCCAAAAGGTCAAGGTTTCAGTCAGGATCGAGGGCAAACCCTGCCTGATGGAACTGGACTCGGGTTCCTCCATCTCCATAATTTCGGAGGAATCCTTGAGGAAGCTGTGCCCACGTGGCCTGCCCAGACTGTGACCGGCATGCTTCGTGCTACGGGACTTTCAAAAGAATCCTGTTGAACTCCTGGGTTGGGCAACAGTGGGGGTGGAGTACAATGGGTTTAGGGATAAACTCGACATATTGGTGGTTAAACGGCAGCTCACCACTTTTTTGGGCCTGGCCTGGTTCTGGCCGCTGGGAATAAATATTGTGGGGGTGCAACAGCTGGGGACACGGGGATTCAAAAACGTGTGCTGGGAGTTCCCAGAGGTGTTTGATGGGGCCCTGGGGTGCTACAAGGGCCCTCCCATATCCTTTCTCCTCAATCCCCACGTGTGACCCATAAGGCTGAAGGCCCGGCGGGTTCCTTTTGCTCTGAAGCCTAAAATCGAAGCAGAGCTAGACCACCTCACAGCCAGGGAGTGCTGGAACCCGTGGCCTGTGCCACATGGGAAACTCCAATAGTTACCCCGGTGAAGCCAAACGGGGAGGTGCGCATATGTGCCGATTATAAGTGCACCATTAACACGGCACTACAGGATAACCCCTACCCCGTTCCAGTAATCAACCACGTTCTGGCAGCGCTAGCGGGGTCCAAAATCTTTGGGAAGCTAGACATGGCCCAGGCGTACCAACAGCTGCCCGTGGACGCCGTGACAGCAGAAGCGCAGACCATAGTAACCCACAGGGGGGCGTTTAAGGTGCGCTGGTTGCAGTTTGGGGGCGTGGCCCTGGGGGTGTTTCAGAGCCTGATGGATTCTCTCCTCAAAGGGATCCCCGGGGTGCAACCGTTTTTCAACGACGTTCTGATTGCCACACCGAACGTGGAGAAATTTAGCAACCGGCTGAGAGAAGTCCTCCACCATTTCCAAGAGGCCAGTCTGAAAGTCAAGCAAGAAAAGTGTTCCCTCGGGGTACCGAGGGTAGAGTTCTTGGGGTTTGCGGTAGACACGGCGGGGATCCACCCGACGTCGGACAAAACCAAGGCCATAGTGGAAGCCCCCACCCCCACGAGCAAGGCGGAGCTACAAAGTTTCTTGGGGTTATTAAATTTTTACCATTCATTCTTGCTCCACAAAGCCGCCATAGCAGAACCCCTCCACAGACTCCTAGACAAAAATGCCCCATGGGTCTGGGGAAAGAAGCAGGATGCAGCGTTCCAGGCAGTCAGAGGGCTGCTCGTATCCAACAATGTGCTCCGCCATTTCGATGAGAGCCTACCGGTGATCTTAGCATGCGACGCGTCACCGTACGGGGTGGGCGCCATCTTGGGTCACCAACTCCCGGACGGGAGGGAGGTCCCAGTAGCCTACTACTCGAGGACCCTGACCCCATGGAGCAAAACTATGCCCAGATAGATAAAGAGGCCTTAGCGATTGTGGCAGGGGTGCATAAGTTTAAAGACTACCTGTATGGGAGGCGTTTCACCATAGCCACTGATCACAAACCACTCTTGGGCCTTCTAGCTCCAGACTGCCAAATGCCACAGATTCTATCGCAGCACGTTTTGTGGTGGAATCAGTTCTTTAATTCCTATACATATGCCCTGGTCCACCGGCCCGGCAAGGCAATGGGACACACAGACACTCTCAGTCGCCGACCGCTGCCCTCCATAGACCCCGACCCGGACCCGACCCACTATGTGATGCTCATTGAAACGCTACCGGAGAGACCCCTACATGCAGCAGAGGTAGCAAAAGCCATGGGGCGAGACAAAATACTCGCGCGGGTCCTCGACTGGGTGGTAAGGGGCTGGCCAGAGGGAAAACAGGGCAAAGAGTTCAGGGCATACACAACACGCAAGGAAGAACTATCCGCCCACAAGAGATGTCTTTTATGGGGGAGCAGGGTGGTGGTTCCCCCCCACTGTGGAAACAAGTGCTGGGGGCCCTGCATGAAACACATCCAGGGATTCTACGGATGAAGGCCTTAGCACGCAGCTATGTATGGTGGCCAGGGATGGACGAAGAAATAGAGGGTGGGTCCGGAGGTGCAGAGCATGCCAGGAGTCCCGACCCGACCCGAACTGCCCAGCGCCCCCGCACAACACTGGGAAGCACACAGGAAGCCGTGGTCTAGACTACACATTGACTTTGCAGGGCCCTTTCAGGGCCAAATATTCTTCATCTTGGTGGATGCGTACACCAAGTGGTTGGAAGTTATTCTGGTAGCTTCAACCTCGACAGCGGTGGCGATCCAGGTGCTACGCAGGGTCCTGAGCACACACGGCATTCCGGACACCATTGTCTCGGACAACGGGACAGCCTTCACATCCCAGGAATTCCGGGAGTTCATGCAGAGATACCTGATACAACACATCCAGTCCGCCCCCTTCCATCCGGCTACCAACGGCCTAGCCGAGCGGATGGTGCGCACTACGAAAGAAGAACTGGGCCGTATCGTGCAGGGGGACTGGGACCACCATCTAGCCACCTTCCTATTCGATAATAGGATAACTCCCAACCCAGTCACGGGGGTCAGCCCAGCCGAGCTGTTAATGGGACGGAAGCTAATCACTAGATTAGATAGGCTGCACCCCGACTGAGCCACCGACATCCGTAGTTCCCCCGAGATCAGAAAAGCGGCCAGGGGATTCTTCCCAGGGGATCCAGTATACACGAGGAACTATGCGTGCGGCCCTGAGTGGGTAGAGGGCCGAGTGCTACTAGTAATAGGTTCCTGCCACTACGATGTGTCCACGGGGGGAGGCAGTGTATTGTGAAGGCATATAGACCAAATTCGTTGCCGCACCTTGCCACTAGCCACAATACGGGGCGAGGAGAAGCTCACAGCCGCGCCCCCGCAGAGATCTACCCCAACACCGCCGACTGCTCCGGCCGATCGAGAGGTAGAGCCCAACCATAGCGAGGGCGACTCCCAGGGAGCAAGGACACCAGATGAGCTGCAAGGTGCAGACAACCCTAGGCCGGCGGTTCTCCCATGAGGGGAACCCGTCACCCCATCTGTGGTAGTGGCCATGGCCCCGGCGGCACCGGCGACCGCTCCGACTCCACCAGCCATCCCAAGGAGGTCTACCCGGGAGCGCACGGCCCCCGCTTACTTGCGGGACTATGTGTCCTGAGCTGGGGGGGGAGGAGTGTTATGTATTGAACATAAGTGATCAGGCCGCATGGCGATCGCTACTGAAGGCGACCCCCGGGTCTCCGGATGGAGTTCGCCAGTTGCCCCGCCCATCAAGATCTGTGGCGGGAAGTTTGACTGACCAGGATTGGCCTGGTCAGATGAGGGGGCTGTTCCGGGTAATGTATATAAGTGGGGCCTGGCCCACGTGTTCTCTCGTAATGTGCTACTGAATAAACTATGTTGCCTTCAAACCATCTCGGTTCTCAGTACATTACACATTGGAATGTAGATGGAGGAGGAAAGTTCAACATGAGATGTTGGAAAGAAGGCAGAGTGCATGAATAGCATCCCAGAGACGCCTGGATCCAGACAGTTAGGATCCAGTCCAGCTGCAAGATGAGCATGTCTGTTATAAAGGGTGGAGAAAAGGGGAGATTGGCAGTGGAAGCAATGTGTCATCTTACTCCTAATCTCACTCTGCCTCTGCCTCATGACTCTGACCCTTTGGACTGTGTTTGGACTCTGGCTTCTGCATTTGCCCTCAAACCTATTCTTGCTGCCAAACTGCTTACTCTGTTTTTGACCTGAGAGCCAGACTCTGACCACACTGTGCCAGTTGTGATTACACTTTGTCTCACTTGAGCTCAAGCTCAGCTGTCCTGCCCTGTGCCTAGTGTGTTCCAGGACACAAGCATTCTGGAGGAGCCAATGGCCCCAGGAGCACAGCAAGACATGACATAGCGTCTGGCGAGGTGGATAGGAGTGGCACAACTTGAGAGGCAACTACCCATAACTCTAGAGATGGTGGCAGCCCGTGAAGTGTAGGATAAGGTGGGGGGAAGTTAAGGCCCCAGCCTCCAGATGGGACTGGTGGGGGGTGGGGTGTCCCCAGGAATTACAGTTTGTCTGTGACTACAGATATCAGTTCTTCTGGAGAAAATGGATGCTTTGGAGAGTGGAGTTTATGTCTTTGTGCCCTGCTGAGGTTCCTGTCACTCCTAGGTTCCATCTCCAGATCTCCAGGAGTTTCCCAACCTAGATTGGACAACTCTAGGGAAAGTCAGAGCTGGGGATGGCTTTGCAATTGGTGAGCAAGTCACATGGTGCCCAGCTTGTGGAAGGAGATGGTGGAAGAAAGGGGAATCTTTGCCCCTTTCTCTGGCCCAGAAAGGCCTCAAGTACTTGCCTTTGGATGTTCCTGGTTAGATGAGACACAGGGGACTCAAACTTGCACCCCATTGACCCAGCCTTTAGAGAAAAAGGACCAAAGAATTCCCTTCCCCCAACCAAGGAGGAAGACCAAGTCCCTTCCCCAGGTTTGTGGGCAAGTTCCTGGTAGTGCCTGGGAAGAGGGAGATGGTTGAATGTAAACTCCCTTCCTCCTTACTTAACTGGTCTTGCTGGGGAAAAGAAGGCCTAGAAATAGCCAGTTTGGTGTAGTGGTTAAGTGTATGAACTCTTATGTGGGAGGACTGGGTTTGATTCCCCACTCCTCCACATATGCCTGCTGATATGATCTTGGGTTAGCCACATGTTTTCTCAGAGCTGTTCTGCTCAAGAGAAGTTTCTCTCAGCCCCACCTACCTCACATGTGGGGAGGGGAAGGAAAAGGAAATTGCAAGTCGCTCTGAGACTCCTTCTGGTAGTGAAGGGCAGGGTATAAATCCAATCTCCTCCCCCTCCCCCTCCTTCATTACATTGGGCTTTGGTATTGGCCAATCATGGTCAGTTTTTAAGATGAGCTAGTGAACTTGTTGCTTGATGGTTGGGGCCATGATTGAGGGAGGGCTGTGCCATTGCAGTAGAACAAATAGTGTTCAGGATAGAGCCTTTTGGATCACTTTCTTCTGACATTGGGAAAGACCTTCATCTATCTGAGACCTTGGAGAGACAATACTGAGATAGAAAGACCAATTATCTGATGCATTCTAATGCTACTTTAGATGGTTAACTGGTCAGCCAAGATTGGTTTCAGTCTGAGTCAGCCATTAATAATGTACACACAAAAATAATTCTATAACATATAGAGTCTCTTTGAATAATTGAATAAGAGCCCCCTGGCACAGAGTGCTAAAGATGCAATACTGCAGTCAGAGCCCTCTGCTCACGACCTGAGTTCGATCCCAGCGAAAGCAGGTTCAGGTAGCCGGCTCGAGGTTGACTCAGCCTTCCATCCTTCCAAGGTCAGTAAAATGAGTACCCAGCTTGCAGGGGGAAAGTGTAGATGACTGGGGAAGGCAATGGCAAACCACCCTGTAAAAAAGTATGCCATGAAAACATTGTGAAAGCAACATCACCCCAGAGTCGAAAACTACAGGTGCTTGCACAGGGGACTACCTTTACCTTTACTGAAGATTTGAATACTTTCCCTGCATTATTTTATAGCAAGATAGGTCATTATCACTATCATCTGCCTGAAGAAGAAAAGAATTGGGTTTTTGAAGGCCACTTAAGGAGTTTGTGATTGAGGTAAAATTTGAACCTGTCATCTCACAGCTCATACTCTTGGTCAGCCACCTGCTACTGGGAACTATTCTAGCTGATCTCCTACCATTTTTACCTATGCAAACTCAACACAAAATATTATTACATTGTAAACATTATTACATTCAAAGAAATTCTGGTGCCAGTTGCTTCTCCTCCTGGCATATTATTATTCTCAGCTGCAAGGCAAAGAACACTAATGAAATAAGATTAAAAGTGGGGGGAGCTTTAGATGCGATCTATTGCTTTCATTATGATAGGGAGAAAACTGCTGCAAGGTTTTTTTTTGGGGGTGGTGGTGGTAATAGAACAGATAATAAGCTGCTGTTATGAAAATGAGACTTTAGAGATGGAGGAGTATTATTCTCCATCATTCCCATCCCCTCATCCTTATCATTAGTGCAACATTTCCAAGTGTTATTTATAGATTTAGCTCTTTTTTCACTGAAACATACCACACAAATTGTAAACTGCACATTTCTCAGTGTGCCCTAACGTGAAGAATGGAGCCTTTAAGAATGTTAGCAGGAGAATCTGGTATATAAATATGCCACAAAATATTGTAGACATGTATCTGTTCCATGTAGTTACTCAGAGATGGCTTTGCCGTGAGGCATGGTATCATGATCCTGGGCCTAGCGAGGCCTACAGGCCCCAGGGAAGCCTGCTTAGGCATATTGGGAAGACCCTTCATTTCCCAGGATCCCTTCTGTCCCTCTGATTGGGTGGCAAGGTTTTGGAGGGAAACTGGCCCAGAAATGGGTGGGGCCTGGGAGAAGGACATAAAAGGGCCAAGCCCAGGAAGGGGGTGCACTTTCCCTGGAAGGCTGAGCTGGAGGCAGGCTGTAGCCTGGAGAGCTTGAAGCGGGTGAAAGACCCTTACCAGAGCTAGTTTGGTGTAGTGGTTAAGTGTGCGGACTCTTATCTGGAAGAACCGGGTTTGATTCCCCACTCCTCCACTTGCACCTGCTAGCATGGCCTTGGGTCAGCTATAGCTCTGGCAGAGGTTGTCCTTGAAAGGGCAGCTGCTGTGAGAGCTCTCTCTGGCCCCACCCACCTCACAGGATGTCTGTTGTGGGGGAGGAAGGTAAAGGAGATTGTGAGCTGCTCTGAGACTCTTTGGAGTGGAGGGTGGGATATAAATCCAATATCTTCTTGTTCTTCATCTTCCCAAGGGGGTAAGTGTTGTTATTAGGTAGGGACTGTATAGATAGACGCGTTAGGACATTTGTTTATTTTCCCTTCAGCCTTTTACTGGTTACTGCACCTTGTTAATTTATTTTGCACTGAAATAAACCTTGTTGTTGTTGTTCGCTCTGTCTGGCCCTCATGCCTATTATTTGGCCTAAGCTACAGGAGGCCTGAAGGGCTTGGGAAGGGACTCTGGGCTTTCTCAAGGGGAACCCTTAACCCAGAGTGATGGCAGCAACTGATAATACCCCGCTGAGTCATGACACATAGTGACAAATTTAGGGTGCTGTTTCAGCTGTAAAGACAGACAATTCTAATCCATGGGCAAGAATGCTGTACACATCCTGAAAAAATGAATGGAAGCTATGGAGCACAGGGATACATTTTTTAGAGTGGGAATGGTCAGGATGTACCATATATATTCAAATATTATATCCAACCTTTCTATTAATTCAGACTCAAAATGTCCTATAAAGGTCTGAACAACAAAGCAAATATAAATCTAAAGCATTGAGCACTGGAAAAAAAAACCCAGCTCAAATCTTCAATTGCATGCCCCACAATCAATACTGCAGTGCATGCAATAAATTCTGATTATAGCCATCAGAACACTGTCTGGAACAACATACTATAACAATACTTTCCAAAAGCAAAGATGGTACCAGCCTTATGTTCTCTGGGAAGTCACTCTAGAGAGACAGGGGCACAACAAAGAAAGACTCATCTCCAAGTGGAGGCTGTTCTCACCTCATTGTATGATGAATATTAAGCATGATGGCCATTTGGGAGCCAAAGTGCTGGCAGAATGGTTCATACTGGGAGAAATGATACTTCAAATATGTGGGCTCCAAGATGCTGCTTGGAGTTTATATAACAAGAGGCAGTAGCAGAGATGTTGGCACTGCTTCATCAAGCAATTTACAGGTGCATAGACAATGAATGGTTATTTCAGGTACTTCCATTATCCTTGGAATGTGTAATCTCCATCCCTACTCCAAGAAGTTTTTCCAGTTTATCGTATGAGTCTTTTGGTTCATCTCAAAATTCCACAGCTGTTTCTTCTGAGAAACATCATTTAAGTCTGCTTTGAATTTTGTCTTAGGTGAAATCCAACAACATTCTCAAGATGCATGAACCTTCCTTGCAGCTTCCTTTTATGCATTGTTGTGCGTAGAGATTTTTGTGGTTCGGTTTGGTTCATGGCTGAATCACTAACTGAACCATAAACCCATATGAAATGGGAGCTTTGTTAGCAAACCAATCCAGTTCATATTAGTTTGTGAGCCATTTAAAATTTAAACTCCTGCTTTCTGCTCTCAGCGGGTTTTTGGGGAGCAGAAAGCAGGAATTTCCAAACAGCTGAGCAGCAAACCACTTAAACCTTGCTTTCTGCTCCCTGCGAAAAGCTGCAGGGATCAAAAGCAGGGGTTTCAAAACAGGGTTTTTGGGTTTAAAACCCTGACCCATTGAAACCCTGTGTTTTGCTCTCTTCAGAACAAATCGTTGAAGCTCTGGCACTGCTACTCACAGCCAATCTGATCTTACCTGGGGAAAACAAAGGCATTTGCTTGTTATGTACCCTTGAGCATCTCGGGTGGCTTGTAGTGGAGATGTTCTGATGAATATATCTTCCTAGACTTAATTTAAAGCACTATCTGTAACCCTTTAGTGTTGAGAGGAATATGTAAGAGATGGCGTTAAGCTTTTAACCTCATTCACAAAATATATACTGTGTAATATATCTTGCAATTTAAATGCAAATAATCTTTTTAAAAGCTAAACTGGAAGGCTTTTTGCACAGAATTATCTATTGAAAAGGACCTTTTTTTTTGGTTGTTAATTCATTGCACCTTATTTTGATTCCCCCCCCCCCCTGTGTTACTCATCAGCCCACATGAATCTGCAATTGTAGCAATTTGGGTCTGCACCAAGTGTGATATGAAGAGGAATAATGATAAAGTTGATTATTTAAATGGCTGTGATACCACCTTGGAGGTGAAATCATGAGCTAACAAAGGGTGTGTGTTAATTATTAACCTGTGTAGGAAATGAAAGCATCTTATCTAGCAGTTTGGACTCCTCCAGTTTATGAGTTCATAAAAATCTAATGGTTTTGTCTATATCCTCAGCCATGCATGTGCACTGAAATAGCCTTACAATTAAGCTATTCATTCCTACCATTAAATAATGCGGGACTAGATTAATTTTTTTTTAATCCTCTCTGCTCTGGCAAGGTCCCTAAAGAATCAGGAGGGAGAATCTATCCTCTGTAGAAGGCTGTTTTGGGGAGGGCTTCCCTTGCTAGCACACTTGAGTGACTCTGAAGCTATTTAGAATGAGAAGTTAAAGCTTAGACTTCCACAAGGAATGTCAACAGTCAGTTATCATATAGATCAGTTTCAAAGGGTAGCTTTGTTGGTCTGCAGTCAGACAGTTCGATTTGAGACCAGTAGCGCCTTAGAGACCAAATAGGTATTTGAGTTCTAAGTTTTTGAGAGTCAAAACTCCTGTCTGATATCTGATGAAGGGAACTTTGACTCTTGAAAGCTGCCCCCACCCCTGAAAAAAAATCTCCTTGGTTTCTAAGGTGCTACTGGACTCAAATCTAGCACATACAGATCAGGGGTCAATAACCTTTTAAAAAAAGATAGGTACTTTTGTAAAATAAAAAATATGCCTGGCTACATCCTCCTTCTCAGACACGATACTAAGATCTGTTCTGCCCTAGAAACATGAAGTAGGAATAGAAATATTTTTATTGAAATCCTGAAAAAAAAAGCTTTTTGAAAAAAAACTAGAAATGTTCACACTCTTTTCCCAGGAAACATGAGCTACTCTGCAGCAGTCTTGGAGCTACTGGTGCCTCATGAGCTAGCTTTTGTCTATCTTGATAGATAACCACCCAGTATGAAAGTGACTACCTTGATTCAAAGACAGCATAGATTCAACTACAAAGATTCCCATTTGCCATCACAACAAGGCAGGGGAGAAGTGACCAGATCTCACAGGAAAGTCCTCCCATGAGATTCCAGGCAGGGCAGCAAAATGAAATTGGGGAACAAAGGGGAACAGTCTGAAGAGAGTAGACTAACCAGGCAAGGAGCAATCAAAGAAGCCTTACTAAAACCAGTTGAACAATTACAGCTTTCCAACAATATTTTCCAACAGACACCATTCCAAAATGCTGCAGGCAGTCATGAAATGTACAGTAACCAGCAGATAAGCGATCAGCTAACCTACATGCATGTCTAAACCAGATTTCAACCTTGAAGGCAAAAAAAGAAGATAAAAATAAGCAAATATATTCCTAAAATATATTTTAGGCAGGTGAAATACTAGGGAACATGGACATAAGAAACCAAACCAAGCTTTGCCAGATCAAAACACCATTCTGCTTCCTAAAACATGCACGCATGGCACAGAGGAGATGGCCTTCTATTTTTTTCCCTATAGTAAGGAATACAGTTCTTATGTGATGTGTTAGGCAAAATTTAAAGTTAATTTGGGGGATTTTAGTTAGTTAGACAAAATAACGTAAATAGCACAGGGTCGATAACCTATGTGTACCAGGGAAGTTTTCCCAGGAGACCCTTAGTCAATGATGAGAGATTATATCCAAAGCAGATTATATTTATTGGGGAAAATTCAAGCATACAAGATAAAAACCTGCATTCAACACAAGCAGTTCAGAACTAAGAAAAACAGGAGTGAAGAATAGAGACATTTGCATTAGCAGGAAATTCGTTGATAGGATATATGTTACCTACCCAGACGAGAAGCAGAGATTTCCGCAGTGAGAGAAGGGGATTGTGAGATGATGAGATGTGTACTAAAGACCCAAAATGATCAGGGATGAGGGTGGCTCTTTCAGGTGGGGAAAGAATCACAACCTGAATGGCAGAAGGGTCTGTCTTAAGTAGCCTATTTTGTGACCTGAGGAAGGGTCTCGTGATGCGATTACCTGGCTGGTCAGAGGTTCCCAGGAAATTTGACAATAGCACCCAGAGAGTGATAATTGCCTCTTTGAGTGGATCCTATGCTAAAACAAAGAAAACTATGCAGGGCAGTTTAGAGTCTGATGGCTTTGTAGTGGTACCTTTTGGGGAAAACCAAAGGGGAGAGGAGAGAGGTAACAGAATGTGACTGGCGTGATTGCAAGATGATGAAATTAGCCCAACAGTGATCTGTTGTCAGTAGTACAGTTTCATAATGGAAGCAGGAAGAATCCTTTGTTGACACATACTTGAGGTAGTCCTGTTGTCCTTGATGGGGTATCTGCATAACCAAAACCTGATGCACAGAATGTCAGGGTAAATTTAGTTATTTATATTATCTATAGTCTGCATTTTTCAGTAGAACTCAAGGCAGATTATACAGAGTGAGCTAATACAATCAACAAGATGGGACAGTCAATAATCAATGAAACAAGATTTGGATTGTAGAATCAACCAGAAGTTTTTAAAACAACAACAACACAGAACTGAAGCAAAGCATAAGTGTTAACACGATGCATGAAATGATATAAAATTACACAATGGGATCCAATAGGATTCATAGGGTGCGGCCAGATGTACCATTAGTGGCGACACAGCTCTGTCTCGCTGACGGATTAAATGTGTTCGTTCAGACATCCACATCTGGCAATCGAGCGTGATCCAGCATCATTCCGACTTGCTGCAGATCAGTGCCGCATTAATTTGACACCACAGAAAGTCTGGCCCTTTTTCAAAACAGCGACACAAGATCCGCTTTTTGTTGTTTGGACAGCTCACGCATGATACTGCCTCCCACCTTGTTTTTGGAAAAAAGCCCCAGCAGACATGCGCATTGCCAGATCATCCGGGAATCTGAGATGATGCTTCTGCTTCTTCAATCAACACAGGATCGGAGCAGGGGGGGGGGGACGTTATCCCACTTTTCAGAACAGGAAAAAAATCTTTCTTTTCAATGTGAGGATTTCAAGATATCATTGTCACTGCCAATTTCTAGGAAGATAATTCCTGCCAGTGCCTTGGTTTGGATTGGCAATGTTAATTCCGGAAACTTTCCCCCTTCCCCCCTGCCGCTGAAGCAATGTTTGATTTCTCAGCTCCAAGCAGTTGGGCGCATGTTCAATGGACCCCCCCCCCCTCCCAGCAATCACCATCACCGTGTGATCGATCAACTGCTTTTCACTAACAGGACCAACTCTTTATACAACCGTTCATGTGAACACCGCCACGTCAGATTTTTCTGCCCTGGTCCAGAAAAAGGCTCTTCCATCTCGCTTTAAGTGGTCCGTCTGGCCGCACCCATGGTGGCTACAATTACAGAATGTCATTCCTTCAGAGATTCACCAAAGCCTGAATCTTGGTATCCTTTGGAGATACTGTGAAATCTTTGTGTTTGGACTGGGTTTAGAGGAGTAGGTCAAAACTGATAGAGGGATCATGGATGATATTTTATAAAGCCAGGGGTTTTTATAATGGCTTCTTATTGGACAATGTAGGATTTTAGTAGAAAATTGGATAAGGCTTTGTTCTTCATGCCTTGTCCCATGACTCTGAGATGGATAAGCTCTAAATGCTCATAAATAAATAAATAAATACATTGTTAACAAATGGCTTTTTGATATAACAGATATTCCTTTCTGGTTATTTTTCTTTGCCAGCTACAAATCAGTCTACCCTTGTGCAAAGTCACAAAAGTCATCTGTGTGGTTAATCTTTATTGTGTGTGCAGCTCAAATCCTGTTATTTTTACTGGATCGACAGGTCTACTCTTTCATGCGCTCGCTCTGTTGAAAGAATGTACTTCAAGAAAGCTTTCCTGGTATAAAGTAACAGCATCTTCATTTATAGAGTCTGTGAAAAAAAAATAAAAAGAAAAGTGGTCTCCTGGTGTTCCCACATAGTATATAGCCTTTCACAATGCTTTCAACTACTAATGCACTGTTCTTTAAACTGGAGTGTTGTTAAAATTAGATTTTGTGGTAAAGAATCTGGGACAGAAAATTGGATTTCTGTAGTTTTGTAGAGTATCACATTGACTGAATTCAGGCTGGATTTATGTAATACTTTTGTATTTTGATGATCCAGAAATGTGAAGAAACCTTTGAACCTTCATAATAAATAGCTCTATATTTGACTCTGGAACATCTTAATATGAAGCAAAGATCTGTGATTTTCTTCCTCCAAAATGAAAAAAAAAATATTAAACTCATATTTGCTCTTGTTGGTAAGTGACCCGTCAAGCTTTCACCCAAATTTAAAAATAAAACAATGTACTATGCATGACTTGTGCAAGAATAATTCAGCTCAGAGTTAAGACTGTCTGTCGTTTCATAGCATATACAGTAACCAGATTTATGCTTTTGAATAGGTGACAGTGTGTGATAAAACCAGATGTGTTTTTAAAATGAAGAACAATAGGCAGTAGCCAGCTTTCAGTTTCTGAATAAAGTACATGGAGGAGGAGGGGGAAGATGAATGGGGAATCAAGTGTCCAGATGATGCCGAGTCTATTTCCTTTTTAACAGAGAACCTACAAAGCTTTCACTACACATGAAAATGCTTAATTTTATCCTAATCTTCCTGTGCTAGCTTTAGCCTAGCCCAGCAGGGCTGAATCAGGGTTAACCCTTCCCATAAACTGCTTTTGCAATGTCATTTAGCAAGCAAAAGAGGTTCACTTATTTTCATAAGCTGTGTAACAAAGCCATCTGACGCAGGCCTACTGAAGTCTATTGAACAGAATTCAATAGATCTGTTTAGTGGAGATCCTTTCCAGGAAAGCGATCTTTGGATTGCAATATTTCCTATTGATGAAGAAGCCTGGGGTGGGGTGAAAACTTCTTGAAAGGGCCATTTTGACTTGGCTCTCAAATCAGTGGTTGACATCTAGAAAACTTCGCTTCAGTCTGTGCTAAAGAGTATACAAAAGCCTTACATAGTTGATAAAGAGTTACTGTTTAAAGGAAAGACCATCTGCTTCCTGGGGGACTCTGGGAAGCAGGAAAGGTAAAATGGTTACCTGACTTATAAAAGTTAATATTAAGTTGTTTAGCAATCAAAATAAACATTTTGGTTTCCTTCATAAGAACTGGATGTCCTTTGGGGAACATGGGGAACACCTCTGAACGCCATTATTATAATACAGTCCAGCAAGTGACTGTATTATAATAATAAACTGAAATCAAAGAAGTGTAAATGCGACCAATTAGTCTAAACTTGGGACATGCAGCAGCACGGCAACTGGAAAACCAGCCCCTCCAAACAAATCCATTCCACTCTGAGGCAGGACATGATTTAGTGATAAGTGATCCCTTATCAAGCCACCTGACAGATGGGAAGGAGGAGGAGAAGGAGAAGAAGTTAGGGCCAAGGCCAGTGAAGAACTGGACAAAAAAAAAACAGGCTATAGGGGAAGCAAACTACAACTTTGCCTGTTTGGTCAGCGGAATGATCTGTGGCTGAAGCAGATGATCTTTTAATTAATAAATCATAATCTCTACTATCTAGAGCTGCTTCTTCAGTTTACAGCCATGTGAGGAGGCTCTAAATCTTTTTTAATTAGGAAAAGGCTGTTTTGATTGCAGTAATAAATTTACCTGGCTGAGACTGCCCTTGTTAGACCACTGATCTACTATTGGATCTTGTGAAGAAAAGGGAAATTGAAATGGAACTCTCTCTTTGGAACTAGAAGGGTTTTCCTTTCACCCGTTGTGATATAATAAGTTATGAACTGATGCCCCTTGCTGTCTGAAGGTGAGAACTGATGGGCGGTGTCTGTTAGGAAAGAATGATTCCACCAGTAAAACAGTTTAAAAAAAAGGTTATATCCTTGAATGACACCATTCATGTGTAAATAAAAGATGGATGTGAAGAGGTGCCAACTCATGTTAACAATCTAGGAAAAGAGCAACTGGTGCTTGCTATAACAGATCCTGTGGCATAACTAGGGTACCTTCTCTTAAAAGAAAATGCACACACATCACTCTGCAAAATATCCATTGTAAAAATATGAATGCAGAGCAGAGCATTAAACTCTGCTCATTATTGTATGCACACACCATAAATAATGAGGCAAGGCAAAGCGATGCAATGAAAACTGACCCAAAGCTTTGTTAAAACATTGGCTTGGAATTTGTAAAATGCCAGTGGAAAGAGTTGCCAGTCCAGAACTTACCCCTATTCCACTGACCCCCCAGGGTCCTTCCCAACTCCAGGGCAATTTATTGCTGAGGTGAAGGGACTCACAGCTTGCTGGTTAGACAGTTGTTGTAGGGAGGAGAAAGGGAACAAGCTTATTCTTCATGCCTCTGATGTGTGCAGAATTTGACTCATGAATGGAAAGATATGAGCAATTTTGCCTTCTTGCTTACTGCAGCTACCTCACCTGCATGGATATTACACACAAGTCTCTCAACCCTGGTATGGTGACCTTGCCCACTTCCCTCCTTCAGAAATAAAAAAAAAAATCCCCCTCTATTTTGCTCTCCCTTCCTGACTGAGCAGCACTATTTATCAATTTTCTTCTTTTTCTGAATAACTATCACTGTCCCACCCTGTCACAGTATGAAATGTTGCTGCTGGCTTAAACCAGGAATGTAAGGGAAAGGTCAAGCTTCACCTTTAACAACTGAAATGGCACTCAAGGCTTTTTAAAGTTCAAAAATAACAAAATATTTTATCCAACAGAAAGGGGAAAGGTCATGTGAAATCAGGGGTAAAATTTCTGAGGTAAATCAATATAGACACAAACTACAGTTCATATGTTTCAAGCAACTGAGAGTTTCTTAAGCTTTTCAGTGACTTAGAGCAGGGGTGGCCAACAGTAGCTCTCCAAATTTTGTTTTGCCTACAACTCCCATCAGCCCCAGCCATTGGCCATGCTGGCTGGGGCTGATGGGAGTTGTAGGCAAAAAAAACATCTGGAGAGCTACCTTTGGCCACCCCGACTTAGAGTCTTTAATATGACAGGCTTTTGTTTCAGTGTTTCCTAAACACTCCAATATACTTTCTTGAGCATATTTGGCTCTTTTGGTTTCCCAGTACCCAAACTCCTTCACTAAACACACCAGAACTCTTCTTGAGTTTTAACTGACTCTTCAGGTTTCAAAAGACCGTTTCAAAACACACCATGCAGGGATCTCTCCACTCTTCAAAGCTATCTCCCTGTTTTCACTGTGTAGGGGAATTCTTCTCTCACTAGAAGATCTATCCCCTTTTGTGGTCAAGATGGGAGTCTTCACCTAACTACCCACTAATCCGGCAAACCTTCCCAGTACTCTCTGTGTTAAACTGCTCTCAGTCAGGGCTAAATACAAACCTTGTCAGTACTAAACTCTTCTCGGTCAGGGCTAGACTCTGTCAATATTAGACTCTTCTCAGTCAGGACTGAATTCAGTCTCCCTTCTCAGCATTCAGTTTAGAAATCTTTATCTGGTCAACAGATGCTAACCAATTAAAACTTTTGGAGCAGCCCGTTGCTCAAGGCTCTCTGGTTCTCTGAGGAATTAACCCTTTACAGTTCATTACCTGTTCACACAACACTTCTAAGCTTCTAAAAGTGCAATCTGTCACATCTGGCAAAAAACTTTTCCAAGGTCAGAAAGGGCTTCAGAGAGAGGTGAAGCTGCAACAAGATGAAAACTATGAAACTAATCATCACTCCCCTTTTAATGCAGGTATAACTTATCCCTTTACCCACTTCCCTCTAAAACATGTTGCCCCTGCCAGTTATGACCTACTGAAATATAATTGCATAAACTACACCTTACAATCTCAGGCTCCCAGTTCTTGTTGTCCAGATTATACAGCGCCCCCCTGATACCTCAAACAATTTGGGCTTAGGGAGAAAATATCCAGTGTGGCCCTAAATTGACCAGCTATTTTCATACTATGAAAAAGTATGGTAGGTGAGTAAAGAAATGGCTGTATGTAGTGCTGATTTATAAACACACCTGCTTCCTGCATCCAATTGGACTGCTGCAACCATGTTGCTATAAGTGACAAGTGGTATGCATCTACTCCACTCTGGGGCATCTCATCTATGCACCCCTCTATATATAAAGGGTTGCATTCAAGCTTTTACAAAAGGAAGAAGTTCATAGGAACAGATATTTCTCACCTTCCCCTTCTCCCAGCAGCCTCCAATGCTCTCTGAAAAGCCATTGCTGAGGAACCATGGGTTGTGAGTTGCAAGGAGAGGGATTCATGCAAAATTGCCCAGTTCTTATGCAAGCTGAGTGAGCTTGGGGAGGCAAAGGGGACCTCTGGGAGATGTGACCTCTTTCATTTTGTGAAAGTTTGGATTCAACGTATTGTGATCCAAAAGGAAACAGTCAAGAAAAAACTAGATATCAAAGGAGAACCAGGATCACTACAGAAAAGCTAGTTCCCAAACGAGTGGGAATAACAGGATTCGATGGTTGGCCTGAGACTCTAGAGAGCTGCTATAATTTGGAGTAGACATTACTGGCCTTGATAGAGCAAGTCTAAGGCCATTTCCATGTGTTCATGGGGTTAAAATGGAAGTCCAAGCACACAAATGAAGAACAGCCATTTTGCAGGTTTGGATAAGAGAACATTGGACTTTCATAAACCATTCCCCCAAAATGGCTTAAAAAAAAAACCTCAAGAAAATTCAGAGCAGATGCAATTTTGCCCACCTCCCAGTACAGTAACAAAAAAAAAATGCTTGTATTTTTGTCCATAAATATTACTTTGTAAATGTGAAATTAATGAACTGCTTATGCAGGCATCTGTGTCTGTAGAAGGACACAAGGTGCTGAATGAAGAATAATTTCAGTAGAATAACCTTTATGATTATCATAAAATGTCATTTGTACCATTATATTAGGTCAATGATAAAGTAGGCAAATTTAGAGATGGGACCCTGTACCAACATTAGAAACAAATCAATGCTACATCTACTATTTACAGCCTGATGGGAGGAATTAGATTTTAAAGTGAGATGGATCCACCACACAATTGCAAAATCAATATGTCACTATGGTGAGAGCCATTCTTTTGGAATATTTATGAGGTCATCCAAATGAACTTAAAGACACAACTCACTGAAGACCCAGCAATTTATGCCTTCAAATTAGGATGCTTTTGCACAATTATGAAGCCCTTCCCCAACCATGCCCGCTGCACAGCAGCATAGGGCAGGGACCGGGTTCGCCTCCCCGGATGGATGGGAGGCAAATGGACCTTTCCCGGCCATCCGGGGTTTGGACGGGGGCAGAGCTTGGGGGTTTTATTAGCCCAAGCACCACCCCAAAAGGCGCAGTTTCCAGCACTCTTGGCCAGGGAAGGACACTACAAGCGTTCCTCGCTGGTGGGCTGAGAGCGTGCAGCATCAGCGGGCCGTTGCAAACCAGTGGCTCGCCTTTCCTTCCAGGAGGAGCGGCTGAAGCAGCGAAGGCCTAGCGCGGGCAGAAGGACGCCTTCAGCATCTTACCAGGAGGCGGCAAGGGACACGAGTGGCTGGGCAATGGCTCTGGGAAGGACGCGGCAGCGCAGCTAAGTCCAGAGCCCCCCATCCCCCGCCGTGGTCGTGGGGCTGCAGGTCACATCTGATGCAGCCAGATCCATTGGATTTGGGGTGTATTTCCGCAGACATTGGTGCACGGAAGAATGGCCTGGAGAGTGGTTGAACAGTGAACTATGCCGAAATTTGACTTTCCTGGAATTCTTTCCAATAGTAGTAGTGGTTCAGCTTTGGTAGGCCGAACTAGCCAATCATGTCGTTCATTTTTGGTGCAGCAACCAGGCAGTGGTTCACGTTATTAACACTCTCACCTCCAAATCCGCACTGGTGATGAGCTTGGTCAGAGCATTCACGCTACATTGTTTGTGATTGAATATCTTGTTCCTCGCAAAGCATGTTCCAAGAGTTTGTAACGGGATGGTGGATGCTCTTTCTTGCCGGCAGATGGAGCACTTTCAGCAGCTTGCACCAGAGGCTGACCTTCGGCCAACGCGGATGCCCTCGGACATGTGGCAGCTTGGAGGGCTGAGGCTGACTGAGCAATGCAGTTAGCCCTGGCTCCCAGTACCAGGAAGGCCTATGACCGCTCTGTCCTCCAGTTTCAGTCTTTTAGGAAACAGGTAGGTTTGTGCGCACGTTGGCCTATCCCGGTTTCACATCTCATGCAGTTCTGCATCCACTTAAAAGGTAAGGGGCTTGTGGTTAAGTCCATTAGGGCATTTATGACAATCTTGGCATTTACTAGTAAAATCCAGGGATTTTTGGAGGCCACGGGCGATTTCAAACTGCAGAAGATGTTGGAGGGGTGGGCATGTGAGCAGGGTCCCCTGCCGGATGTCAGGCAACCCATTTCCTCAGCAGTTCTCAAAGGAATGCATGGGGTGTTGCCCAAAGTATGTACCTCTAGTTTTGAAGCTACATTGTTCCATGCAGTGGCCTTGACGGCCTTCTTTGGGGTCCTTCGGGTCAGTGAGCTAGTTGCACACTCATGCCAGGACCTTTCAGGTCATGCCTTGCATTTGGGCAACCTTAAAATCTTGGGGAATCAGGTATCCCTTAGGGTCTGGAGATCAAAAACTGACCAGAAATAGAAGGTTGTGGTGATCACCTTGGGCTCTTGTCATGAGCATGACCTATGCTCGGTGCATGTGCTACGGCAGTATATAGCTATTAGGGGTGAGGTTGAGGGACCCCTATTCTGACTCAACGACCAGTCACCATTAACCAAGTTTCAATTTTGGACCGTCACCATGAGGGCCCTGGAGAAGCTGGGTCTCGGTGGTGTCAAATTCGGGACACACTCATTCCGCATAGAAGCCGCATCTATGGCTGCAATAATGAGCTAACCTGGCCCAGCTAATCAGCGAGTGGGTCGGTGGCAGTCTTCCACATATAGAAGCTATATTCGCCAATTTGACAGATAATAGTTCTCAGTTCAACAGTTAAACGGTTGCCTTATTGGGCTGTTCAACATGTTCAATTTCTATCTTCCAGGTGCTGTGGTGCGGCATGAGAGGCAAAGGATTCTGATCGCCGGCCACAGCATGGTGTTTTGGGCGGCCCACCAAGCCCGGTGGATGTCAATCAGATTGCAGCTGGGGCTCAGTGAATAGGCCGTGGTGGAGTGGCAGGGGCACCGAGGCCTACATTGGTCCGGGCTCTTGCCACTTCTCTTCCAGGGGATGAATGGTCCTCCGCCACACGTTCTGGTGGTCCACCTCGGTGGCAATGATCTCAGCCTGTTGAAATGGAGGGCCCTTTTGCTGCAGGCGATAGAGGATCTTCGGATCATTTGGAGCAGATGGCCCGAGGTTCTGATTCTGTGATCCGCCATACTTCCTCACAGGGTGTGGAGGTTGACCGGGGATCCAGCGGGGATTAAAAGGGCCAGGCGCAAGGCCAATAGGTCGGTCCAGAAGGTCTTGTGCGATGGCTTGGGCATTTACCTGCTGTATCCTGCTATAAGGTCAGAGTTGGCAGACCTGTATCGGCAAGATGGGGTCCATCTGTCCGTGAAAAGTAACAGGACCTTTTTGCAAGATCTACAGCTGGGGCTTCGTGTGGCTTTGGGCCACCTGGCGGGCTCAAGTGCCTAAGCTGAGGCTTGGCATTAGCGGTGGCTAAAGTGTGCTCAGGGCTATTTAGGACACCGGTGAGCACCCTTGGTTTACCCCGTTGAGGGGAAGTGGCGGGATGGAACGGCAGCTGGGCTGTATGGCTCTCTGCTGTGATGCCTGCCACAGGTTGCCCTCCTCTGTTAGGGCCTGCCTCGGGGTGTGGGGCCCGGGTAGGGGAGGGTAAACCTGGCCTTAGCTGGCCTGGCATTAACCAATGCAAATTGGCTCCTGCCAGGGGCTGGGTGGCTTGCCCTTGCCGGGCAGGGAAGGGCCAGGGGCTTTCCTTGGCCTGTCCAGCTGTTTAGGTAGCCCCATGCCATTGATATGTTTAATAAAGGTGCCCTGTTTTATTACCCAAAAACAACGTTTGCCTCATTATTCCGACTGGGGGTGCAATTAGTGGACATCATTCAATGACCTTAAACCATCTATGATGGTGCATTGCCCCTCCCAACCTGTCACAAAAGAACAGCCTTCTATAAGATCTTTTCATCCCTTTCCATACATTTGACTCAAGCTGATAGAGTGCCACTGCCATTTTGCCTTCTTAGAAGGCAATACTGTAACCCCCAAATCTGTTATGGTTCTGTGTTATGAGAGCTAGTAAAATGGGAAGCAAGAGAACATAAGAACATAAGAGAAGCCATGTTGGGTCAGGCCAATAACCCATCCAGTCCAACACTGTTTCACACAGTGGCCAAAAATTTATATACACACACACACACACTGTGGCTAATAGCCGCTGATGGACCTCTGCTCCATATTTTTATCTAACCCCCTCTTGAAGCTGGCTATGCTTGTAGCTGCTACCAACTCCTGTGGCAGTGAATTCCACATGTTAATCACCCTTTGGGTGAAGAAGTACCTCCTTTTATCCGTTCTAACCCGACTGCTCAGCAATTTCATCAAATGCCCACAAGTTCTTGTATTGTGAGAAAGGGAGAAAAGTACCTCTTTCTCGACCTTCTCCATCCCATGCATAATCTTGTTAACCTCCATCATGTCACCCCGCAGTCGACGTTTCTCCCAGCTAAAGAGCCCCAAGCATTTTAACCTTTCTTCATAGGGAAAGTATTCCAAACCTTTAATCATTTTAGTTTTCTTTTCTGCACTTTTTCCAATGCTATAATATCCTTTTTGAGGTGCAGTGACCACAATTGCACACATTATTACAAATGAGACATCACTATCGATTTATACAGGGGCATTATGGTACTGGCTGATTTGTTTTCAAGTCCCTTCCTAATAATTCCCAGCATGGCATTGGCCTTTTTTATTGCAATCACACTCACTGTCTTGACATTCTCAGTGAGTTATCTACCCCGACCTCTTGGTCAGTCTCTGCTAGTTCACATCCCTTCAACTTGTATTTGTAGCTGGGATTCTTGGCCCCAATGTGCATTACTTTGCACTTGGCCACATTGAACCTCATCTGCCACGTTGACGCCCACTCACCCAGCCTCAACAGATCCCTTTGGAGTGCCTCACAATCCTCTCTGGTTCTCACCACCTTGAACAATTTAGTGTCATCTGCAAACTTGGCCACTTCACTGCTTACTCTCAACTCCAAATCATTTATGAACAAGTTAAAGAGCATGGGACCCAGTACTGAGCTCTGTGGCACTCCACTGCTTACCATCCTCCACTGTGAAGACTGCCCATTTATACTCACTCTCTGCTTCCTATTAATTAGCCAGTTTTTGATCCACAAGAGGACCTGTCCTTTTACTCCATGACTCTCGAGCTTCCTAAGGAGCCTTTTATGAGGAACTTTATCAAAAGCTTTCTGGAAGTCAAGGTAAACAATATCTATTGGGTCTCCTTTGTCCACATGTTTGTTCACCCCCTCAAAGAAATGTAACTGGTTGGTGAGGCAAGATCTTCCCTTACAGAACCCATGCTGAGTCTTCCTCAATAAGTCGTGTTCATCAATGTGCCTACTCATTCTGTCCTTGATAATGCTTTCTACCAACTTTTCCGGTATTGAAGACAGACTGACTGGCCTGTAGTTTCCCAGATCTCCTCTAGAACCCTTTTTAAAGATGGGGGTGACATTTGCTACCTTCCAGTCCTCAGGAACGGAGGCAGATTTCAATTAAAGATTACATATTTTTGTCAGGAGATCCACAAGTTCAACTTTGAGTTCTTTCAGTATGCTTGGATGTATGCCATCCGGACCAGGTGACTTATTAGTTTTTAATTTGTCTATCAGTTGTAGGACCTCCTCTCTTGTCACCTCAATCTGACTCAGGTCTTTCAAGACCCCTTCCAATATACATGGTTCTGGAGCAGGCAAACACTTCTCAACTTCCACAGTGAAGACGGAGGCAAAAAAAGCATTCAGCTTCTCAGCCATTTCCCTATCCTCCTTCAGTAATCCTTTGACCCCTTGGTCATCCAAGGGCTCCACTGACTCCCTAGCTGGTTTCCTGCTTCTAATATATTTGAAGAAATTTTTATTGTTGGTCTTTATGTTTTTTGCAATATGCTCCTAATAGTCTATTTTTGCCTGCCTGATCACAGTCTTGCATTTGATTTGCCACATCCTGTGTTCCCTTTTATTAATCTCATTTGGACTAGCTTTCCACCGCTTAAAGGAGTCCTTCTTACCTTTTACAGCTTCCATTACTATGTTTATTAACCATGCCGGCC
Organism: Heteronotia binoei; assembly: GCF_032191835.1. Taxonomy (NCBI): domain Eukaryota; kingdom Metazoa; phylum Chordata; class Lepidosauria; order Squamata; family Gekkonidae; genus Heteronotia; species Heteronotia binoei. The sequence continues at coordinate 165,944,526 of NC_083224.1, forward strand.
TTTTCTTATACCTGTTTGTGCCTTTCCTAACTTGTGGTATATATTTTATCTGAGCTTCTAGGATTGTAGTTTTAAATAGCCTCCAAGCTTCCCCAAGGGTTTTGACTGTATTTACCTTTCCTTTCAGTTTCCTCTTCACATGCCTACTCATCTCAGAAAATTTACCCTTTTAAAGTTAAACATGGTTGTGCTCGTCTTTTGGGGCAACTCTCTATTTATACAAATGGTGAAATCAATAACGTTATGGTCACTGCTCCCAAGCGGTGCGATCATTTTTACATCTCTCACCAAGTCTTGGGCATTACTTAGGACCAAATCAAGGATCGCCCCACCCCTGGTAGGTTCAGAGACCATCTGCTCCATAGCACAGTCATTGAGAGCATCTAGAAACTCAATCTCTTTCTCTTGACCAGAACACATATTGACCCAATCAATGTGCGGATAGTTAAAATCACCTATGACGACACAGTTTTTATGTCTAGCCACTATCTTTAAGCCTTCCATCATATTATAGTTGTCCTCTATCTTTTGATTTGGTGGGCGATAACAAACTCTCATAGTTAAATTTCCTTTTGGACCCTCTATTTCAACTCAAAGCATTTCTAAAAGGGAATCTAATTCTCTGACCTCAGTCTTACTGGACCGTATGCCCTCTCTGACATACAGAGCCACCCCACCTCCAACCCTTCCCTCCCTATCCTTCCAATATAACATATCCAGGAATCACTGTGTCCCACTGAATCTCCTCATTCCAACAAGTTTCTGAAATTCGCACAATATCTATGTTTTCTCCCAACACTAAACATTCCAAATCACCAATTTTACTTTGAACACTTCTAGCATTTGTGTACAAACATTTATAATTTCCCAGGCAAGCTAGGCCCGCCACCTTCCTTCTGCCGTCTCGAGACTCTGGCAGGCAGTCCATATCATTTGTCACCATCTCAGTGGACAACTCTGATCCATTACCCGGTAGAAAAGTAACAGCTAACCCTTCATCCTCCCAAACCAGAGACATTTCATCTCCTGTCGGCTTTCCCCCAAGATTTAGTTTAAAAACTGCTCTGCCACCTTTTTGATTTTAAGCACCAGCAGCCTGGTTCCATCTGGGGAAAAGTGGAGACCATCTCTTTTGTACAGCTCCCGCATGTTCCAGAAAGGATCCCAGTGCCTAACAAACTTAAACCCTTCTTCCTTACACCATCGTCTCATCCACACATTGAGATTTCTAATTTGTGCCTGTCTCTCCAGCCTTGCACGTGGAACAGGTAGCACTTCTGAGAAGGCTACCTTGGAGGTCCTGGCCTAAAGTCTCCTGCCTAGCAGCCTAAATTTTTACTCCAGGACCTCACGACTGCATTTCCCCACATCGTTGGTGCCAACATGCACCACGACCACTGGCTCTTCCCCAGCACTGTCTATCAGCCTATCTACTACACACGTATTATCTGCTACCTTTGCACTAGGCAGGCAAGTCACCATACGGTCAGTACGCGGTTTTGCCACCCAGCTGTCTACTTGCCTAAGGATCGAATCACCAACTACCAAGACCCCCCCCCTCTCTCCCTACCCAGGGATGGTTCCTTGGTGCGAAAGGATTCCCACTCACCGACTGAAGAAGAGGTCCCTTATCCTCAGCCCGGTGCCCTGTTCCCTCTCGACCCGCATGCTCTCTGGCAGCAACAGGGCTGCCACGTTCAGAGTGGGGCTCATCTAACACATCCTTGAGAGTCTTCTCCAAGTGTCTAACTGACTGTCTCTGCTTCTCCAGGTCAGTCACCTCAGCCTCAAGGGTATGAACTCATTCCCTGAGGACCAGGAGCTCCTTGCCTCGAGCACACACCCAAGACTTCTGTCTCGTGGGCAGACAGTCATACATGTGACACAGTGCAAAACACTGGAAAGCCCCCACCTCCCTGCTGGCATTCAACCTTCATGTGGTTCTAGTGAACATAAGAAGTTGCCTTAGTATAAATCAGACATTGATCTCCAGCTTCCCTGGCAAAGGTCCTTCTCTTCTACTGGTAATTGAGATGTTCATAACTGGAAAGAGCAAGGATCCAGCCTAGAATTTTCTGAATGCAAAGCAGATGCCCTGAGATTGATCAGTGGCCCCTGCACTGAAAGAAACTGCATTCTGTAGGCTTTTAAAAATGAGTTTGCTTCGTTTTCAGCAGGAAAAGGAGATTTTGGAAGTATGAACATTCTGTATATTCTTTCTAATAAATAACTTGAGATAGGTTTGTTATAGTGACACAAAATCCTAAATCTGCATTCATTAAATGTGCTAACTCAATCCTGACAAAACAGGTGCTACTGATGGGGGGGGGGGAAGGTCTGATTCAGGAACTTGCAGAAACCTCAGCAAGGGTCTTTCAAGGCAAATGAGAAGCAGATGTGGTTTTTCAAGCTGTGGCAAGCTTCTTGATGCAGTTTTGGCTGATCCTTCCTGGTTGTTGAAGCTTCCTGTCCCACTATAAAAGGAAATCATTATTGTACCATGGCACCATTAAACATTGGCCCCATTTATCTGCATTTTCCAAATGAAAATTTAAATTGGTGAAGGAGTGCATGGAATTTCTAGCTCACAGACTGACAGTGAGCTATTGACGTGAAGGGAAGGGAAATGGTTGCCCAAGGTGTTTCCTTTTGGCTCCACAGTTAGAATAATAGAGTTGGAAGGGAATTCCAGGGTTAACTAGTCACACCCCCTGCACAATGCAAGAAATTCACAAATACCTCCCCCCACATACAACCAGTGACCCCTGCTCCCTACCCAGAAGATGGAAAAAAAATCTTCCAGGGTACCTGGCAAAATTGGCCTGGAGAAAAATTGTTGTCTGACCCCAAAGTGTTGAACAACATTTCCCTGGGCATGTAAGAAAGGGCCATGAGAACTAAGGACTGATGCAGACCTTCTTGCCTTCCTTCTCATGATCTGCATAAGTTCACAAAATCAGCATTGCTGTTAGATGACCATCTAGCCTGTTTAAAAACTTCCAAGGGAGGAGAGCCCATCACCTTCCAAGGAAGCCTGTTCCACTGAGGAACTGCTCTGTCAGGAAGTTCTTCCTAATGTTTAGTCGAAAACTCTTTTGATTTAATTTCAACCCCTTGGTTCTGGTCCAACCTTCTGGAGAGACAGAAAACAACTCCATGCCATCATCTATATCAGGGGCGGTCAATGGTAGCTCTCCAGATGTTTTTGCCTACAACTCCCATCAGCCCTAGCCATTGGCCATGCTGGCTGGGACTGATGGGAGTTGTAGGCAAAAAACATCTGTAGAGCTACTATTGGCCACCCCTGCTCTATATGACAGCCAGGCTTTGGATTCAGTGGGAGCTCACAGGAGCACAGCTCCTGAACCTTTCAAAGAGTTCCACCTCCTCCCTCTGAGAGTTCTACCTCCTTGTCCATTGAATAGTATGTGCAGCTGCATAACGATTCCTGGATGAGCTCCACCACCTATTTTTCTACAAAATGACCCCTGATGACAGCCCTTCAAGTACTTGAATATGGTGATCATATCACTTCAGGCATCTCTTCTCCAGTTAGTGGACAGGAGATTAGTGATGTAATACCATAAAGCATTGTGTAAATGAAAAATGAATTGTGCATTTGAAAAAAGAAAAATAGGTCACATAGTGACAAGTAGTAGGAGGGAAGTTTTGAGGAGCAGGGTGGACTCATGAAGAGAAGAGAACCACCAGCTGTGTGAATGGTAAAATTAGGGAGAGAGGCACACTATTTACCAGTGGGTGAATTGTCCACTCTAATTCCTCTTTCTGTTATGGAGCCAACTTTGGTTTGTATCAGGGCTTTTTGACTGAAAAGCTTTGCTTATAATCAAATTAATTACAGTAATAAAGCCTAGTGAAAAATGCTTTCTCTCTTTCTCTTTTTCTTACACTCTTTGTTCTGTTAGGGGGTCATATTTCCATTCCAATTTGTGTTTTAATTAAAACTTTATTGAATTTTATTTGAAAAAAATAGTCTTGCAGTACAACCCATACATTATGTATGGATACATTACATGCATGAATGATCGATCTATAAAATGTAGATTCTAATGCATCAAGAGATGAAAACCCTCCATTAATATTAGGTTTACACTGTCTAAATCTTGACGCATATATAAAGCTTTGTTCTATGAAGAATAATACCCTGTTACAAATACAACACAAAAATGGGGAAAATATGATGAATAGGCAAAAGATAAATGAAGGCTGAGATTATAGGAACCACAAGCCTTGTATATGATCCCCAGGTATGTATCCCGGGTGAGTATGTTGATGTAGCACATGAGAAACAAGTATGTGAACTTAGGTGAAAATCTATAGTTTGAACAGGGATGGACTGTCACAGTGATTAAATGTTTGCTTTGCATGTTGAAGATTAGAATTGCTATTAAAGTCTGACTGAAGTGAAGTTGGAACCAGTGCAGTGTTTCTGAAGGCCCAAGAATTTCCACCTCCATCTTCTTAAAATAGCCCCAAATGTCCCACAACAGCCTGTTCCTGAGGGACAATGAATCTCCAACAATGGGGGGGGGGATCCTTGTTGCAAGGGAGGGGGAAGCAAGAGGGGGAATTTGGGGAAGCTGCAGTACATGGGCAGAAATTCCCATGACCACAGATCTGCTTCTTTGGATCCAAACCATGAGGACATCTGAATTTGTTGTTGTTGGAAATGTGATATGGATAACTTTTTTAATGCAGCAGTTGTTCCTTATTGTTATTAACAGCAACAGTTTTACATGTACAGTGATGGAGTACAAATTATTGTGGTAAATTAAAACTCACCAGTGAACAGAGTTTGTGCAGAAGCGAAGCAAATGGTAACACAGCTTTAGGCTTAGAGTGAAATAAACAGAGGCATAAGATAGAGTTACAGTGGAAAAAAAAATACAGAACTTAATTTATTGAGACAATTTCCAGTCCAGTGAGTTATCCTTTTCTAGGACACTGAATTCTCTATGAATAGACACTAATGGTGGCATACAAGGGTGGAATATGCTTGGGCAGGCAAGTCTGGGGTTCATGAAGAAGGGTGAAATGTTTGTCCTGCTCCTTTGGAAGCAGCACCAAGAAAGAGAGCCAGGAAGAAAAAGAAGAGCTGTTTTTATATCCCACTTTTCTCTACCTTTTAAAGAGTCTCAAAGTAGCTGACAATCTCCTTCCTTTCATCTCCCCACAACAGGCACCTTGTGAGGTAGGTGAGGCTAAGAGAGTTCCAAGAGAGCAGTGAGTGGCCCAAGCAGGCTTCATTTGGAGGAGGAGTGAGGAATCAAACCCTGTTCTCCATGACTCTTAACCATATCGGGTCTCACTCTGGAAAGAAAGAAGGGAGCTGGACTAAAGGACATTCTTCTGTTTCTCTAGCATAACAAAATAAAAACAGAACAGCTTGCCCCCATTCTGTTACTACCCAAACTAGATATGACTATCTAGAAAAGATCTCACTCTCTCTTTCTCTCCCCCCCTCCCTCCCTCTCTCTCCCTCTCTCTCTCTGATAGTTCACTTGTGTACAGTTTTCTGTATACAGTTATGATGATCCCATCCCCAAAACATACTGCAGAGCTGGAAATGATGCAGAAAGGGGCAACTAAAGCTTTGGTCATCATCTCTGTGAGAATATATATATATATATACATACACACACACACACACACATACACACACATATATATTGGCCACTGTGTGACACAGGGTGTGGGACTGGATGGGCCATTAGCCTGATCCAACATGGCTTCTCTTATGTTCTTAAAAGAATTAAAGTATTCTTGTTTTTTAAAGGCTGGGTTTAAAAAATGATATATGGAAGACTGGCAAATACTGAATTGTGCAGACAAGAAATGGTAGGGTCAGTTTCTTTGCCTCTTGTCATAAAAGGTGAGCCTTGTGGGCTCTAAGTGGTTTGGAAAAGTGGTCTTTTTTTTTAAAGTAGAACTTGGTGGTATCTAATGAAATTGATCAGCAGTCAGGACCCTGATGTGGATAGTTGACACTAGCCTGAACTCATCAGCTCTTAGAAAGCTAAGCAAGGTTGCCCATGGTTAGTACTCACTGGGAGACTCTAAGGAAGGCCAGAGTTTCTATGTAGAAGCAAGTAATAGCAAACCACTTGTCTTAGCCTCTTGCCTTGCAAATCCTATGAGGGCTCATTATAAGTTGGCTGTGAATTGGTGACACTTTATACACACAAGTTCAGGACAGACGAAAGAAGTCCTTCTTCACTCAGTGCATATGTAACTTATAGAATTCATGGCCAAAGGTGAAACTATGATGACTAACCTAGATGGCTTTAGAAAGAAATGGGGCAAATATATGGCAGACAGTTTTATGGACTTTTATAAGATAGTTCTTTTCCTGTTTCAAGTTTCTCAACATGAAATGTTTCACAAAACATTTGAGGAATATAATAATTGTACTTTTTATGGAGCTGAGGATACTTTAATTTCTGTTCCATTTTGTCTACCCCCAAACTGTCAAAGAAATAAAACTTCAGTGTCCATCATTTTGCTATGACTGAATGTACCAGGCAATAGTCTCTAATTTCTTGTTTGTATTCACTTTTTCACCACGGCTTTCAAATTACTCGCAGCTACTTTTATAACAATATTAATAGCAATTCCATTAACATTATTATATAGATTCAAAACCAAAGCGAAGTATCTTGGTTAGAAGAGTCACTTACAGCATCAATGAAGTATGTGAGATACTTCAGTCTCACATAATTTAAAACGAGGGGGAGAAACATGGGCTGCTTTCCCACAGAGCTTACCGCGGAGTGACGTCCCTCTTCACCGCGCAGCTTCTGCACGGATTTCCCACCAAATGCTCCGCAGAACCAGGAAGTGCTGGACCTTTTGCATTGCAGATGAAAACCGCTAAAAAACAGTTTACGTTAGCGACGCAAAAGCCACGGCTCTTCCTGGTTATGTGGAGCAGTTGGTGGGAAATCCGCGCAGATGCTGGGCGGTGAAGAGGGACGTCGCTCCGCGGTAAGCTCTGTGGGAAAACGGCCATGGTTTAGTACTCTGGAGTATGAGGCTATGAATGAGACATAAAATGGCTGATTGCATCTGCAGAGAAGTACCCAGGTACTGATTGAGCAGGAGAAGATTCCCCTCAGAACAATTTTTAAAATCTGTGCTCTACTCTACTAGTGAGCCAGTGTCGATAGATTGTAAGTCCAGGATCTGGGAGACTTGAGTTCAAATTCCTGTCACAGAAGCTTGCTAGGTGACCTTCATCAGTCATTCTCTCTCTCTCTAAACCCAAACTACCTCATATGGTTGTGTTACAATGTTGTAAGCCACTCTGGGAGAAAAAAAACGGGTATAAAAACCCAAATAAACAAATGTTACTCTGTTTTAGAAAATGGAGTGTAGGAGATAAAAATATTTAAATAAATACATATCCTGGGATCACTAGTTTAATATCATTACTTATTTATTGTGATTGTGAAAGCTAGGACTGCCAGCCCCACTGATGGAGGTGGGGATCCCCTGCCATCAGGCCTGCCCCTGCCACCTGTCAGCTGGCTGGCAGCAGTACTTACCAGCAGAAAGAGGAAGGTCCAGGTGACATTGTTGAAGGTTTTTTTAAGGTTGGTGCACAGGAAATGATGTCATCACACCAGCAATGATGTCCAGTGATGCTTTGATATTTGGGCAAAAACTCTAGGTAGAAGCCATTTTTATCATAGAGCTTTTGCTTAAATAGCAGTATGTCACTGTGAACTGCGATTATAAATCGATCCCTTTCAGAAGGTGTTTTTCCAACACCCCTGAAAGAGGCATTGGTCCGCCCTCTCTTGAAAAAACCGTCATCAGATCCGGCCGAATTGGCACATTACCGGCCGGTCTCAAATTTGCCCTTTTTAGGCAAAATTATCGAGAGGGCCGTGGCGGTGCAGTTACAGGAATTTCTGGAGGACGCTTCCGTCCTAGACCCATGCCAGTCCGGCTTCCGCCCGGGCCATGGGACAGAAACAGTCCTGGTCGCCCTCATGGATGACCTCCGACGACAACTGGATCGAGGCGGCTCGGCGGTATTGCTGTTGCTAGACCTATCGGCTGCGTTCGATATGGTCGACCACCGGCTGCTGACCCGCCGCCTCGCCGACGCAGGAATTCGGGGGCTAGCCTTACAGTGGCTCTCCTCCTTTCTTGAGGGTCGGGGACAAAGGGTGGCAATTGGGGGAGAACTGTCTCAGAGGTACCCACTTCATTGTGGAGTGCCTCAGGGAGCAGTTCTCTCCCCGATGCTGTTTAACATCTTTATGCACCCCCTTGCCCAGATTGCACGGAGGTATGGGCTGGGTTGCCATCAATATGCAGATGACACCCAGCTCTATCTACTGATGGGCGACCGGGCTGGTGATGTCCCTACAAATTTGGACCGGGCACTACAAGCCGTGGATGACTGGCTCAGGCTGAGCGGGCTGAAGTTGAATCCGGCGAAGACTGAGGTCCTTTGCGTGGGCCGTGGCGGACCAGGAGGGGAGATTACTTTACCGGCCTTTGACGGTGCGCCACTGGTACCGGTGCGCAAAGTCAAGAGCCTGGGAGTGCTACTGGAGTCCTCCTTATCAATGGAGGCCCAGGTAGCTGCCACTGCTAGATCCGCCTTCTTCCATCTCAAGAGGGCGAGGCAGTTGGCTCCCTTCTTGGAGCGCACCGACCTAGCAACTGTGATCCACGCAACGGTCACTTCGAGGTTAGACTACTGCAATGCCCTCTACATGGGGCTGCCCTTGTACCGAACACGGAGACTCCAGGTAGTCCAGAACGCGGCGGCCAGGCTGCTGGAGAGACTACCACGGTGGGAGCCTGTGCGGCCTGGGCTGCGGAATCTGCATTGGCTGCCGGTTGTGTACCGTGTTCGCTATAAGGTGCTGGTTATCACCTTTAAAGCCCTATATGGTCGAGGACCTGCCTACCTAAAGGACCGCCTCTCCCCATATGTGCCCCAGAGAGCACTGAGGTCTAGTTCTCAGAACTTACTAACAATCCCTGGGCCAAGAGAAGTTAGGTTGAAGGCTACTAGGGAGCAGGCCTTCTCGGTGGTAGCCCCTCATTGGTGGAACGACCTTCCAGAAATGGTGCGAGCCCTGCGGGACCTGAACCAATTCCGCAGGGCTTGCAAAACATTTCTTTTTCAGTTGGCTTTCGCGATAGAACCAGATTAACGAACGAGCAGATACCCAGCCATCTTGTGTACATCAGGTTTACAGCACTTTAGCACCTATTTTATATGTTTTATCTATTTTAAATAACTTATTTGTAATTGATAACTAAATTGTTATGTTGTTTTATGCGAATCATGGGACTCCCATGTCTGTTATGTTGTTTTATGTGAATCATGGGACTCCCATGTCTGTTAGCCGCCCTGAGCCCGCCTGGCGGGGAGGGCGGGATATAAAAATAAAATATTATTATTATTATTATTATTATTATTATTATTATTATTATTATTATTATTAAGTCACTGGCAATGTTGCCCCCCCCAATACTGTGGGTATTCAGATATTTGGAGTTCTTATGTTCACTGGGTTACTGCTGATTTTTTACTCCTTAACGAGAATTCCTGATGTACTAAAGTTGGATGCCTTTGCTATTATAGCGCCAATTGAGAATGGGAAGGAAAACTGCCACTTGCTTCTCTCAGTATATGAGCTCCAGAGAGCCCTAAGATCAAGTACCCAACGGGGAAGTGACCACTATACCACAGCATTGATATCTAAACCCATTCCAGTATAAATACAGAGTGCCAAACAATATTTGACAGCATTACTGTATGCAGCTTTAAATACAAACTAATAATATTGACGCCATCTTGGATTTTAGGATTGAAACTGCAAGTGTATTGTATGTGTACAATGAATTTTAATGATTTTACTGAATTTTATTTTAACATTATGTATTTTAACTGTTGTTAGCCACTCGGAGCCCGATAGGGGATATAAATATAATATAATGAAATAAAATAATAAAAATTGACTTGGGAGTAAATACATTTTAAAATCTTCATAGCCCTTTATCTCAATTTCTGCTTCTGAAGCAGCTTCCAGCAAACAAATACAAATACTTACAAAACTATGCAGTCACATGGGAATCCTAACTGAAGTTATACCCATCTAAACCCATTGGCTTCAGTGGATTCAGAAGGGCATAACTCTGCTTAAGATTTCATTGTGACAGTATATAAGTAAAGCTATGTCATTCCATGGCCATCAAGGTTTTTTTGTGGATTGAGGTTTGCCGGGTCCCTCAACAACTTGTGGGGGATGAGAGGGACTTACCAGGACTAGGAGGGAAGCCCAGGTGACATTACCAGCGATGTGGCTATTTCACATCTGTCATGTACCAGAAGGCACATCATTGCACTGTGACATTGTAGGTGCACTTTGGTATTTGGGCAAAAAGTCTATTGCAAACATGGCTTCTACCAATGTTATGTGCACATTGGAAATGATGTTGCTGGTGGCATAAACTGGGCCTCCCTTCCTCTCCTGATAATTTCCTCTGCTGGCCAGCTGATCAGGAGTGAGGCCTGGCAGTGATGAACCACCATGCCCAGCGGGGGTGGGGCTGGCAACCATATGTGGATCTCAGCTTCCACAAGCAATAATATGCAGTGATACTGGAAAATATTTTATCTTTTTACTTGTGTTTTACCAGTCCTGCATGTGGAGTATGTATATAATGCCAGGACAATGAAGTTAAGGAGGAAGAATACGCTTGAGGCAAGGCCAATAAAATGGATGGCTTCAGCTCCATAATTTAGAAATTACATTAATCTTGTTTAGTTGGTCTCAAGGGTGGTTTTGTAGAAAAATAGGTGGTGGAGCTCATCCAGGATTGTTACGCAGCTGCATCCACTATTCAATGGACAAAGTGGGAAGGAGGAGGTGAAACTCTCAGAAAGGCTCAAGAGCTGTGCTCCTGTGAGCTCCCGCTGAATCCTGGTTGGTCTGATATTGTAATATGGTAGAGGGTGAAAATACCTCCAATTCCAAGCCTTGGAAATTAATGACAATCTAATGTATTGTAACATCAGAGGCGACAGCACTGTGGTTTCTTCCTGCCATTTGTCCTCTGCTCCAGAACTTCAGAGTGAAAGCAGTTTCTGGCAATGCAACATATACTGTGAATTGGATAAAGTCAAGTGACGTGGTTAGGTTCCCAGTGATGACCAATAAGAGTTTTATGGTTGCTTCAAAAGTAAGGTGTTCATGTGGTATTCTTAATGGGGATGTAATAATCCCTAGGCAGAAATCTGGAGGGAGGATGTCATTCAGAACTAGTGGAGATAGAATGGATGGCATTTAGGACTTTATGAAGCCTCCCTTCCCCACTGACAGTGGCTTCTGACAGCCTGCAGAGGAGGAGAGGAATACTGTTCTGCCAGCACTGAGGATAAAATCCAAGATTCTTTTCCAAGCCTGAAATGAAGCCTAATATCACAGCTTTTTTGAGCAGGAACATACAGGAACTCAGTTCCGGCTGGCTTGGCATCAGGGTGTGTGACCTAATATGCAAATGAGTTCCTGCTGGACTTTTCTTTTCTTTCTTTTTTACAAAAAAGCCCTGTTTGAAACAATGGTGATGTCAGAGGGTGTAGGTGAATATGCAAATGAGTTCCTGCTGGGCTTTTTCTACCCAAAAAAATTCTGCCTAATATTAAGGAGTTGGTTGAGGGTCATTAGGCAGAAAGGAAAGGAAAGGCCCCCTGTGCAAGCACCAGTTGTTTCCGACTCTGAGGTGATGTTGCTTTCACAGTGTTTTCATGGCAGACTTTTTACAGGGTAGTTTGCCATTGCCTTCCCCAGTCTTTTACACTTTCCCCCCAGCAAGCTGGTCACTCATTTTACCCACCTCGGAAGGATGAAAGGCTGAGTCAACCTTGGGCTGGCTACCTGAATCCAGCTTCTGCCAGAATTGAACTCAGGTCGTGAACAGAGAGTTCAGATCACAGTACTGCAGTACTGCTGCTTTACCACTTGTGCCATCGGGCCACTTCATTAGGCAGAAGGGTCTCATTAAATGTATACCTGAGATATGTGCATTGTACGCACACACAGAGCATGTTTATATTGAATTTAAGCAACATATTTGAGTGATTCTTGTACATCCTTTTTAATATTTTACTAGTAGTGTGGAGGCATTCAAGGATAATGTTGTATACTTGGTGGGTTGTAATGGTTTAAAAGTTAAGAACTGGGTTAACTTTAAAGGAAAAAAGTATGCATACACCGACAATAACAAAGCCAGAATGTGTGAGTCAAGGGAGTGAAAGCATGACTTATTCCACAACTGGCTCTGCTGTTTGAAATATATTTTCTGTGGTTCTGTTGCTAAATAAAATTAAATTCAGGAATTTAAGAGGGCATTCTCAAAGTGTAGATCAACTTTGTGTGCCAATGCTGGTTGTGAAAGCATGAGAGTAGTTTCTTATGATATACATGAGTAATGCAAATGTACAGTTTCTATATAGTCCAGTCCTTACTTACAGGTTTTTCTCTGTGTCCACTAGTGCATGCACATGAAAGCTTATACCTTGAACAAAACCCTTTTTTTGGTCTTAAATGTGTCACTGGACTCAGACTTTGTTCCATTCATAATTGTCACCATTATGTTAATCAGTATCATCAAATAAATATGTTCACTGTGTGGTAATGAGAGAATCATGTTCCTGGTGATATAATAATTCTTCTTTATGAGAGCTGAGGAAATTCTCTCCACTGAAGCATTATGTTGAGGAAATATGTTTAGATTCCTTACAACAAATAGGTAACTGTTACACATTTACAATACAAAACGGGGTCACCAGGAAAGGCACAAATTATTTTGGTTTTGAGGTAAAGTTGTTACAGATGGTGCAATAAGGTTCATATGTCCATTCTTCCTTTTAATTTTCCACTATTATTTCAGTTTGAACCCCCTGGGAATCTGGGTGGATGAGATAAGCCCAAGAGGGTTTTCAGACATGGAACAAAATGCTCTTAATCATGAGAATGACTAAACATCATTTAAAAAAAAAAAAACGTTCAGCATGGCTGAAAACTTTCCTCCCCAAAGTATTATGTCCCAAATGATAATTGCAAATTAATCAATGAACAAAATATTAAGGCATAAAATTGCCTTTCCTTGCTATGATGATTTACAGTGCAGAAGACATTAAAGTCCTGGAGTCATATTTTTATGACAAAATATTGGAATATTTTATTGCCATAGCAAAATCTGTAATGAGAACAGAAAGAAATGCAATATATTTTGGTTATTGTGACAAACCTTGTTCGATAGTGAAAATAAGAGGCGACACTAACAACTGATTCTCATTACATTATTCAAAACACGGCTCTCTGGGCATCAGGTTCCATACACTAGGTTTGCTGTTCCTCCACATAAATTGTTAATTTATCTTTATTGAATATGACCACTTGAGAATCTAAATTACACATGTATAATACATACACCACATTACTCTGAAAGGCAGATTTATTGCTTACATTATATAACCCAAATGAAGTTCATGGGCTATAGGCATTAGGATTGTAACAGGTAATATTATGCTTCACAACCATTAATATCATTACAAATAGCAAGACAGGGAGAGTTTGTTTCTGGCTCTCAGGAGCCCAGTCCATCACCTGATATTTAAATCCCTGGCTATGCCATACAGTTTCTGGGCAGCTTGAACTGACTCGCACAAGGCATTAGCCATTCTATCTGCCCAGCTTCTATATAAACCTCAAATTAACTCTGAATTTTGCACAACTCAGAGAAGAAAGAGTCTATAAAGGCTGGTAGCTAGGAAAAGTAAGCCAAGTGGGTATGCAGCTGGATGATTTGAGATCTCATTCTGTGCTTGAGTTGGGTAGACTGAAGAGTTATGCCAGATTTAAAGGACCAAGTGCAAGGTCCAGGATTGCCAGGCCCAGCCTGGCAACCAGTTGAAGACCATATGGAATGAAGACATGAGAGAGGGTTGCAGTCAGCAGTAATGTGACATCATTTTGGGAACTGATGGAAACTATGGTAAAACAGTGGTTTCCTCTGGAAGTGATGTCAGTCCTCTCTAGGAACTGACAAAAATGCTATGGTTTTAATATAGAGTTTCTGGCAATTCCTTGAGAGGTGCAACATCACTTCCATGTTTCTCCAGAGGTGATGTCATGCCATCTTCCTTTTCCAGAAAGTGAAGAAGGAGACAAGGGGATCTGCTATCTTGGATTTGATTCTCACCAACAAGGAAGAATTGATTGAAGAAGTGGAAATAGTGGGCAGTAGTGGCCATGTGATTTTGGAAAGGGTTCTTTTCTTATCTTCAGAGTAAGAAAAAGATCAAGGACATGGTATGTCCAATGTTACAGAAAGTACTTTGGGTTTCCTATTTTTAAATGAGGAAATTAGCTGGAATACCCAAGCATGAGGTTTGAGGAGCTGAGATCTTTCACCAATGATATGGAGGTCAGATAGCTCAGAAAAATAACTCCACATGAGAATGACATTTGAAATGGTTTTACTAGAAATAATGTAGGTGCTGCAATAGAATCACTCTGTACACATAAATTTAAGCATACACACAAGTCCTAAGAAATAAAAGGGTGCAAGATAGTGCAGAACAAGGGGAGACAGACAGGGTATACTACCTTTCTAGAAGATGGTGGAGGTCCATGGAAAAATGGAGGTGGGAGCAGGCACAGCCAGTGTGACCTGCCCCAAAGGAACCCAATAACAGGACATATCGGTGGGTACAAACTGTCAAGGTGCCTAACAGAATGCACCCCCTATGACTCCGGACCTGGGTATTTATGGGGTTGGGAGGAGAAGTCTCTCTGTGGGGGCTAGGTGGCTGGGCAAGAAACATTGATGGCCTTATCGAGGGATTACAGTAGAAGTCTGGAGATAAAACAGAAGGGCAGCTAGGTGACAATTTGGTTTCGACATTCCCAGAAAAGACTGAAATGACACTACAATGCGGTAGCAAAATAGTATATTGACAGAGATGGGGTAAAGATAGGTCATGGGAGGAGGAGATACCGTGATGGGATTATCCATTCACACTGGCACATCCCAGTATTTTTCCATCTAGAGAAGATGTGTGTGTGGGGTGGGAAGGTCACTCAGAGGCATGCCTTGCCTATGCAGTCCAGCCTTCCAATATGGAGTTTTCCTGGTCTCCATCTTGGGGCCTCCTAGGGACACACAGGCTAGTTTGAGGGGGCCTCCATGTCCTTTAGGGCTACCCTCTTTATTCGGCAGCACTCTGATATCACCATTGCAAGGGCAAGAAAGTGAAATTGTAACAGGTAATGAAGAGAGGGCAGAACTGCTCAATTCCTACTTTTCCACAGTCTTCTCTTCTGAGGGAAACGGTGCTCATCATGGCAAAAACAGAACATATAAGGAAGGGATGAAGTTCCAACCTAGTATCAACATAGGGGTAGTACATAAACACCTAGTTTCTTTAAATGAAACTAACTCCTCGGGGCCAGATGTATTGCATCCAAGGGTTCTAAAAGAGCTTTTGGATGTAATTTCTGAGCCTCTGGCTATTTTTTTTTTTAATTCTTGGAGAACAGGAGAGGTGCCAGAAGATTGGAGTAGGTGAATGTTGTCCTCATCTTCAAGAAGGGAAAAAAAGACGATTTGGGTAACTACTGACCTGTCAGCTTGACGTCTATACCTGGAAAAGTTTTAGAACAAATCATCAAACAGTCAGTCCTAGAACATTTAGAAAGAATGGATGTGATCACTAAGAGCCAGCATGGGTTTCTCAAGAACAAGTCATGTCAGACTAACCTGATCTCTTTTTTTGAGAAAGTGACTACCTTACTGGATCAGGGGAATGCTGTAGACATCGTTTATCTTGATTTCCAAAAGGCTTTTGATAAGGTTCCACATCTTATCCTTGTTGACAAGTTGGCAAAATGTGGTTTGGATCCTGTTACCGTTAGGTGGATCTGTAACTGGTTGTCAGATCACACCCAAAGAGTACTTCTGAATGGTTCCTTATCCTCTTGGAGAGGAGTGACAAGTGGAGTGCCTCACAGGTCTGTCCTGGGACCTGTTTTGTTCAACATATTTATAAATGATTTTGATGAAGAAATAGCTTATTAAATTTGCCGATGATACTAAATTGGGAGGGGTTGCAAATATAGTAGAAGACAGAAACAGGATACAGGATGACCTTGATAGGCTGGAAAACTGGGTTAAAACCAATAAAATGAATTTTAACAGGGAGAAATGTAAAGTTCTACATTAAGTAGGAAAAATCCAATGCATGGTTATAGGATGGGGGAGACTTGGCACAGCAGTAGTATGTGCTAAAAGGATCTAAAGGTCTCAGTGGATCATATGCTGAACATAAGTCAACAGTGTGATGCAGTGGCTAAAAAGTCAAATGCAATTTTGGGCTGTATCAACAGAAGTATAGTGTCCAGATCATGTGATGTGATGGTATTGCTTTATTCTGCTCTGGTAAGACATCACCTGGAGTATTGTGTTCCGTTTTGGGCACCACATCTTAAGAAGGATATAGACAAGCTGGAACAGGTCCAGAGGTGGGCGATGAAGATGGTGAGGGGTCTGGAGATCAAGTCCTATGAGGAAAGGTTGAAGGAGCTGGGGATGTTTAGCCTGGAGAGGAGGCGGCTGAGAGGTGATATTATCACCATCTTCAAGTATTTGAAGGGCTGTCATATAAAGGATAGTGTGGAATTGTTTTCTGGGGCACCAGAAGGTAGGACCAGGACCAATGGGTTGAAATTAAATCAAAATAGTTTCTGGCTCAACATTAGAAAGAACATCCTGACAGTTAGAGTGATTCCTCAGTGGAACAGGCTTCCTCAGGAGGTGGTAGGTTCTCCTTCCTTGGAGGTTTTTAAACAGAGGCTAGATGGCCATCTGAGAGTGATGAAGATCCTGTGAATTTAGGGGGAGGTGTTTGTGAGTTTCCTGCATTGTGCAGGGCTTTGAATAGATGACCCTGGAGGTCCCTTCCAACTCTATGATTCTATCTCTAACAGCAGTCCCCCCCCCCACTCCGGATGGCCAACCACAGGAGCTCCAGTGGGCATATGACAATCCTATATTGTTCCCTTGTATTATCTAATGTCCACTGAGCTGATAGATGAAATATTAACTTTTGACTATCTTCAGTAGTAAATAGTGCTGAAGTACAGCAGAACACAGACAAGTTCCTTGCTCCACTGTTAAGCTACTATGAGGGTGCATGCAGAAAAGTCCTTGCTCAGTTCCTCTGGCAGAGTATCTAGACTGATACACTTGACATCTGCTCTTCATTCTAAAATTTAAGTGAATTACAAGTCCCTATTATCAATGGATAAGCCAACAATAACTGCCAAATTGTTTGTCCCACTACAAACAAACAATACTGTATGTCACTTGGGATAAGATAGATCAGATAAGATAGGTTCCAGAGCTCAAGACATTGTGGATTCCTCTAAGGCAAGTTATGAGATCAACAAATTCATATGGTATAGGCCTTGGCATTCTTCAGACTTTTAATTGCATCACCACCCATCACCACACAACATACTAGAAAGTCTATAACATATTAGTTTTCTATGAATGGAAAGGAAAGGAAAGGTCCCCTGTGCAAACACCAGTCGTTTCCGACTCTGGGGTGATGTTGCTTTCACAATGTTTTCACGGCAGACTTTTTTACAGGGTGGTTTGCCATTGCCTTCCCCAGCCTTTTTTTACACTTTCCCCCCAGCAAACTGGATACTCATTTTACCGACCTCGGAAGGATGGAAGGCTGAGCCAACCTTGGGCTGGCTACCTGAATACAGCTTCTTCCAGAATCGAACTCAGGTCGTGAGCAGATAGTTCAGACCACATTACTGCAGTACTGCTGCTTTACCACTCTGCGCCACAGGGCCGCTATGTATAGAGTTATACTAATTAGGGAGGGATTGTAACAATGGCTGTCAGCTACCATCAAGGGTCCCCAGATTTTCTTGCTAGCTCACCAGAGGCAAGCATTATTTTAGCGTAACCTGTCCCCACCCAGAGTGAAAGAAAAACAGGTTTCCTCTAGCCTTTTGGTGCCGTTGACAGGAATATCAACCCCCCGCTTCGGCAGGGAGGGCAGGATATAAATTTGAGAAATAAATAATAAATAAATTTGAGAAACATCAGAGAGAGAGGGCAGGAAGCAGCTACTGTGAATCCCCTTCCCAAGGAATATTTCTATTTCACATTGTATTTTGATTTCTATTAACTGCTTTATTTGGCTGAAAGGATGGAAATGATAAAAGTAACAACAAACTGTTGGTTTAAAGATGCCACTGGACTCAAACTTAGTACCAACAATAATTAATGTTATTTTTCCATTATTGTTCTGCCAGCATTGTGCATAAATACAAAGCTATGTTTGTCCTACATGGAAAAAATATATGTTGAAATTTAGGGAGGACATTTCACATTCACTGTCATATATTATTGTCAAATGTGCATAGTCTTGCCTTCTGTATAGTGTGAAATGTTTATGCATGTGGAAATTTTTTAGAAGCGGTTGAAGTACATTCCCTTAAAATTATCGATCATGCAGTTGGGCAGAGAAGGCTATGAACGCAAAGCACAAGATGTTATTTCAGGAGACATTGTTCTCACTTCATCTTCAGTTCTTTGCCAGCTGGTGATACAGTTACAAGTCCATCACATTTTTTTTTTCCATTTGAAAATGAGATTATTTCAATAATAGGCTTTCAACAGGAATCCCTGTAACCATGAATTAAAGTGGCAGCTCAGTTGACATGCTCACAAAACATTGCTCCACTTGGCTACATTAAATGTGCGAACAGTAAATGTCCCGTTGAATCCCCAAAGGGGACTGATTGAAATTCAAAAGAACTTGGAAATATATTCCTACTTTGATGATTGATAGGGCAATTCATGATATGAAAATGTTCGTAATTTCATGCATACCTATACTCCTGCAAACCTGGGTTTATTATTATTGATGCTATTACTACATATTTTAAATATAAACCTATGATACTCATTATACTCATGTGGCTTCCAGTAACTCAGAAATAGAGTTCTCCCGAGCCCTCCCAGCAGCCACAGGGTTTATCTGTCACAGCAGAAACTTCTTATTGCTGTGAAATTTACATATAGGCCATTATCTAGCTAAAGTAGAGTACCACTGAAAGTAATGGAATGGAAGTTCCTTTTGACCAAATCACATTGTATTGATTTCATTGAGAGAGACACAACCTCATGGATCCTTACATGGGACTGATCCCCATTGAATAAAGTGGAAGTTATTTCTAAAGAGGCTCCATAAGATTGTACTGTTTTTCTCAGCTATGGTTGCGGTGCATACATTTTGGTGGCTAAAGAACCCCTCAAAAAACAGTTTTTGGTTCACAAAAATATTGAGGTCCTGCCACACACTGAAGACATTGGGGTTGGATTAAAACAGTGCTGATCTGCTAGCAGAAAGTTACTTCCATTGATGGACAAGGGAAGAGTGATGTCCTCCCCTTCCCCCCTCATTCTGCAGATCCTCAGTCCTGTTCCCTTATGCATATTGGGCTTCCTTCTTATCCCAAGGAACAGAATTTTAGGGGACTCACAAGCCCACACCAGGGGGTAGTAAACAAGGAAGTTCTGCTCCACTAGTTTCACTCTGTTGGTTGATAAACATAATCTCTATTGTAACAATATCTTTACAAAAATGCAATATTGCTTTATAAAATTTAGAAGTCAGGATTTATCAAAGAAATAGATAGCAATGGCTTAACCAGAAATACCTCTGGATTTGGGCTGCTGTAAGACCTAGATCTATTGTTTCTTCTCTCCATGAAATATTTACACTGCAACTCCCATGAGCATTTTCCTGAGGGTAAGCCACACTGAATAGACCTGAGAAAGATTCTGAGTAGACCTGCTTAGGATTTGTCTCTTATTCAGATTTCCCCAGAGCATCCTCTTGACGGCAGTTGCAGACAGTGCTGTAGAGCAGGGGCTAAGGAACAAACAGGTTGTCAGGCTAAACATTAAGGGAAACAACTGAGGACAGGAATGACATTTTGAGTGGCAGTCTTGTGTCCTGCCTTGTTCCACACTGACAAACCTGGGGCAGGGGAGGAAAACAGAGAATTCAGGGGCAACCAAATTTTATAAGACTTTGCTATGTAAGGTTTATTATTGCTGTTGTCGTCGTTGTCATCATCATCATCATCGTTAAAGGCAGATTAGGTTGCTAACGGCACCTTAAATGTTCTTTTATTCCAACATGGAAACACTGAAATTGTGTCTTTAAAGTTTAGAAATGGGTAGGTATGACTCAATCTGAAATTTCTTATTTTGCTGCAGTTTACACATGTACTTTGTGTAAAGGAGTCTTCTCAAGAGGGGTCGTAGCTAACAAAAATTGTAACATTAAAAAAAAAAAGCTGAGGAATTGAGGAGCCATGTTGAAGAGGAAATTCCTCTTCTTTAAATGGAGTATAAACTCTTGAATGCTTTACCTCTCAATTCAGAGATAAAGTATTTACTATTCATGTCTTGGGGAAGTTCCTTCCTTGTGTTCTTTCTTACACCCCAGCTGCATCTTGGCTATGTTTCATGTCCCAAGAGGCCATTTTGGAAGACATTCCCATGACAAGAGTAATGTGTGTTCTGGCTTATGGTGTGAAGGGAACAGGAGAATCTCATTAAGAGTTTATAATATCAAAGTTACCATCTGTACAGTAACATCTGTGTTATGGGCTATAAAATATTTGGTCAATGTTCTAGATAAACAAAGGCAAACTAAGACATCCATGTCTCCCTCCACGAAGTGATGTTTTTCCAGATAATTCTTACATGAAAAGTCTAGTGAAAAGTAGTTGCTCTCATGTCTAGAAGCACAGGTGGGTGATGTCATCAGGAGGTGACAGCTTTGTGAGAGAGTCAGTTGTAATAAAATACTACTTTCTCAGCTCTGCTACTAATGCACAGTACCAGAAATGGGAGACTCAAATAGGATGAGAGTCTGTAACCTAAAAGAAACAGCAGTACTTCACAAAAAGCTCAGGAAATACTGGAAATAATATTGGAGGTGGGGGTGGGGAAAGAGTGTAGCAGCTGTGTGTACAGACTAAGAGCTGGGATTGGGAGGAGGGAGACAATACTAGAGTGACTGACCAAACTTTAGGAGCCATTGACTCCATACCTCAATACACTCCAATCCTAGATAGAATGGAATCATTCAAAACTGCCCAGCTGGAACATTTGGTTTTAGTCCCCTGGAATATGGCTTGCATAGATTAGGTGCATCAATGAATTCTGGGCCAAACTCCATGTGTCACTAGTGCTGCTGCTTGTGGTTCTCTCAAAGCTTTTATTTTAAATTTTAAAATGACAGCATTACTAGCTCTGATGGGGATCAGGACAGTGGGGAGTTAGCCTTTCTTCTCACACTGTTTCTTAGATAAGAAGAAGAAGAAGAAGAAGATATTGGATTTATATCCCGCCCTCCACTCCGAAGAGTCTCAGAGCGGCTCACAATCTCCTTTACCTTCTTCCCCCACAACAAACACCCTGTGAGGTGGGTGGGGCTGGAGAGGGCTCTCACAGCAGCTGCCCTTTCAAGGACAACTTCTGCCAGAGCTATGGCTGACCCAAGGCCATTCCAGCAGGTGCAAGTGGAGGAGTGGGGAATCAAACCCGGTTCTCCCAGATAAGAGTCCGCACACTTAACCACTACACCAAACTGGCTCTTTGTTGGAGACAAATTTGCTCTGTATATTTTCCTTGTTGGGTCACATAGCATCTCTGCAGAATCATTTCAGGTTAGGGAAATTGTGAATAATATGGTGTCTATAAGACATTTTCTTGATCTAAATTGTAGCCCTATAGGACTATGATTTTAAAAGAAAAAAGTATAGAATTACTGGACATGGAAGTTCCCAACATCAAATGTAATTTTGCCCTTAGAGAACTTTCTGCCCTACTGCTGTTTACTTACTGTGGCTCACTGGCAGAACATCTGCTTGTAATGCAGAAGGTCCCAGGTTCAATCCCCAGCATCTCCAGTTAAAAGGCTCACATAGTGGGTGACATGAACGACCTCTCTGCCTGAGACACAGGGAGCCACTGCCAGTCTGAGTAGACAATACTGACTTTGATGGACCAAGGGTCTGATTCAGTATAAGGCAGCTACTTGTGTTCTCGTGTTCAACCTGAAGTTTATTAGGTGAGTATTTCAGTCTGTTGTATGGGGGAATCAACTAGGAGTGTGCAAAAAAAGAAATCAATATGTTTATTTCAGTTTTGGGTACATTAACCCCTCCCCCCAAAAAACTGGTATTTTCTGATATTCCTGATTTTCAGTACCCGTGTGTTATTTGGATTCAGGATTCTTCAGAAATCCCTTCCCCACCCACACCCCAGCTTCATTATACTCTACGAGGACCATTATAGCCAATGGTCCCCATAGGGTATAATGAAGAATTGATCTGAAGGGGATCCAAGGATCATGGACTGTTTTTTAAGGGAAAGGAATCAAATTTGCAGCATATCTGCTAGTGTTTTTCCAAAAAAAACCCCAACAGTTATAAAAAAAAATTGGACTAAGGGTCCAATTCTATGAGCCCTAAAGAAGGTGTCCACATCCTCCATTGGTTTCAATTTAATTAATTACTCATCCCAGCTCATGCCAGGTTCTGAGCAATGTACAACATAGTGTAGTCTGGGGTGGTTTTTGATGCAGGCCTACTGCTGGATAAGCGGGTAGCAGCTGTGGCCAGGAGTGCCTTTTACCATCTTCAACTGCTCAGCCAGCTGTGGCCTTTTTGGGGCAGAAAAGATCTGGTCACTATCCCTGGTTATATCAATCAACCATTAATTACAATCAAAGATCAGCTATCTAGATTACATTACTGCAATGTGCATTATATTGGGCTGCCCTTGAGAAGTGTTCAGAAGCTTAATGGGTACAAAATGTTGCAGCCAAGGTGCTGATTGGAATGAGTTGTAAGGGACGTTATTATCACTCCAATCTTGGCCCATCTACACTAGCTCCCAAATCGTTTGCAGGCACAATTCAAAGTGCTTCTCTTGACCTTCAAAGCCCTATATGGTTTGGGATCAACATACCAGAAGAACCTCCTACTCCCTCACGAACCTATCTGACCACTATATTTATCTTTGGAGGCCCTGTTTTGGATGCTCCTGTCTACTGAGATTAGGCAGGTGGCAACTTGGGAGAGGACCTTTTTGGTCATGGTTAGGGTGACCATAATGTCTGAAGGCCAGCCAGGGACACGTTGGGGGGGGGGAAGGTAGGGGTGCGCGCGCGCCGCCGGAAACAGGAAGTGACATCATGCCACCACAGGAAACAGGAAGTGACATCACTTCCTGTGACATCATTTCCCCGCGTCACCTGCCGGAAATGGGAAGTGACATCACTTCCTGTGACATCATTTCCCCCAAATGACATCATTTCCCCCAAATGCCACTGCCGGAAACAGGAAGTGACTTCACAGCACTTCCTGTGACATCCCCAAAAATCCCCCAAATATCACCGCCGGAAACAATTTTGTTCTGAAATCCTGTATATACTTCATCAGTATATGGGATAAGGCACTTTCTCAACTGTGCTGCATAATGCAGCCTATTTATTTTGTCCTGTTTGCTCTGTTGGCTCTATCTGCGCCACCTTCATCACTTTCGGGGTGTGGATCCCCCAGTGGGGTGGTCTCCCGACTCCCTCCGCCGGCTGTTTCTGATAGCCCTGCGCCCCCTCTTTCATTTGATATGTGTCCCGTGCGGGTGCCACCCTCCCGCCGGGAGATGCCGCAAAATGAGCCCCCTTGAGGCTTATGGCGGCAGGGCTCGGGGGAAGTGAGCTAGACTGCTGTTCTTTTGAGGGGTTATAGAGTGTTTCGAGCCCGTCCCTGTGGCATCGGTCCCATCGTTGTGGGACCCAGGGGGCCGGCGCAGCGGCACGCCGAAGCAGCCTGTCACTAATAACACAAGTCGAGATGCAGGACAGGAACCCGGAAGTGACCGACAGGCTGCTTCAGCGTGCCGCTGCGCCGGCCCCCTGGGCCCCACAACGATGGGACCGATGCCACACTCTATAACCCCTCAAAAGAACAGCAGTCTAGCTCGCTTCCCCCGAGCCCTGCCGCCATAAGCCTCAAGGGGGCTCATTTTGCGGCATCTCCCGGCGGGAGGGTGGCACCCGCACGGGACACATATCAAATGAAAGAGGGGGCGCAGGGCTATCAGAAACAGCCGGCGGAGGGAGTCACGAGACCACCCCACTGGGGGATCCACACCCCGAAAGTGATGAAGGTGGCGCAGACAGAGCCAACAGGACAAAATAAATAGGCTGCATTATGCAGCACAGTTGAGAAAGTGCCTTATCCCATATACTGATGAAGTAAATACAGGATCTGAGAACAAAATTGCACCAGAAGACACAAACACAAAGCTCCCTTACACTGAATCAGTGTTTGGGTCCACCAAAGTCAGTATTATCTACTCCAGTCACAAACACAAAGCTCCCTTACACTGAATCAGTGCTTGGGTCCACCAAAGTCAGTATTGTCACATAAGAACATAAGAGAAGCCCTGTTGGATCAGGCCAGTGGCCCATCCAGTCCAACACTCTGCGTCACATAAGAACATAAGAGAAGCCCTGTTAGATCAGGCCAGTGGCCCCTCCAGTCCAACACTCTGTGTCACATAAGAACATAAGGAGGGAAGGAAGGGAGGAGGGATGGAAGGGAGGAAGGAAGGAAGGAAGGGGGGAGGGAGGGTGGGAAGGAAGGGGGGAGGGAGGGAGGGAAGGAAGGAAGGGGGGAGGGAGGGAGGGAAGGAAGGAAGAAAGAAAGGAAGGGGGGAGGGAGGGAGGGAAGGAAGGAAGAAAGAAAGGAAGGGAGGAGGGAGGGAAGGAAGGGAGGGAAGGAAGGAAGGAAGAAAGGAAGGGAGGAGGGAGGGAAGGAAGGGAAGGGAGTGAGGGAAGGAAGGAAGGAAGGGAGGAGGGAGGGAAGGAAGGAAGGGAAGGGAGTGAAGGAAGGAAGGAAGAAAGGAAGGGAGGAGGGAGGGAAGAAAGGAAGGCCGCCCCCCCCCGCTTTCGGCCCCCTTACCTGCTTTTAGGGCGGCGGAGAGTCCAGCGGCGGCGGCCTCTCCTACGCTTCCCTGGCCTCCGCCGGGCCCGCACGCGGATGGGGAAGGCGGCAAGTGAGGGAGGGAGCTGCCGGCGTTGGCCTCTGGAGGCCTCCAGGGACCAGCGCCGGGCCTCTCCGCTACCGGCGCTGGCCTCTGGAGGCCTCCAGGGACCAGCGCCGGCTGCTCCGCGGCCTCTCCGCGGCCTCCGCTGGTCCCTGGAGGCCCTCCAGAGACTCTGGAGGGCCTCCAGGGACCAGCGGAGGCCGCGGAGAGGCCTTCGCTGGTCGGCGCTGGTCCCGGAAGGCCTTCCAGAGGCTCTGGAAGGCCTTCCGGGACCAGCGCCGGCTGCTCCGCGGCCTCTCCGCGGCCTCCGCTGGTCCCTGGAGGCCCTCCAGAGACTCTGGAGGGCCTCCAGGGACCAGCGGAGGCCGCGGAGAGGCCTTCGCTGGTCGGCGCTGGTCCCGGAAGGCCTTCCAGAGGCTCTGGAAGGCCTTCCGGGACCAGCGCCAGCTGCTCCACGGCCTCCGCTGGTCCCTGGAGGCCCTCCAGAGACTCTGGAGGGCTTCCAGCGACCAGCGGAGGCCGCGGAGAGGCCTCCGCCACCGCTGCCGGCCCCGCACGCGGGCGGGGAAGGTGGCGAGTGAGGGAGGGAGCATCCCTGCGCATGCGCAGGGGCCCTGCGCAGGCGCAGGGACGCTCCCTTCCTCACTCGCCGCCTTCCCCGCTGGCGCCCGCGGCCCACCGCCTCCGGGGCTGGCTAAACCGGGACCTCTAAATGGTCCCGGTATAGCCAGCCCGGGAGGCGGGAATAGGGGGCCAGAACCGGGACATTCTCGGGCTCCCGGGACGGTCTGGCCACCCTAGTCATGGTACCAAACTTCTAGAATTCTCTATCCAGGGAGATTAATCTGTCCCCTTCTGTGGCTGTCTTCCAACAGCAGGTAGAGACTCTTTTTTTTTCCCATTTGGCATTCTCTCAGTGATTTCTCCTTCTTAACCAACGTTTTAATTGCTATTTTAAGCCTTTTATGTATTTTAACTCTGTTTTTAATTGTTTTAATGATGTGTAATGGGAGTGATCGAATTGTTTTAAAACATGGTTTTTATTATATATCTTTTTTAAAATTTAGCCCCCTTGATAGCCCTTGTGAGGGCAGAAAGGTGGATTATAAATTTTGTAAAGAAATAAAAATAAATGTGTGTTTTCTCCTTCAGAGAAAATGATGATCATGTACCAATGTACTGTATTCTCTTCATGTGTGTGGTAAGATGTAATGTCTATTATGTCCAGGCCTCAGGTTCAGTGGGAGCTCACAGAAGCACAGTTTCTGAACCTTTCTGAGAGTCTCACCTCGTCCATTGAATAGTATGTGCAGCTGCATAACAATCCCTGGATGAGCTCCACCACCTATTTTTCTACAAAATGGCCACTGACTATGGCTATGGAATGCTCAAAGAAGACCTCATACTGTCTAGTAGCACCTCTTTATGCTGATAAACTCCTGTAGTGATTACAGCTGAATAATCATTTAATCTTCAGAGAGCCATAACACAAACAATCTGAGTTAGTCAAGCAGCAGCAAAGAGAAATGAAAAGTATTTTCTCAAACCTGCACAGGGTTTGAGATCTTCAGTCCAATCCTAAACAGAATTATACCTTTCTCAATGTACCAGAGTCAGTGTATTAAATCTGTAAGAGTCAAAAAATCATTGAGAGACTTCTTAAATGAGAATAACATATGGATTTTGGGTTTACAAAGACCTTTCAAAGAGATAAAAACAATACTCCTTAGTACTAGTTTAGCATAACCCTATTCAAAAGACACAAGTTGCAATAGATGCTTCATCTTTTGTCCTGGGAGGAAGGAAGATACTCACAAAGAGAATATGAGGATTTACATGGCACAGTGACTTGCCAACTTGAGCACCTAAGACTGGACTTTAATTTAAGACTATAATTCAACTGAATATCCATACTTCTCCACAGACCCAGAATATGGGTACCTCCTGTGAAGAACAAATAACTTCACTGCTCTGTTTTACTGTGAGGAAACCTAGCCCCTGGAAGCTTTTTTATGTTGAATGTGAGGATCGATTTTTAATTTTTTTTTAATGATCATTCTGTGATAACCTACACTAAAGAATTAGAATTTTTGCTTTCTTAAGAAAATTATCAGTGGTGGCATAGTATTTGAATGTTTGGAACAAAAAAATGGGGGTGGAGTTTCTACATATTTTCTCAAAGTTATTTATTTTACATATTGGCTAGGAATTTCAATCTAGTCATAACAATCATATAACATAAATCCAACGTGAGAGAAATGCAGCTGCTGACATGATGAGCAATAGAATTCAGATTTACTCTCAACAACAATCAACATTACCTTCCTGGGAAAATTTATCTTGGCAGAGAACAAATAATGTTGATCAGGTTTAAATCAAACCTTAAAGGAATGTGTGGGACAAAAGATGGTCCCAGGTGAACAAAGAAAGGTGTGTACAACTAGCCATTGCAAAGAAGGGTGCTGGTATTTGCATTCTCTGAAATATGGCTAGGACTGTGCATTCCCATCAAAAGCAACAACTATTATTGTTACTTTTGCTCCTGCTGCTGTTATATTTCATTATTATATATCACTTTGTTTTAAAAAGAAAAGTAGTGCAAAAACTAGTGCACCATAGCTTGGATTGCTCAAACACCCAGCGGTTCATCTAATCTTTCTTACCAGTTGTGAATAGGGACCTGATTTTTTTCAGTGACTGGTTAGATAGTCAATCTGCTTGTTGGTCTTCAACAGGTTGCATCACTGTGTTCTTTCACTGTATTCCTTACTAACTTTGCAATACAGTACAATTGACTTTCTGCACATGCAGGTTTTTGCAGAGTCTGATTGAGTTCTACTGCTCCATCCTTACCTTTGCTACATAACTACATTGCTCAGCAGAAAACTGTTCAAACAATTGGATCACTTGAAAATCCTATAAATCAGTCATAAATAAATGTGATGTTTCAACAAAATCCACCCCAGTGGTGTTCCTCTCGGTAATCATTAGGGATATTGCTGACCAGTTTGAAATGACAACATGTTTACACAACCCCAAAAAGAGAGACCACAGAGATAGTATACACAACAAAGACAGAATATGTGGTATAGGCAAAAACAAGCAAGTAATAACTCAGTTGGTATAACTCATGTAAATATATTATTAAATCATGCATCTAAATGTGATAAAGAACATATGTGAACTAAAGTCACCATAAACAATCATACAGAGATTAACAAGGGAAAACCCCAGTCCATAACAGTCCAAAAGTCTTGAAAGGAAATGGGTTCCTGCCTTTGAGAAGCCACATACTGAGTTGTAGCTGATGTGAAATTGCTTCTGGAGACTACTATATCTGTAGCTGATGTGAAATTGCTGCTGGAGACTTGCGTCCCTCTTTTTTGAAAATTGTGTAAAGAATCTATATAATTGAATCAATATTGGTCCCAGGTCTGATGAAGACTGGTAAGAAACAAGTACTTAATCGATTGGCTTGTCACCACACTACTTTGGAACTTGAATATACATGTTTTGGACATTTACACTGATTTCTATATACTTAGTAAATTGGTCACTAGCTTGCATTTTTTGTGTCAACTAGGGCCAGGGCTTTTTCAGTCCTGGCCCCGATGTGGTGGAATCAGCTCCCTACAAAGATCCGAGCCCTACCTAGCTTATTAGCCTTCCGTAGGGCCTGTAAAATGGAGTTGTTCCACCAGGCTTTTAGTTAAGGCTGCAGGGGTCTATTCTTGATCTGGTTGGCCTCCCCTTTTAGCACTGTCCCCTGTGCTATAAAATTGAATAATATCTGCCATCTCTATGGGATATCATCTTATCATGATCTGAAACGGCCAGTCTGGGCAATATGTTATGGTATGAAAAATATTCTGAGTGCTGTTGAATTGTTTGTTTATAAAATGTTTTTATTGCATTTTATTGTTTTATCATATGTTGTACCCTTCCCTGAGCCCTACGGGGAATAGGCGGAATAGAAATATACTAAAAATAAATAAATAGGAGGTGTGATAACACACTGATTAGCCTCACTTACAAAAAACCTACAGATAGCAATTCTTTTTTGGGTTTCCTGTCCTTTCATCCTGCCTACCTCAAAATAAATTTGCCGTATGGGCAATTTCTCCATTTGTGGAGGAAGTCCACATGTATGGAAGAGTTTCTGAGTGATGGTGAGGATATGATAGAGGAGTTCAAAGCCAAAGGATATCTGGGTGCCATTGTACATAGAACTTTAACAAGAGCTAGAAATGTTAACTGGGATGATCGACTTAAAGATCAAGTGAAAACTACCTCAGGAAGCATTATGTGGGTCTGGACTATATCCCTCTATCTAATGAAATCCATAGAATACTTGTTAAGCACTGGCACCTTATCAGTGACATCCCAGGTTGTGAGAATCTACCCTTTGTTGGATTTAGAAGAACACAGAATATTAAATATCTTGTGGTGCACTCCAGAATGAAGCCCAGGGATGAAGGTATGACTAATTTAAAGGGGCACCATCACTGTGGCAGATGTTGAATTTAATTCCAGGCATTTGAAATTTCAGAATTTACTCCTGCACAGGGAGATCCTACTATATATTTGAGAACTTACACCTCTTGTGCAACAAAATATGTGGTCTGCACAATCATCTGTGGATGTGGTTTGAAATATGTATGTACCAGAATCTTGGAACATCAGAGTCACATTCGAAACCAGGCTTCTGAGGTGCCCCTTATCCTCCATTTTACAGAAAAAGTTTACAATACTGGCAGTTTTAAGTATTTCATTATTTATAGAGATAACGGGTTTGATTGAGGACATACAAACTGGTTTGTTAAGGGAGGAGAACAGGTGCATTTATAAATTAAATACTGTTATGCCCTATAGGTTGAATTTGTCACGAGATTATTCTTGTTTCTTATAATGGATTTCTGATCTATACTGTATTTTTGAAATAACAGTATTGGTCTGACAGGATAGTCTTATTGTAAATGGTTGTCTAGCATTTTAACTGCAACAGCAGGTGCAAGCAATTAGGTCTTTAAATGATTCATACTCTTTCATGGACAGCAATGAAATTGATTACACAGAGATTTGTGCTGGTTGTGATAAGAAAACTATACGAACTGTGATTTCTGTGAATGTAAGTATGGACAAGCTAAGTCGGGCCAGCCTGACCCTCAGGTGGGCTCCAAAGGCATTTAGGTCAGTCTGATTATTCACTCCCAGCAATGTGTGGGCCCAACCCAATCCAACTTTAATCATATGTAATGTTGTGTGCAACAATTACTGGCCCAAATGAGTCTATAAGGTTGGATCCAGCCAGCTTTTTCATGCAGTCTCACCTATTTCCAGTCCTTACTACAGTCCGCATCAGATACATATTTTGTCCATATAGGATTCATGATCCCCAGCACAGTAGTTTTGGATGGTCAACAGGGACCTTCTCTTCCCCTTTTATCAGCAGAAAAGGTGGCTGGATCCAGCCCATGCATAAAAGATAGTATATCCATTCATTTATAAATGTGCCCAGCTGAACATTACAGTACAGATATACACCCAGAAGCGTATCTGCTTCTGCATGCCAAACCACCTTGCCATTTTGGATTGGGTATATCTAATGTGCCACCGTCACTTGAAATGTTTAGAATTCTTTTTCAAAAGTGTTGGAAAAGGCAATGCCTGGTATACAAAGAAGAGAAGAAGTCTCTGTGGGGGGGGGCAGCAAGAAGACAACTGGATAGGATAGTGAGGTCAGCACCTTCTCTCCTGTTATGTGTCATTCTTTGTCTGTCTCCACATTGCTACTCTTAAGGCAATTTCCTCCTCCTTTTCAGAAGTGCCACACTCAGTCTTACCTCTCTCTCAGCTAGAGATGTAGTTAGGAATCTCCCAACCACTAGTTAAATGTGTAAATTATTGATTTTATTGAATATTATTATTTTAATGTTTTACATCTTGTTGTTTTATTGGTTGTTAGCTGCCCTGAGCCTGTATGGGGAGGGTGGGATATAAATTAAATAAAATAGAATAAACATCTCTGTCTTTCCACTTTCTTGTCAAGTATATTAATTCCTAAATAAACCTTAATCTACTCTTTAATCAGATTGTGCAGTTACTGTTTTACTCTGCCAACAAAAAGAACTCTAAAAGTAAACTGTAAAGCTATTTCCTTAAAAGCACAATGGTACAGGAATAGTTCTTCCTCCCCAAATTACCCATATTCCTCCCCAATATTTTCCTTTTGTCTGAACTGAAAGGAACATTTAATCACAATGACTGCCTCTCTGGGATCAATGTTTTGCAGCCCAAATGGTTCTTTCATGTAATAATTCTTGACTAAATGAGGAGCGTTTGTGTTTTGACTGAGAGCACACTGACTTTTGATTAGCCCATTCAAATCTAAACACTCCCAGTGGGCATTTCAGCAACATGGTTACCTCATGAATATTTATCTGTGCCACAGGAGAACGTAATTGTCACCTTAAAGCAGTATTTATGATTGTGTTATTGTCAATATTTCACTACTTTTTATGGCATCATTCATTTTTTACATTTTTTTTTATCAAGCCACTTTGATGTGAGTGTGGAAGATCAGATAAAGGAACAATCTGTAGGCTGCCCCAAGCTACTTTGACATTTTGTCAAGTTGACAGCAATCTGCTTTTTTGTTGTAATAAAGTATCAGTTGGACCCTGAGATATGGAGGGTGACTGGTAACATTTTTTTTATTCTGAAGCTGCTGGTATTTGCCAGAACTACAGAATGTACTAGATATAACCAGCCAAGATTTGTTCCGAATTCCATTCTGCTGAGAGGTACTGTCATATTTCCTCCAAATCAAAAATTTGAGACAAATTTAGACATTTAGGTTGAACATATGAACATATGAAGCTGCCTTATACTGAATCAGACCCTGGGTCCATCAAAGTCAGTATTGTCTTCTCAGACTGGCAGCGGCTCTCCAGGGTCTCAAGCTGAGGTTTTTCACACCTATTTGCCTGGACCTTTTTTTGGAGATGCCAGGGATTGAACCTGGGACCTTCTGCTTCCCAAGCAGATGCTCTACCACAGAGCCACCGTCCCTCCTCCAAGGTTCAGGCATAACTCCCAAGGACTTCTGAAGGAAGCAAATTTTGATAAGAGTTTTCTTATACCTTACACACATTCTTACTTAAGATACATAACAAATATTAATACATGTTACCAGAAGAAAAATGATTGTGCATTTTTTGATCCTTCATGTTTTGAGCTGCAAAATCTAGGGCTTTTTTTTTCCTGGGGGAATGTAGCAGAACAGAGTTCTGGAACCTCTTCATGGAAACAAAATTCTCAAAAAAAATTTTTTTTTAAGTTC
Organism: Heteronotia binoei; assembly: GCF_032191835.1. Classification (NCBI taxonomy): domain Eukaryota; kingdom Metazoa; phylum Chordata; class Lepidosauria; order Squamata; family Gekkonidae; genus Heteronotia; species Heteronotia binoei. The sequence continues at coordinate 165,977,083 of NC_083224.1, forward strand.
ATGAGAGGCACCTGTGTGTTTCTCCTTCATTTTTCTCTTGAGAGTTTCAGAACCTCTTTTTTTAGAAAAAAAAAAAAAACCCTGGCAAAATCCATTTTGATTTAATTTTTGTTGTGTACAAATTTAACTTATGATGCTTTATTTTTCTGCCACTTTGCATTTCCTTGTACTGAATGCCCTCGCCCCTAGATGTACTCATTTGGCAATATGATTTGTATATAAATCAGCATTTTAAAAGACATGGGGATTATAGAAATAAATGGTGATTCCAAGCTGTCCCGCTGGCAATCTCCAAGGGCATGGCTGTCAAATGGACAACAGCCTTTTCTCAGTCCCCATCCATATTTAGGGCTCTGCTCCTCTGGCTTCTTCTCACTGGCCTGAAATTCTGGCTGGATGGCAGTGAGAGCCTTTGTTGATTCAAGGCTAGGGATGCCAGGCCACAGCTGGTGACTCCAAGAAGTAATTAGAGATTACTTCTTACATGCTGGAATCACTCTGGCAAGCTGATGTCACTTTCAGTAAATACTGGAAGTGATGTCATGGGACACTCAAGGATTTACAAAACTCTCTGGTTAGATCATACAGCAGGAGACTTGGCAACCCTATACAAATCTTTAATATCTACTTATAGTTTGATGAAATACAGACATTGTGGATGCGTATAGCAAAAGAGGAACAACAGTTTGGATTCTGAAAAGAGTCTTTCTACGTTGATTATAGATGTCGTGTGAAGTGCTTGAGGGAAGAATTCACACTTCTCCCCCCCGCACACCCCGGGCAGGTTATATCAGCTTCCTGCAACATTCTTCAGACATTCCATTCAAACCTGCTCCAGATACAGCTTTAGCAAAATTCAGTGAGACTGAGAAGTTCAACTACACTTACTAAAACAGTTGTTGCTTTCTTTGTTGCACCTTAGAAGAAGGGAGCATTCCCAAACTTGCTTCATTTTATTTCCAGTAAAAATATTGGTGGTAGTACCAGTGCTGAATGCCAGATAGCATTGACAGCTGAGTTTCAGGTAGTGTAAAATAAAATTTTAACTTGTCTCATTAATGGTAAAATGACATTGCCTCCTTTATGGTGTTTGTTCAGAATGCAAAATTTTCTCTCCCATAAATGACTTCCAAGTTTGTACTTGATTCTGAGGTATCATTTCTGAAGACTTCCACTGAGGCTGTCAGGAATTCTGATGTCAGGAATTCAAGAAGGTTACAGAAGCTGCTGCTTCAGCAGGGCCCACAGTCAGTTGATTTATGTCTTATTGCACCAAGGTTGGAATACTATAATTTCTGTCTTGCCCTCTCTCTTTCTCTCTGTTGTTTGCTTTATAAAGCTTCAGCTGGCATCACATTTACCACACAGACTGCTGAAAGGAGCTCAGCTATATCAGCAGATTGCTGAAAAACATTGCCTTGGCCCCTTGTCAAATGGTAAATTGGATCTAATGCTTGTCCTTGGTCAGGTACTTAGCCAGTTAAATATCTTAATATCCATGGCCCTATGAATTGCTATAGCCTTTACCCTCGTGTATCTAAAAGTAAAAAGATTATACCACTACGGATGGACTTCTTGCAGGTTAACCTTTGCCAAATAATGAGCACAGGGCACTTTTCAGTAAAATCATATATGCAATTTGTTGCAATTTTTGAATCAGAGTTATGCATTAGATATGCCATTGACTCAACTGTGCTTGTGCATTGCTTCCCATTCAGACATTGCAATGGAGATTTAATAGTTATCACTCTGACATAGTCTGCTTTTTCATGGACACTCCTCCTCCTATAAGCATTTTGCAAGCTTCCTACCTGTTTGGAGCAGCCATTTTCAAGAGCACCTACAAGCATTTCACCGTGGGAAACTAGGGATATTGATACCCTCCCTATCCAAATCTTGTACAAAAGTAAGGGTACTTGGAAGAGCTGAAATCCATGTTGAATCGTGAAAATTACAATGTATAGCTAGTGGCCTACATTCAGGTTGGTGGTTCAGCAGTATAGCTAGTGAGAGCTAGTGTGGTATAGTGGTTAGAGTATGGGACTAGAATCTGGGAGAATCATTTTCAAATTTCCACTCTGTCATGAAATTGTCAAGGGTGATCTTGAGCCAGTCACTCTCTCTCTCTGCCTAATCAACCTCACAGGGTTGTTGTGATGATAAAACAGAGGAGGGGTGAATTATGTACACTGCCATGAGCTGATCAGAGGACAGGCAGGAAAAGTGGATGGTCAAATAAATAATTCCAGTATATTTATTTATTTAGAACATTTTATAGCAGCTCCCCACTAAAAAGCATATGAAGCAGTGTGCAATCAGTACAAATGTATCTAATTTTACATATGAAAATGAACACAAATGCAAAAAAACAACAACAGAGCAAGTAGCTGATAAAACCAAATTAAGAGAGAAATTCTGTTTTGTCCCAATGTTGAAGTAGTGATGAGATGGTGAGACAACCCCCATCACAACTCCATGGAAAGACAACTGACAACTTCCAGGGCTGGAAAATGGCCACAACTTTGTTGGTTACAGCAGCTGTTAGCATCTTGGCACACCATGGAGCAATGGATCCTGGCACTGGTCAACCCACCTGCCGGCCAATGCACTCCACTCCCCACGCAGCCTGCCTGCTAGTGGAGGAATCATGAAATTGTAGGATGCAAGATTCCACATGGGCATAGGCCTCTGTGTGGTTTCCCCTGCCACTTGAAGGTAAACTGACAGCCCCCCGGCTTGGCATGTCCCTGTAAGCCCTCACTCACAAATTTCTTAGGGGGATCTGAAAGATGGGGAAAATGGGCATGCAGGCCATCTTTCCCATGAAAATGGACCCACAGCCATGCTAATACCACCCAGCTTAGTCATGACAGAGAAGAATAGCAAAGCAAGATATGAATAAAAGCAAAGTCCCAACATGACATCCTGGAAACACAATGCATAAAGGGAGGGATGGGTAGGGAAAACCACAAGGAAGGTGAGCCCAGTTGCATGGCACAGGTTCTATAAAAGCCAGTGAGAGAAACCAGAAAAGCCATTCTGCACAGTCCACAGCCCAAGTCCTACCCCCAGCTGAGCAAAGGAAAACCTGATGGAATTCTTCTTCACTATTATGAATGCCAGCCTCCAGGTGGGACCTGAGAATCCCACAGAATTACAGCTCATCTTCAGACTATAGAGATCTATTCACCTAGAGAAAATGGTTTCTTTGGATGGTGAGCTCTATTGTATCGTATCAAATTGAGGTCCCTGTCCTTCCCTAGATTTCATCCCCAAAGTTCCAGGAGTTTCCCAGCCTGGATCTGGCAACCTACCCCATCCTCTAGCAATCCTATTCACAATTCCTGAAGAACTGTCTCTCCCAGTAGTAGTTAGTACAGCCACTTAGGTTTCCCAAGGCTTCCTCTAGAGTATCCTATCCCATGAGATCTGCTGCAGCTCAAGTCTGTTCCTTCTTGTCTATGACTCATGTTCTTTGGAAAGGCCTTGCAGAAGCAGCCAGGAGGCTGCTTCTAGTTGATATGGTTTCAAAGGCACTATAAACCTTATTGTGTTTACAGAGGCTTTTGCAGACAATTGAGATGAACAAAATCAAAGCCTGTACAGCTGAGTGGATGGGTAAACCACTATGAACAGGCATCTGGAGAGGCAGCATAAGGGCACTAAAATGAATAAATACATTCAAACAAGCAAATATGTTTTTGGTGGTGCTAAGTTGCCATCAAATCACAGCTAACTTATGGTGACCTCATGGAGTTTTCAAGGCAAGATACGATCAGAGGTGAATTGCCATTGCATGTCTCAGCATCATGCTCATGGTATTCCATAAAGATCTCCCATTCAAATACTAGCCATGGCCATTCCTGCTTAGCTTCTGAGATCTGATGAAATCAAACTAACCTGAGCTATCCAGTAGGGATGGCATGAACCTAAAATAAAAGTGTTTCAATTTGGGGTGGGTGATCCCCAAATGAAAACTAATGGGCTCCACCAAAACTGAGCTAGTCAGGCAAGTTTGGTTCCCCCTTTCTCCCAGCCGTGGCAAGCCACATCTGGGAAAACGGGGGAGGGGGAGGGACAGGGAATCTCCCTGGAAGGGACTTCCGTCTTTTTTCTGGCTGTGGCTCACCAAGGTCAAGAGAAAGGGGGGATTGCCCAGGAAAGAACTTCCTTTCCCTCTTTCTCCCAGCCGTGGGAGAAATGAGGTGGGGATCACCCAGGAAGGGGCTTCACTAGTTTTGTTCCCTGCCACTTTGAGGGGCAGGTAAAAAACCAAAAGGTAAAATGGCTTTCAGCCATTTAACCCCAGCAGCTGAGTGATTGACTTGCACCACTCAGCTTTTAGGTTTAAATGGCTGGCCCTGAACAGCCAAACCAAACCGGATAAAAGTCCAGTAAATGTTTGTGGAATGCACCTTCCCTGAACATCGGTTCCCTAGCTCTAAACTGGTCCAAGTTTGGCCTGAATTTTGACACGTGAGTCGGTTCATGCCAATCCCCACTACTCTGGTCATGGCAAAGGTTTTTTTTAATTGATGTTTTCTTGTCTTTCTGTTTTTTAAATTTATAATATTTTAAATATTGTCAGACATTGTTGTTCACACATGTCTTTGCATTGGTTAACCGTAGGCAAACCAGGATACAAACATTTTAATACATCAATAAATTCTGGGTTCAAGGATGTCACGTTCATTGAACATATGAAATTGCCTTATACTGAATGACACCATTGGCCCATCAAGGTTAGCATTTTCTACTCAGACTGGCAGGATCACTCCAAGGACTCAAGCACCAGTCTTTCACATCACCTACTACCTCATCCTTTGAACTAGGGATTAAACCTGGGACCTTCTGAATGCCAAGTAGATTCTCTGCCACCAAACCACAGCTCTTCCCTCATTCTTTTCAATACTTTTCAAGAACAAAAGATGGAAGGTTGCCAACCTGAGAGTTAGCATGCATTTGGCTACACAAAGTAGGCACTGGTGCTAGGAACTTTGAGAGAAAGGAGCTGAGCCCTCATTTCCTCAATGCACCAGGGGAAAAAAAACCTGCAGCATTTCCCTAGTATATTTATACATGCAATAATTGGTTTTGCATAAAATCAAAGAAGCTATCCTTGACTCGAAAAATCTGTGTAGGAAACTTAAGTTTATCACAAGAATCAAAACTGAGTTTGCTTAGCCCACAGTGCAGATTGGTCTTTAACTAAGCCTATTCCTTTCCTTCCAGTGGCATAAGCTTATTAAGGCTATACATAAGGAATTCTGGGTTGCCTTCAACATTTATTGTAAGTGATAGTCACAACAGATGTGACATGCTGGCATTGTCTTCTGGCATTTTCTATTTCTGATCTACAGAAAGGATGAAAAATAAGTTACTTATGCAAATTTTCTGCACTTCCCTCTAACTATACTGTTGCAAAATATATATATATCTTTTAGTGCTCTTTAGAAAGAAAATGACAAAATTGCCATGGATTTTTAAAGACTCTTTTCCCCATTTTTGTCCTTTATGTAAAACACTCATAACTACCAGTTCTTCTCCCATCCCAGACTGTCTCTGAAATTACATTCTGCTTCCTTTAGTGAGGTACAGAATTCAAAATTGTAACAGATATATGGACTTTTAAAACTTGAATTGGATCCAGATCTGTTCCACTCCTAAATTAATCTGTTTTGAATAGCTTGTCCCCTGAAGTCATCCAAAATATCTTTTTTCTTTTCCAAATTTATATACATACAGTATCTGCTGTATACTGAATGAGACCATTAGTCCATCAAGGTAAGCATTACTGGCAGCATCTTTCTCAGTGCCTACTAGGGATAGGTATGAACTGCATTTTGGTGGTTCAGTTTGTGATTCATGATTGAACCACAAACTGAATCATGAACCTATACAAACTAGGAGGTTGGTTCAGGAACTGGTTGGTATGGGTTTGTGATCCCTGCTTTCTGCTCTCCATGGCTTTTTGCAGGTAGCAAAGAGGAGTAGTTTAAATGGGTCCCAGCCAATTAAACAGCACAGTTGAGTGGTGGAACATCACAACTGTTTGGTTTAAATGGTGTGGAGCTGAACACAAGAAAGCCCCTTTAAACTGCTCTCCATGGGTCAGCTATTTCAAGGGGCTTTCTTAAGCAGTGAGCCCCAGGGATTGGCTCAGCTGTTTTAGAGTCTGAAACAGCTGAGTCATGAGAGCATGATGGGCCATGAGGGCAGCCTGCTTCTGCCACCGGCTTTTTTGGCAGATTTTGTGGGGAGGAGAAAGCAGGGGTTTAAATGCTTTACCAGTGAGTCATACCCCACTTACTGAGCTGAGATTGCAGTAATAATTAGGGGTACTGTATACCACGAGAACTGCATTTCACTGAGCTCCTGACAATTCAAACACATCAGCATCTAAGCCCTGGGCTGCAAATGAAGTGAATGAAATGGTGAAATCCGAAAGCGGTAGAACAGACTATACTGCTACAAACCACAGGTGAAAGTGACACATTCTACATAGACAAATTCTTGGTAAATTAAAAATATGAGCATTAGGGAGAAAGAATTCTAGCACAGCTTCTGAATTCTGTGCTAGTTGTTGTTCACATGCATACAATTACCAATGCAGGAAAAAGGCTGAAACTATGACCCCTCTCTTGCAGTCTGAAGTGGTACAGACCACTCTGCTCCTTCAGCACTCTGCCATGCAAACAGCAGCTTTATGACCTTAAGCCTGTTAATTTAATATTGCTAAGGGGTTTTTTTGGTTTTGGTTTTTGTCATCCCTTCCTTCAGAAGAAAAGAAAGCAGCAGTGAGGTTTCAGGAGAGCCAGTGATGAGGGTTCTTCACCCCACTGCACTCCTGATGATGAAGTCACTGAAATACAGGGAGATCAATTTACAATGTCTGGTTATAAATCAGTTTAATTTATAGTTTTCCAACAGGCAGCCTCAAAATTCATTAGTTTTCATTGGTTACAGTCTAATGAAGAATGCAAATTAAATATCTTTCCCTAAAACACTGGATTTTATACAGTTTATTTGTGGTGTGAGATCTTTTTTCACCACATAATGATTAAAAATGTATGTGTAGCAGTCTGAAATAAGAGTGCACAATTTTCCTTGCAGTTTTTTTTTCCGGTTTGGTTCTATTAGACCTGATTTTTTTTTTAATTCCTGAAAAATTATGTACAGTATTTGGATCAAGGATTTTTTGGAAAACCAATTTATTTCAAGGTCCAATAGATCTGACAAGAAAAAATTTAGGGAAAAATTGCACACCTGAAGCTATACAAGCAGGGAGTAGTCTACTCCTTGTTGGTACAGCTGATCCTCAAGCTCCCTGCCAGTACAGCTGACCTTTGGGTTGACTTCTAGTGTGGCCCATGGAGAGTGGACACTCCCCACCAGCACAGCTGATCCTCGGGCTGCCTTCTAGTGTGTCCTCATTTGAATGGGGCTGCATGAGAAGCCAGCCCAAAGCTTTCCCAGCAGGGAGTGGTCAACTCTCCACTGGCACAGCTGATCTTCAGTCTGTCTTCAGCAGTCCCTTTAAACTTTAAAGGGACTGCAGTAAAAGCCTGACAAATGGCTGAGAGGCAGAAATAACCTGCTCCAGCATCTCTACTATTTTTCAGACCTACCCAGTAATTCCCAAATACATCCAGGATTTTCTTTTTACAGTTTCCCCCAAAAATCCTGGATACCACTGGGATGCCAAAATATACCCAAAATATACTGATAAGGTGCTTTGGAATATATTTTCAGCTTGGGTAGATTTGAACTCACAACCCAGTTTGAAATTCTCAAGTGGTGCATAAATGTTATTATCATTCCACATTGACTGCTCCAAACCTGTATTCAGGATGCATATCCTTATGTCACTATGCAGTCACCTATCCCAGATAGGGCTGCCAGGCTTCCCACAGACTTTTTAAAAACAACTGATTGTCTCTCTGCTGCTATGTCACTTCTAGTGAAAACCTGAAAGTGATGATGGTAGCTCTAGGAATCACTAGAAACTCTCAAGGTTTTACCAGAGCTTCCAGCAGTCCCTAGTGCTACTCTACATTGCTTCTGGGTTTTTCCCAGAAGTGGCTAAGTGGTAAACAGGATGTCAAAGCCCCCACCTCCCTACCCCGAGCATCCTGCTGGTTGCCAGTCTCGGCCTAGCAACCCTACTCCCATAAATGATGGTTTTCAGAAATATAACTAATGATAGTTAAATTCATTGCATCTATAGCAAAAATTGTACAGAAGATTCAAAAAGAATTGTCGCTAAGACTGCACTTCTGAGCTATTTCACATGGGACTTTTGCCTCTACAGACCACCAGAAATAATGACCCATTAACAGAAAAGCCTTGCTATTTTATCTCCTAGAAAGAGCCTGTCATAAATGCTTGTTCTGATGTAAATAAAAAGTGGAACCAAGGCAAGCATGTTTATATCATTTAATTACAAAATAGGAGCATATGTATATACAACAGAAAACTAATTGTAAAGATGTTAGATCCATATTTTTTTTCTCCATAGCAAGTCCTCCTATGCTATTGTATTCTCTTTCTTCTCAGTTTTTTACTTCAGAGCCTTATTATTTGTTTTTTTCCTGACATCCATGGTAACAGGCAGCTTTGTCCTTGGCTCTCAGAAGAGCAAAACTCTACAGTCATTATATGAAACTAGCATTCTGGACCACAACAAATAATCATTTTAAAAAAAAAACCTCACCTTCCCCTCATGCTTTAAGTCCATCAGTCGCAATATGATGCATTCCTTAGCCACCATGCATATTCTTGTGAGTCCTGCTCAAAATGAATCCAGTGCTATGCACATAGAAGTAAATGCGATAATGCTTGTTGGCCCCCACCCCTGGATGTCAACATATACATGTCTGCAGGGTTCCCTGCACATATGCAAGTGTACACATGTAGACTTTGCGTGTGAGATCAGGGACATTACAAAAATGGGTTTCTAAGAATGCCAAGTGCAGGCACTTATATCATGTTTTATTCATAGCCTATGGATGGATACTTCTATGTGCAGAAGGCTTGCTCCATATGTTTGCGCATATAGACATCCAGGGCAGGGGATCATAAGTCCTCTCCGCTATATATGTGCAGAGGACACATGTTTCAGTGGCTGAACAGGGCTACAGAGATGTATAAACGTTTGCTAGATATTTCATTCAATAAAGCCAGTATTCAATTATTCCTAAGATCAGGGACTTCCAAATTTTGCTCTCAAAGCCATTTGGCTTTTCATATGAATTTTCCATTCACTCAATCCCCCCCCCCCCAAACTCATTTGAATTATTAGTTTTCCCCCACAATTGTTTTATTATTTTTAAAGTTCATGCTGACATATTTCAGCCAAACTCTACTAACATAATGCTATCAGTTATGCATTCTTATTGCCATTCTGCCCTCCCTCCTCCCTTCTCTGAAGCATGTGGCTTTCATTGATTATGGGGAGTGGGGGGAGGAGCTGCATTGTTTCAAATTCTGTGTTTGCAAGACAAAATACCAAAAGCAATTTCACACACTGTTTCCTTATTGTGCTCTTTTTCATTACTTAAAAAAGACTAAAAAAAGCATACCGCTTCCAATTAGAATCCTTCTTTTGCAAATTTACTGAATCGGTAAACATTGGTAAAATAACAGAAACTGTAATTGCATTTATGTTATTCTTTTTTTTTTAACCAAGTGCCATCCAAAAAGACAAATATCATAAAATGAAAAGCAAAAACCACCCTGAAATATGCTTTGTCATATTATTAGTTACTGATAGGATGAACAAAAAATTACGTTTTATGGAATTCATTTCAGTCATGCTGTACAAAAAAGGCTTATTTGTCTATGAAATTAAACATAGAACCAAGTTGAAAACTTGCAAAAGGAATATCTATATTCTTTCATAAAATACACAGGCTACTCATAAAGCATTCAGTCCGGCATAGTAAAATGTACTGGGTTCAAAGCATGAGGACTCCCAAGAGATAGTTCAGCTCTGTATTCAGTGATTCAGCATAGTGAGATAGGAACAGAACTGTGTGGCAGGACCAACGGCCCTGCTTATATGCATGCAAACCTCCCCACCCAAAAACCCATTACCATCATCCCATTACACACAACTATAGGTTAATAGCTGGCCTAACGATCCGTGATGGGTCTCTTTCCTGAATCCAGGTGGCTATTGTTTTAGGGTCTCCAGCTCAGCCAAGTCTCTGCTGGCCCTAAGGCCAAATTCCAGTTCCAATACATAACACATATGCTCAAAGAGAAAGTGAATGACAATTCATCTGATCTAAAAACAGATACTTTTCTAATGAGTATAATAATGGATCTCTCTCTCAAAATTCTCACCCTTTAAAACAGAGATGTTATAGGGGACAAAATGAATCCTATATCTTTAAAAGAAGAGTTACAGGACTTAGGAAGCCATCTAAAGCAGGTGTATTCAGAAATGAGTCTCATTATTCATGGCGCTTATTCCTAAGGAAAGTGACCTTAATGGGATGGATCCAGACGACATTTTCCATCAGTGAAATGGACCTTTCTTACACAAGCAGTCCACTGATCTCCATGACATGCTACCTCAGGAGGGAGAGAGGGCACCATAAAGAATGACAACCTCCCCCCCAAAAAAATCACTTCCATTCTAAAAAGCAAGGAAATAAGTTGCAGTGTAACCGGCAACTTTTTTTTTTTTTTGCTGTTTTGTACACAGTGCTATTTTTTTATGTTCTGAAAAGCAGAGCCAAGGTAAATCCAATAGTCTCTGGTGCAATTCTGTGCAGTTGTCCTCATCTAAGCCCACTGGACTTCTCTGCTAGTGTTACCCAAACTGGATCCAGAGAAGCTGAAATTAGCTTTAAAATGGTTCCAGAAAGGAATAATGTGAGACCTCTGTAGCTTCTGTATACCAGAGTGGATCTCAGTAGTGGAACCCCAGAATAAAATTACACAGAGAGAGAGAGAAGGGGGGGGGAGAGAGATTGTAAATACAAACAGGTTTCAGATCCCATGGCAACTCTAGCTCTATAAGAGGATGTCCATTAAAACAACTAAATCCAGAGTAATAAGGTGACCCCACTAACCAATGGGGGAGGTGGTGGGGTCCTAACAGCAAGTATCTACTAAAGTGCTAATACGTGTTAGACAAGTCTTGTCCATCCTGTGACTCAATATACTGACCCTTGAAGTGACACGTCAGGTTTTTAATATACTTCCTGTTATACAATGTCTGCCCAGCTTCCAATTCCAGTTATGAATTGATTCTCTATTTGCTAACAGACACTGGTTAAGAGCATAGAATCATAGAATCATAGAGTTGGAAGGGACCTCTAGGATCATCTAGTCCAACCCCCTGCACAATGCAGGAAAGTCACAAACACCTCCCCCTAAATTCACAGGATCTTCATTGTTGTCAGATGGCCATCTAGCCTCTGTTTAAAAGCCTCCAAGGAAAGAGAGCCCACTACCTCCCAAGAAAGCCTGTTCCACTGAGGAATCGCTCTAACGGTTAGGAAGTTCTTCCTAATGTTGAGCCGGAAACTCTTTTGATCTAATTTCAACCCATTGGTTCTGGTCCTACCTTCTGAGGCCACAGAAAACAATTCCACAACATCCTCTATATGACAGCCCTTCAAGTACTTAAAGATGGTGATCATATCATCTCTCAGCCACTTCCTCTCCAGGCTAAACATCCCCAGCTCCTTCAACCTTTCCTCATAGGACTTGGTCTCCAGACCCCTCAACATCTTTGTCGCCCTCCTCTGGACCCATTCCAGCAGTTGCACAGTCAAATATAATCTACAAAATATTGCTGAGATCTCCCCTAAATTTGAGGTGGCAATTGAAAAGTCAAATAGCTCTCTTGATACTCAGAGCCTGGGTGCATTGACAGGGCAAATAAAAATAAAATTGACTGGGTTTGGCACCAACATGCACTAGTGAAAAATAAAAATCAAAGACACTTTGTCATTCCCTTTGCAACCTGTCTTTGGTGTAAGAAGTGTATTTAGGGGGGAAAGAGTTTCAATTTAAGTGATGTGTGAGTTATTAAACCTATTATGGCAGGTAATACTACCATTCAGACTATGCAACTTGCAGTCACATAACAGAATAGAAAGGAATGCAACTCAGAGTTTTGTGGGACATGTTCTAAAGAAGAAAAAGGGAAGCTTCAGACGGTTTAGAAACTCCAAACATCTATAAATTTTAAGATGACTTTTTGGTATCTGAATCTAAGCACACACTGTATTCATTTTCTATTTGTTATTCTATTAGTGACAGAACCTTGGAGCCAATGCATTTGTCAACCTTGAATTGCTTTTGGTCTTTGTCAGAAAAGTATACTCAAAGTGTTCTGTTGCTCTTTACTCTGCATTGCCCTGGGCTTGATTTTGTGTGTGTGTATGTGTGAGATTGGAGTTCTGCAAAGAAACACCTTGCTATATAAACAGGATGGGGTAATAGGTGCATCTTGCATTGGGCACAACATAGATAACATATTACATAATGCATGAGTATTTCAAATGTGTTATGTTTTCTTCCTTGTATTGAATAATTACACTAGCAGTTACTTCTCTGTTGTGGAAGGATCTAGCTCTGCTATCTGTGTTTCCTGAACCTATTATTGCTGAGGATCTCTGCCCACTTCTAGCAGTAGAGGAACTGACCTGCCAATTGTATGTGCCTCTGCCCTCAGGAACTGTTGCTGCTGTATCAGACTTGACCTCTTACCTGCTTTCCTCAGGCTCTGCTGATGACCACATTGCTTACCTCCGGCCCTGCTTGTTCAATTTCCTGTTCAGGAAGCTCTTCTAATAATTCCTTGCTGACCTTGACAAATCCACAGATGTTCCTAACTCACTCTGGTTTTATCAAACACTCTTAACAGGGGGTTGTCCAGAAGTAACTCCTGTCTGATACTTCTTGACCTCTTAAAGAACCTGCCTGAGGTATAGGAAAAACTAGATGCAACATTTCAGAGAATGGAGGAATTGGCAATATGATTTCCCCAATGCCAAGCCTGCAATACCTATACAATAAGCCTTGACATTTGCACAGGACTTGGTGGAGTATTGTATGGTGTTTCAGAATAGCTTTGTACATGACAGAAGTTTAAAAAGCCAACTCAATGCACAATCACTTCAGCAATGAGCAGGATATTCCTGTTCACCAAGCTGAATGAGAAACTTCTGTAGGAAAGTCTAAACAATACTGTGAGGGAAAGTAATTTCTCTGAGACCTCCAGTTGTGTTTCAGAGAGCCTATTGTTGGTATTCTAGGCACCTTTGACAGAGCTAGGCAAATGGACTGTGGATGGATTAGATGACTTGGTGGAACTGATGTCCCAATTTGACTCTCTTTATTAGCATCATTACTGGCAACCTCCTTTCTTCTGTTTATCTGAATTTGGCAGCATCCACAGGATAAATTCCCACTAGGTGTGCAGGAAAACCAGTGATAGTAGCAATGGGGGGAATCATATATTTTTTTTCTTTTTTAAAGATGGAACTAAATTGCATTTCAGTTAATATACTACTTTTTGTTTGTTTTTGTTTCTAATGACACTTAATAAATTATGACCAGCCAAGCTTTGATTAAACACACATATTTATTAATTTATATATTGAAAGCACTGGTCACAATCTGATACAAATTGAAATCAAAGACTTTATGCCAGCTTAACTTCCCAATAATGCTATGTGCTCTCTTTCCATGCTCATTAATATGAATTTTGTTGTTGTATGTGTTGAATCACAAATATTACATATGGCCAGCCCAACTAAGGGTTCCGTGTAATATACCATGTCAGAGAAATTCACTAGCAAGTGTATTTGGGAAGGAGCACCATTTCAGGATTTGGTAAGTTTAAGGAAATATATTTCAGCTTGAGAGGGCCCTATTACTTAAAGCATTGGAGGTCAAGGCATTACTTAAGGCATTGGAGGTCAAGGCATTTTAAGAACATCAGCAGGGTTCTTGCAAAGGTGCAAGAAATTGCTTGATTGGGGAATACATTATAGGTCCCTATGACCCATGAGATTTTGTCCACAAGGCTTCCATGACTCCCAACATCAATTTTGGAGCTCAAAGGGAGCTGCTAGAGAAAAAAAAATGATACATCTTCCACTTGTGTGTCACAGGAGACCATCCAGTCAATGAAATAGGGAAAGCCTTTGCCCAGAACTAGATATGGTAACAGGCACTGAGAGTAGCATCTACCCACCAGCTGCCTTAACTGGCCTTTCCCCACTTTTATATTCCTGACTGGAAAATTGAGGAGGAAGTTAGCGCCCCCCCTCCATCATTCTCTCCAAGGCCCTAGACTAAAGCATCCCTGACAAGTGTTTATCCAGCTGCTGCTTAAACACTGCCAGTGAGGGGGAGCTTTCTAGGTAGCTGATTCCACTTATTGTACAAAAGTTTTTTTTTCCAAATATCCTTCCTACTTGAACTTGCAAGAGCTCTTGTTTTAGGAGCAGGGCTGGCATGTATCAGTAGGCCAGGTAGGTGGCTGCATAGGGCACCACCTGGCCATAAGGGTGGGTGGTGTGCACCTCCCTCCCTGTGGGCACCCTCCACTCCCTGCCACCCCCAGTGCCCCTTCCCTGCCACTGCCATGCTCACGTTATCACTCACCTCTCCACTGTCCTCCTCTGCCTTTTCACCTACCAGAAGTGCTGTGGGTGGGTGGGTAGTGGCAGCAGCAGCAGGAAAAGGTTACTGGGGGTGGTACAGCAGTGGGTGTGTTGGACAGGGTTCTGGGCAGAAGCCTCCAAGCACACTCGCTGTCCCACTGTTCCCGGGAAGGCTGAGTGGAGTCAGCACAATGGTGAGTGCATTTGGAGGCTTTCGGCCCCTGACCACCTTTGTCATGTTGCCTTGCCACCACTGTGCTCACCTTCACAGCAACAGGGGTGAGGTGGGGGCCTAAGGTGCCAAAAACCCTGGTGTCTATCCTGTTCAGGAGAGTCCACCCTTCTCTTGCTCTTTTCCCTTCCAACATTCTTGTCCATAGAATGGTTCTCATCATGTCTCTGAGTTTATTTTTTTTGTTTTTTTTTAGATCTTTAAAATGCTTTATTGAATTGAGAAACATGGTACAAATACATCAACAAATCAGTAAGTGTGCACCAAGTACCAATACAGAACAGGGAAGTAGGTGCGTACACCATAGGCCATCTTAGAGCAAAATTATAACAACAATTGACATGACATCAGTATAGCATGGTATGAGTTACTAGGAATATTGTTATCAGCTAACACTTTGTCTATAAAGGGACACCATTTTTCTATAAAACTCAGGGAAGCAATTTGTTGAGAACGATGGGGGTCTAAATCATAAGTAAGCTTATCCAAAACAATCCCACAATTTCAACCACCAAGTCCGTTGTGAGGGCGGTGATTGCTGCTTCCAGACTAGGGCTATTGCAAATTTAGCAGCCACAAACATATGTGAGATCAATTCCTCTACAGGTTCGGAAGTGTTTGAGGTGCCTATAAGATTCAAAAGAGCGTATTCAGGCGTAAATGGTGGAGAGTGTGAAGTGAGAGCTAGTACTTCTTGGTAGATTTGCCTCCAAAAGCTATTTATGACTGGGCATAGCCACCAAGAGTGAAAAAATGTGCCCTTCTGGCCACAATTCTTAAAACAGAGAGGTGAGATAGAGGATGAGTGTGCTAACTGCACTGGAGTTTTGTACAATCGCGTAAGGACTTTTAAGGCTTGTTGAACGTTCATTGCTTTTGTTTTGTATATGGAAGAACACCAAATAGCCTGCCACTGCTCCTCAGTCAGCTCCATGTGCAGGTCTCGGACCCAGGCACCTTGGTAAGAGTGTGGCACTGCGTTAAGGGGGCGGAGTAGTATTTTATAAATCTTTGATATCAATCCTTTGATCGGGATTGAGTCACAAAATAAAATCTTTTCAAAATCAGTAAGTTGAATGCGTAAAGGAGGGGTAAAGAGATGCGAGACAAGTAAATGCCGAAGTTGAAGATACTCAAACCAGGGGAGCCGAAGGTCGGAGTCAGCCTCCAGAGTCCCTTTGTCTTTTACTACCCCATTAAGAAGGACATCGACAAAGCGAGTCAGCCCCAATCATCTCCATTTCACAAATGAGTTTTTACACAGTCCCGGAGCAAACCAGTGCTGACCAACAAACGTGGTTAAGGGAGAGGTTGGAGGAGCTATCTTAATATGATGTTTACGCCAAACCTGCAATAAGGAAGCTAAAAAGGGATTTAGAGAAAGAGAAGATTTAACTCGTTTGGGAACATTCCAGAGCTCTTCTTGAAAAGAAGGGGCCTTAAGATAAGAATTTTTGATCAACTTCCAGTCCGCCACATAAGAGGACCTATAATATTTCACCAAGTTAGAAAGAATAATAGCGTCATGGTATCTAAAAATAACTGGGATCCCCAGTCCACCCATTGAAATAGACCGTCTGCTCGATGCGAAGTTGAGCCTTGGTTTCCGATGTTGCCAAATGAATTCATTTATTTGGGATTGCCACTTATGTAGCAAGGAGGCCGGGACACACAGAGGGACAGCGCGTAAGTAGAACACTATCTTGGGAAGGATCAAAGATTTAATTAAGTAAATGCGTTCCAAAAGGGTGAAAAATTGTTGTTTTCCGGAGTAGGTTAGGATTGACTTGATAGATTTGGAGATTTCCGCCTGATTGACAGCTGGGAGAGTATTAAAGTCAAGTGGGACGTGAACGCCAAGGTGTTTCCAAGATTTGTTAACCCACTTATAGCGATAGTGCTTTCTGATAAAGGAGATGGAGGCTGGGGATAGAGTAATAGAATGCAAGAGAGATTTATCAAAGTTTATGGTAAGGCCTGAAGCATTGGCAAATTCAGAGAGGTGAGAATGAATTGCTGGAAGTGACGAGGAGGGATTAGTAAGATACAAAGTTATGTCATCCGCGAAGAGACTTACCTTAAAAACTTCGGTCTCCACAGGGACACCCTGAATGTGAGTATCATTCCTGATTTTGATGGCAAGAGGCTCAATTGCAAGAGCAAATAAAAGGGGTGAGAGAGGGCACCCTTGTCGAGTGCCTCTAGACAAGTTGAAGATAGCTGAGTTTAAGTTGTTAATCCGAAGTAGCGCTGAAGGGGAGAAATAAAAGGAATCTATAAGATTGCGAAATTTAGGACCAAAATCCATTCTTTCGAGCAAAGAGTGCAAATAAAGAGGTTCGACCGAGTCAAAGGCTTTCTCTATGTCTATGGATAGAATACAGGCATCTCGAACGGCCTTGGATGTACAGTGATAGATCAGGTTCAATGTTTTTTGAGTGACATCAGTTAGATCACGACCAGGGATGAAACCTGCCTGATCTGGGGCAATATACTTTTCTATAAAACTATTTAATCGCTTAGTTAGAATGCTGGCAAAGAGCTTGTAGTCAGTGTTTAAGAGTGATATCGGTCGATAGGATTTGGGGTCTAGTTCATCTCTTTCTTTCTTATGCAAAACAATAATCTTGGCAAGACTCCAGGATTGGGGGATAGAGCCAGAGTCAAGAATATGATTAAAAAGAGTTAATAAATACGAGGATAGTGAGGAACTATAAGCTTTGTAGAATTCAGAGGTGAAGCCATCAAGACCCGGAGATTTGTTAGTGCGCAATGACTTGATGGCTGCAGCAAGTTCCAGCTCATCAATGGGGTGGTCGAGGTACTTTCTTTGAGTTTCTGACAAAGTGGGAAGAGAAGTGATAGATTGAAAGAAATTAGAGATTAGGTCCGGTGATGGGTTTTTGGATTGGTATAAAGAGGAGTAAAATTGGCTAAAGGCAGCTAAAATAGATTTAGAAGAAGTGCATAAAATACCTTTGCAGTCTCTGAGACCTTTTACATTCAGGTTGGCAGCTTGTTGTTTGGCTTTCCATGTCAGGAGCCTGTGAAATTTAGGGCTTCGATAGCAATATGCCTGTTTAGTAAATAGCAAATTGCGTTTGATTTTTTGCGTTTCTAAGGCTTCTAATCTCTTTCTTTCCTCTTGCAAGTGTTGATAAACTTTTTTGTTGCATGTATGTTTGTGTTGAAATTCAAGATCTCTGATTTTCGCGGTCAGGGCAGTAATAAGATATTGCTTTTTCTTTCTCTGGGCCGCGGTCAATGCAATAATCTTACCTCTTAGGACAGCTTTGCAAGCATCCCAGACTGTTTGGGCGGGGGTGTCACCAGAAAGGTTATGACTGAAAAATTCGTTAATTTCGCGTTCAATTTGGTTGGAAAGTTCCTTATCTAATAATAAATAATTGTCAAGTCTCCATGAGAAGCTACGGTCATATTGCTCAGTTGCCCTTATAGTGCAGAGAACTGGCGCATGGTCAGACCAAAGTTTCGATTCAATGGAAGCGTCTACAAGAGTGTTGCAAAGAGAGTTGGAAATAAAGATATAATCGATGCGCGTGTGGGTTTGATGCTGTGATGAGAAATAAGTAAAGTCTCGTTCATTTTGATGAAAAGACCTCCAGGAATCCGTAAGTCCCATATCCGACATTATTTTTTGCGAGACCTGAGGGCGAGGGGCACTGGCTGGGGAGGAGATGAGGAGGCAGGCGATTGGTTTTTTTATCTAGCCGGGTGTCCATAAGGAAATTAAAGTCAGCCCCGATAATTAGAGGGCCTTCCTGGAAAGCTCTTAGTTTGGACATAGCCTCGCGAATGAAGTCCAGCTGTCCCGAATTAGGTGCGTAAACAGCAGCCAGGGTTATGACTTCTTCGTTAAGCCTACCTTTAACAAATAGAAATCTACCACGATCATCCTTTTCAGTGGCCAGACAAGAGAATTGAACTGAGCGTGAGAATAGAATAGCGACTCCTCTAGCATGTGAGGAGCCAGGAGCGGTAAAGGTCAGGGGAAAGTGAGCGGAGTGAAATAAGAGATTAGTGTCATTTCTTAGGTGCGCCTCTTGCAAAAGAATAATATCTAGAGCCCGCTTCTTCAGGCCTGAGAGGATGCGTCTAGATTTAATTTTGCTATTAAGCCCTCGACAGTTCAGTGAAAGAACCTTTAGATCTGGAGCCATTTAGACCAAAGTAAGTAGATGGTGGGAGAAATCTCCCATTGAGGATAACAGACAAGACAAAGGTAATGTAGGAGTGGAGCATGAGGTCTATGGCAAGAAAGTGCTGCATAGGACCCCATAGCAGCACAGTAAAATGATGAGGATGCAAATATAAGTAAAACGATGCCCAGAAATAAGACTGCGATGGTTACGTGACAGGGTGCTAGAAATATATAAATCACGAGGAGTGGGCCAAAGTGTTGCAGTGACTTATGTCCATTTGACTGGCTTTTAAAAAAGAAATGCAGCGAACCCAAGGGTGGAAGGACCCATGATCCCAAAAAAAAAAGCTATGGGGCATGAAAGCATACACATATCACCTCTAAAGCGATCAAAGTGCATTAGTGCCATGTCAAACAAACAAGAGCTAAAAAGAAAAAGGAGTTTAGAGAGAGCATACAGACAGCCATGTAATGACATTACTTGAACAGCAGATGGCATACCAAAGTAACAAGTTGAACAGTAGCTAGCATAGTTAACACTGTAGTGAAGGTAACAACAATGAATGCACCATGTTCCCTCCCCCCTTCCCCTTTCTCTGTTCCTCCTGCAAACAAGTTATGTTTGTATGCGAGATGGAAAGGCATGTGCAGGAGGACAGATCCCTTAGCAAGTAAGGTGAACAATACCACCAGAAATAAACATATGGGGAAAACCTGCGGGTCCCAGGGAACCACCCGAGACAGGGGACCTCGTACCCTTCCACTACACATCCCCACCATTTTGGGGGGAGCTGGAGAGTCAAAACCCACACTACCCTTTCCCACCCACCCACCCTCAGATAACATAAAACATATTATTCATTTCTTCAAAGAAAGATAATAAGGTGACACAGGTTTATAGAGAGTTTATGGATTGTAGAGATTGCATAGGATCTGAAGCATGAGTTGGCTCAGGAGAACGAACTGAGATCTTGCGGTCTTTAGGTGGTGATGCAAAAGTCCATTTTCGCTTTTGTGACTTGCGATCCAGCTCCATTGGTACATCTAGGTTGAGTGACTGAAGTAAATATAAGCCAGCCTCAGGGTCTTCAACCGTCCAATTTTTCCCTTGATGGTGAACAACGAGCCTGCCTGACAGCGACCATCTATAGCGGATGTTTGCTGCAGCCAGTTTTTGGGCTATCGGCTTGAGGAAATGTCTGTTCTGTAGAGTCTCTGCAGACAAGTCTGGGAAGGCAAGAATTTTCTTGTCTTTAAAAGCTAGACCATTCAGGTTTCTGGCAGTGTCTAAAATCTTCTTTTTGACACGGATATCAGCTAGTTCTATGATGACATCCCAGGAGCCACGGTAACGTGGGGAGAAAGCTGAGCCTAGCCTATAAGCACGAACGATATGTGGGGCAATGCCGTCTTCCAACTGAAGAGCTGTAGATAGCCAGGATGCTAAGAAACTAGCAAGATCTGAGGTACCTTCCTCATGTTCCTCAAAACCTCTCAGTTTAACGTGCCGCTCCCGCGCTTTATTGTCGAGTGTCAAGATTTTGTCTGTGGCCCAGTGTTCTTGCCTTTGAAGATGGCGGATGTCATCCTGATTCGCTAGGCCCGTTTCTAGCGCCGAATTAGCTGTGGATGTAGCTTCTTTCAGAGTGATTTGTAATGTGCTGATCTGATCTGTGATCGGTTTCAGTATAGCTGCCATGTTATCAAGCATTTCTGACTGGAATGAACTCAGAGTATTGTGAAACTCTTTCGTTGTAAGCAAGTCCGTTGAGGGAGGTGAGCTGACAGCGCCATCTGCCATTTTTGTTGTTTCGTGAGGCCTTGTCAGGGAGCAATCTGCTTGCGAGCTAGAATCTAGGAATGATTTGAGGAGCCGAGCACTAGCTAAAATTGGCTTATCCTTTTTATGGGACGATTTTCCCATAATCCGATAAAAGGCAGAGTGCGGAAACCTGCGTCGATGAGGGAGGGTGAGGGGATCAGGTCAGGAGCTTGAGCCTCACACGTCAGTCGCCATTCGCGCCGAAGCCATGCCCCCCCTCTGAGTTTATTAAAGTCTGCCTTACTGAAATCTAACATACATGTGTGGCTACAAACTGACTTGGTCCTCCATAGCAAAAGGAATTTTAGCACTTCCCTCTAAGGACCCTACCTACCATCTCTTGCCTGTTGGTCAATATTAAGTCAAGTATAACCAAATCCCTTCTAGCTTCCTTCACTATTTGATGAAGGAAGTTGTCAGGCAGACAGGTCAGGAATGTGCATGACTGTGGATGCTTTTTTCCCACTACACATCAGGGAAGTTGAAGTTACCCATAACTAGCAGGTCATGCCATTTGGATACCCTGTCAAGTTGTTCAAGGAGGGAAGCATTCACCTCCTCATCCTGGTCAGGAGCTCTGTAGCAGAATCCAACTGTTTGTCCTTACTTTCCTTATCCTCATCCAGATACTGTTCATTGGGCTGTAGCCCTCCTCCTCCAGTATTGCTCCTATTTGGTTTTTCCTGTACAGCTTTATTGCATCTTGGGTACTGAGGAGCCAGAGCACTAATCGGACAGAGACTGTGGGACACCCTTCAAGGTGACAGATCGCAGGCTCACTCTGCTCCAGCAGGGGGGAACTATAACAGAAATTCTGTTCCATCAAATTACCTTTATACATTTGAATCCCCCAAACACCTTAGAGCCTTTGCTCTGGCCTGGTTTAATGCCCTCCCATCTGCCCTTCTTGAAGGGAGATATGCACATATGCCATATGTACAGAGTCTCTACCCATGTCAGTCTGGAATGGTAGAAACAATCAAACATGTCTTCTTACATTGCTGATTTTACCAGGACATTTGGAATACATACATTATCCCAATTCTGTCCAAATATCCAGGTAGATCAAATTACTTTTATACTTCTTTTCTTCTTGCCAATTGTTTCAATGAAACTACTCTTAAGTTGCCAAGATTCTGTACTTTGGTATGTTTAACAAGGCGGAAGAAGACAGTCTAGAGTTTTACTAATGTTATTATCACTATGAATTGTATATTTTCTGTACAGACTATTTGATGCCTCCAGTGTGCATTATGTATTGTTGATATTCTTGACTGCAGATCTTGGATAGTAATGATAATAAACTAAACGACTTTACTTGTCTTACAAACGCCAACTGAAACCTAGCATTATTTTGAAATTATTTTGGCATCCTTCACAGTTTTGACAGTTGGCCCCTGCAAATTTAGGTGACATTCGCATCAGATGAAATTTAATGGCAACTCTCTGAAGATGATTTTGTTTCTCTGAAAAAATAACAAATGGTTGCATCCAAACTTATGAATTGCCTTCTACTGAATCGGCCCATTGGCCCATTAAGGTCAGTATTGCCTATACATACTCAGAATCTCAGGCTCAGATCTTTCACATCACTGACTACCTGGTCCTTTTAACTAGAGATACTGGGGATCAAACCTGAGATCTTCTGCATGCCAAGCAGATGCTCTGCAACTGAGCCATGGGTGCTTCCCAACTGAGCTAGACCAAATGTCCATGGTGCCTTGATGGATAGACTTTGGAGTGGATTTCAGAAATCCAATCTCAAGATTTAGCCCCTCTGTGATCCCCATCTCAAGACTTACCCCCATTAAAGATATAGCTAAACATCCCTGTTGAGCACAGTGGCTCTTTGAGATAGGGTTGTCAATCCCCAGGTGGGGGCAGAGGATTCCCCAATTTGGAAGTCATCAGAGTCATCAGAAAGCGAGGGAGGGAGGGAAATGTCAGCTGGACATTCCATTATTCCCTATGAAGATCGATTCCCATAGGATATAATGGAAAATTGATCTGTGAGTATCTGGAACTTTGGGGAGGCTGTTATTTGAGGTAGAGGCACCAGATTTTTAGCATAGCATCCAGTGCTTCTTCCCAAAGTACGTAATCTCCAAGTTTCAAGGGGATTGGACTAGGGGGTCAAATTCTGTGAGCCCCAAAATAAGGTGCCCCTATCCTTCATTATTTCCAATGGAGGGAAGGCATTTAAAAGGTGTGTGTTCCCTTTAAATGTGATGGCCGGAACTCTCTTTGGGTTCAATGTTTCTTGTCACAACCTTGCTCCTTGCTCCACCCCCAAAGTCTCCTGGCTCCACCCCCAAAAGACCTCAGATATTTCTTGAATTGGACTTGGCAACCCTACTTTGAGAAAATAAGCATAGAATCAGGTTGTACCATCTGTGGAGACAGGCTTCTGAAATGTTCATTCTGTGCACTAATTTGCATTTGAAATCTACATTACCATCAAAAGCTCCCTACTCTTAAGACCATTGAGTAAAGAGTCTAAAGTGATCTGAGTGTACCACACTGGTGAATGCCATGTGTATAATGAAAGCAAGACTTAACCATATTTAGCATACTATTACATATTCTTTCAGAACTCACTATAGTAACATTAACTTCAAATGAGTTTCTGTAGTTAACAAAGAAGTAAAAGTTTATTACATTTTTTTTAAAAATAGCAAGCACTGCACTTAAAGGAACCATTTGCACTAAAATAATACTAATCTCCTATTATTTAAATGGTGCAATTGTACGGCAGCCCTATGAGACTGAATTCATATGACATGATAAGGTAACATTCTTAAATAGATCTCCAAATGCCCATTATATAATATCTAATCTTAAAATAGGCATTTTCCATAACCATGTTTAAAAAAAAAATGAATGTTATTCTAATTTTAAATGCAGTGCTTTACATGTATACTCAGAGCTTCTCAAAACTTTGTCTAGATCCCTGATTCACAACTAGATTTCTTGGCTAGCTATCTGGAGAAGGGTGTGAAATCTAAAAGGCTAGAACTTCCCCATATTATTGATGACCTCTTAGAAAGTCTGTTTGTCATGGCTTTATATAAAGTCCTTCCCCCAAAAAATCTTTTGAATCTATGCTGCCTAGTAACTTTCAGCAGAGGGGTTTATGTTGTATGCAGGGATATATATTTTTTTTTAGCAGGAACGCACAGGAATGCAGTTCCAGCTGGCTTGGTGTCAGGGGGTGTGGTCTAATATGCAAGTGAGTTCCTGCTGGGCTTTTTCTACAAAAAAAAAAAAGACCTAGTTGTATGTAATTAATTACCATCCTGCCTTTCTGTGAAAGCACCAAACCGAAGCCGGGCTATTAGCATGTTAAATCTGATCACTGTATTTTTTTTTAAGTGAAACCAATGTGGGGGGGGGGAGAACCCTGGTAAAGTATAGTACATCAAAAGAATCACTAAAATCACTCCATGTTTGATCCAATATTTGTCATTAATATAAAGGCCAATGTGGAAGCAATCCATACATGTCAAAGGGATGGAGAAGCACCATTGTTATGCCACAACTGAAAAAAAGACTACCAGCCATATTTGAGATACTGGTAGCACCCTCTTCTCCCAAATCTTCATGGAACCAAACAAAATCACATGAAAGGACAGGCACAAGAGCACCTGGTTCCTGAGTTTACTATAGTTTAACTGTACATTGTGTAGCCTCCCAAGCATACAGGAGCTGATGATGTTGTCTCCCAAGCAACATCACAGATTCAAAAACCTGCAGTTTCCTAGAAAATACTGAGGTGAATTTTCATTTTAAAATGCATCATTACTTGTAAGAATGGGAAACAAAAGTCATGGTGATATGGAAGTCTTGAAGTTGAAGAAGACTTGAAGTTGAACAACTGGTCCACAGAAGTCAATAAAATGAGCTATTGGGTTCCAAGGAAAGGGAGCATACTACAAATTTTAGTTTTGATGTGCCAAGGATCTGAAATAACACCTGTTGATCTCATACAACACATACAATCAAGAGAAAAACCTCAGAAAAAAGAAGAAAAAAAAAACAGCTGGGTTTTTTATAAGGTATTTCAACACAAATTTTTCAATGGCCCACCTCTCCCTCACTCAATACTATCAAGCCGTTTTTCTCCTCCATGTTTTTCATGTTGTGTCATCTCTTTCAATTGAAGAGAAGGGAGAATGGAAGACTTGTGGTCTTGTTACTTAGCAACAGCTCTGCATGGTTTCCTCCCCTGACACTTCCAGATAGTCTGGAAGCAACTACAGAGCACAGCAGGCTGAACAGCTGCAGTACTTGTCTAAGGAGCCTCCTCCTCAACTTCCCAGGGTGCAAAACTCCCCTGGGAAAAAATTGGCAAGTCTTTTAGAAACATTCTTGGCTTCCCACTTATTGCATGTGTCTGTCTAGCTTTAGAGAGGTATTGGGGGGGGGGGAGACTTGTTCAGTATTTTGCCTCTCTTTCTCCCTTTACTTCCCCATATCCCCATATTTTCCTTCATCCACAAATAACTAGGAATGGCACAAATTTTGCATCGATCAAGCTCAACTGTCGAACTTACTTTGCTCAACTGTGACAATCCTACATGAGCCAAATCTTCAGACTTGTTCAGTTTTGATGCCAAACAACTGAAACACCTGACAAGCAAGCCCACATCAGGCTTTCCCCCCCTTCAGATCAAGGGATTTGTGAAAATACTAGCAATTCAAACAGATCAGCAGTTATTAGTGTTGCTAAGGACTGCTTAGATGAATATCTAAGATGATGGTAGGAACTTTTTATTTAAAAAACAACAACACATAATTGAGGACTGACATATATGATTTATCCTGGATCTGTCTATTCAAACTATAGCCTGATGAAGACAGCAGTAGATCAGCAAGTGGGGGAAGGAGAACTCTTTTAGACTGTGAGAGAACCTGTGTGTGTGAAAACCAGATTGCTCTGTACTCCTTTTCACTGTTAGGAAGGAATACCATGAGGATACCTGCCAAAGAGCCACAAATAAATCAACAAACAGGCAAACTGTAAAAAAAAAAAATGACTCTCTGTTCATGATTGGTGAGCAGGATGCAAGCAACACCTAGGAGCACCTAAACATCCCTCATCATAACATTTGTATGAAATAGGAGAAGAGGCCACTTGCAATGACAATTGGTGGGTCAAATCCTTCTGGTCTATATTTGCTCAAGGAGTACACA
This sequence comes from Heteronotia binoei, assembly GCF_032191835.1. Classification (NCBI taxonomy): domain Eukaryota; kingdom Metazoa; phylum Chordata; class Lepidosauria; order Squamata; family Gekkonidae; genus Heteronotia; species Heteronotia binoei. The sequence goes on from NC_083224.1 coordinate 166,003,125, forward strand.
TTAAGAAATTGGATCACTTCAGACATCATGTCAAATGATTACTAAACCATGTCTTGGCAACCAGGGGTATTACATAAACTCAGAATCTCTTTCTCTGCATCTCTCAATGTGATGTGTTTCATTAATGCTTTTCAAGATTGGCAGAGAGATACTTACCTTCAGAGACAGAATGGCAAGATTTTGTGGACTACAAACACCTTTTCTCCAGTAGAAATGTTTTTGAAATATGTTTTCCATCAAAATGCTCCCATGTTTGTTCTCTGGTATGTCCAATTAAAATAATCTCTCTCTTTCTCTCTCATTTCCTGAACAGAAGTGTGGTGAGAAATGCTGAGCCTCATCAAGACCTTTCCTCACATACACTGACTCACACTATACAGGAGTCTAGGGGTCAATTGAATGCTGCCTAGTACCAAGGGAATCCTCTCCTCATATCCCCCTGACCTACAGTTGATAAACAGGTGGTTCCCGCAAACTCCCTTCAATAATAGATACCTCAAGGTACTCACTGGGTTTTCCTGCCTATCTTATTTCTTCCCCAAAAATCCTATTTATTTTAAGTTTGAGACGTTTCTCCATTCTGCCCAGCTTTGGAGATAAACAATTACTATTCCATTGGTATCCAGGTGTTTGCTAACAACAGTCAGTGCCAACCCACAGTTTGAAGTGCCAAATTACAGCTTAAAACCATAATCAGAAACAAGTCTGCCAAGCCAACTGTGGTTGGGGCTAACTATAATTAGTAGGACAGTGCAATTGGATATTGCTGACCCTAAAAGTCATCCAACTTACCTAGCATCAGATAACCTATATCCAAAGCAGTGAAATACTTCCCAGAACAATTCCTGGATCTCTTAACAACATGAATTAATTGCCAGGAATAACACTGAAAGAGAGGATAGATTGCCATCAGGAAAAAAGATGACAGGGAGTACTGTGTTCACTCCCAATTGCTAAGACTTTTGCTTTAGTGACTGGGCAGTATTAGATCTGCAAATGAGAGGACTACAGTAATTCTGTGTATGGAAACTCCTACAACACCCTACACTTGTATAGGTTGTTTTTGCTTTTTGTTCCATTGTGGATACTTCCAGTCATTTTTCACTCAGTGATATATGTGTTAATGTAGAATCTTAATGAAGATTTATGTCTTCGTTGAAGTGGGGAGTAACAAAAGATGGCATTAACTCTTCTAATACTAGTACCTTAGGGCAGCAAGAGAGAGAATCAATAAACCGTGCCAGGCCTTAGCATTTATGACTATTGTTTCCTTGGTGATGTAGACCTTTATCTTCTTTCCATTTAAATATATTGCTAAACCGGTACAACACTTTTGAAAAAGGATGTGGGAGATCCCCCTGTGAGTCAGTGAAATATTTATCTTCCCAGCACCATCAATTTTACAGTTACACAAAGACATATTTAATGCTAGAAATATATGGAAGCCAGCTGTAATATATAACCACCAGCAATGAAACTGGAAATGAAAGCACTTGACTAGGTCTATCAGATTCCACAGAGGTACCTTATAATAAGAGGTTTCTTTCATTTAGTAATGAGTATAAACTACACTTCAACAGTAATTAGAGAATACTGCAGTACAGGATGAGGTGTTCAGGTTATCGACAACCTTTTGCCAGTCACAAGAACAGAATAGAGACTTTTGGTGGCTCTGCACCAGCTCTGACCAGCCTGATGGCTCTGATCAGCTGCAGTTCCTCTCCTGCTTGTTAGCTTCTGCTGACTCAAACCTGGCCACACATGGCTCCTTTCCCTTGTGAAGTCCTCCTCTCCTGATGAGTCCTCTTCTCCTGAGGAATTCTCACTGATCCCCACAACCTCTATAATAAGCCACTGTACAGCTAGTACAACATGAGACAAGTGAGTGGTATACCCAGATAGAGTTTTTTGTGACAGTCCTCGCTTGTGCTGAGAGGTAAGAGCCCAGATCCTTGTGTGTTGGCCTGCCCCACTCAGCCAGAGAAAGAGATAATGGTCACTCAGGATGGAACAGCCTACTGGAGATGTGCAGAGTGAGATGGAAATGGTGGCATTTGGCACAGCTTTCTATACACTGGCATCCAGAGCCAGCACATCCATTAGGCAGCATGAGGTGGCTGCCTGGAGTGTGGCTCTGGGGGGAGGGCACCAGTATTGGCTCTCCCGCCTGCCCTCACTTCCTCAGCAAGGGAAATAGCAAGCTTGGCAGCCACCATGGGACTTCCAGCCTCAGCGTGCATGCACGCCGCTCACTTGCTGGAGCTCTGTCCCTCACATCTGTGTTTCTAAGCACAGACACAAAGAGTGAAGCAGCAGTGTGTACACACTGATGGCAGAAGCCCCACTGCAGCCGCCACTAAGCTCACCCTCACCAAGGAATCAAGGGGAGGCAGGGGGCTCCTGGCCTGGGGCACCAGTCTTGTGCCAGCTTCCCAGCACCAGCACTGCTGGAACCTTCTGCACAGAACAGCAGTTCTGCCATCAGTTGTCTTCTCCTGCCTCCAGGTTATACCCTGAAAGCAGCAGATAGAGATCTTGCCTCCTACCACACCTTGAAAAAGTATGTGAATCAGTAGACCATTTGTTCACCTGCTTCTTCCAGACATGTAAGAATTCTGAGAAAACCAGCCAGTTTAGGACAGAGCCAGATGTGATGAATTGGATAGGAAATTGGTGCCTTGGGCAGAATTCCCTCCTGCTCTTCCCTGTTATAGAAGCAAGGGTGTAGCATGTTGTCATTATATGATTTTCTATACCGGTCCCACTTCATTGGGTGCTGCAGGGATTAGAGGTGAAAAAAATGCAAAACAGGATGATATTCCATCACTCATTTCCATAGGTGTACATTATGGGGGGGGAGAGAGACAAGGCATTTGATCTGGGCTTGTTGTTTCCATATGCTGAAATGTTAATCGTCTATGAAAAATTAGGCATTTCTTTTTGTCCTCCACCTTCACACTGTGTTAGATGTATTATGTTCCCTTCACCTTATTTTTCTTTCCTTGTGAAATCCAGTTTGTTAAATCATGTAACTGGTGAAATCCAACATATTGGATGCACTATACTGTTTTAGTTTCATGCATGAATACAAGAATAGGATTTTTAGATGTTCTCATTAACCTAAAGGATGGCAACTGATGTGGGGTTAGCAGTGAGAACAAAGGCACAAACAAAGGAATAGTATGAATTTTTTAAGTACTAAAAATGCCACAATTTTTTAAAAGATCTCACATGCAAATCACCACCATTTTGATTCCCCTCCTGTTCCCTTCCCATTGATTTTTCTTTCTCATCCTTTTGGTGTACTTTTGACATTCTAACTGAAGTAATTTCCCCAGAAGTGTTCAGAAATTATTGTTACATTTATACCTTACCCCCTGATAACTTTCCTGCTTTATTTTTCTCACTTTCATCTTCTTTTACTCTTGACACTCAAGCAAAAGGCCAAGCTGTTCAAAGCGGAGATTTCCAGACTTGAGAGTCCAATTGTTAAGCTAGTACTTTTCTTATGAACCTTACAATATAGCTTTGTCTTCTATGGTCAACAATGGGTCCAAGATTAGGGACAGCTAAAAAAGAAGGGTTGTCAGTTCCATTCAGCTAAAGGAATCTACAGGTTTGTATTCATCCATGTACTGTAGCTATTTGAAATTGTTTCCCCATATATATCTATATTTTTGTTCCACCATAGTTTACAGCTTAATCCTATATATCTTGATTCAGAATTGACACTAATTGACACCAATGAGATGGTTGATAAGAAATCTCAGTTTGCATCAGCTTGAACTACTTGATATTTTTCACTGGGATACAACACTTTACTTTGTTGCTGGTTTTGTATTCACTATCTGTAAACATTTGGGCATACAAGAATATTGAGAGTAATATTTCCGGAAGCAGGAAGGTTTCCCATGAGTTCAAAAACAGCACTTGCAGAAAATTAGTGTTCAACAGGAGTAATTCACCCCTGGACTTCTATACATCATACCTTTCAGTTATTGACCAAAAGGCAACCATGCTGCTGTTCTATGAGTGGCTATGCCATCTAGAAGGTGATTTATAGACAGTAGCGGGAACCAAAGGACATCACCCAAGCTTCCTCAACAGCAGGGAAACCAGTTTAAATGGTGGTAGACAGCAAATAAATAAAATCCCAAATTCTTAGCCTTGAAGCTGTAAGACCCACCAAGCTTCATTCAACATATGAGTTAATCCGACATATGAAGATGCAACAGTTTTGGAATTCAAGAAATTTTGAACATTTGGGGAAAATATAAACTTTTTGGCAGTATTTGAAGATTTTTCTCACAATTTGCTTGCCAGCTGCCATCCAAGCAGAGAATGCTTGAACACTTTTACATCATGGCAGTGGTGGAGAGTACCATCAAATCCCAGACAACTTGAGGGAACCCCATAAAGTTTTCAAGGCAAAAGATATTCAGGGGTGGTTTGCCACTGCATGCCTCTGTGTAGCAACCCTGGATTTCCTTGGTGGCTTCCCATCCAAATACTAACCAGGGCTGACCCTGTTAAACTTCTGATACCTGATGAGACTAGGTTAGTCAGGGCTATCCAGTTCAAGGCAACTGTATCATAAATACAATGAGTCTCTTCAGACTCATTGACTAAAACAATTATAAGTCTTTAAGTAACATTTTCTTTGACAGTAAGATATTTGAGGGAGTGATGGCGAATCCACTTAGCTTGCTTTATCAATATTGGTTATTTATATATAGGGCTTCTGATTTTGGGATAGATAGAGCTTTTACTTGATGATATACACTGGAAGAAGGATGGGTGGAGTACGACCCTATTAAATCAGGCACATATCTGCTGAGTCATCCTCTTGCCCTTGCTGCCTCAAGGAAGTGAAATAGAAACCATGTCAGTAATGCATAAGAGAACAGACAAAAGACTGTCCATTATTTCTGTATGTACTTAGTGTTTTTCACTTGGATGTTATATGTTATATAAAACTATATTAATGACTGGGTTGGATTTGCTTTAATCACTGTATGAAGTACATCCCTAGTATCTCTTTTCAAAACCGTACATGGTTGAGACTAGGAGGTACACAAGGTAGGTTCCAGAATGAAGTACTAAGAGATTGTGGTTCTTCCATACAGGAATTACCCATGGGAGTCCCTCAGGTTTTTGTTTCTGTGGTATTTAACATTTAAGCAAAACAGGAGAGGTCTTATTTGGGGTTACAGGGTATGGTGTCATCAACACCCAACTGTAGTCTAGAACAGGTGACTAAAAGTTAAATACCTGATGTAGGCAGAATTCGTCCCAACCACCTGCAGCCTCACTGTAAGGACGGAGGGACACATTTGCCACCCTTGGGGGAAGAGAGGAAGATTGACAGCCCAATGGGCTTATGCTTGGGGGTGGGGCTGGCTGCAGCAGCAGCACGCTTACCCCGCTCGTGCCAGTTTCCGTCTGGCGATCAGTCTAGGCAGGGGAGCTTTTAGCTTGCTCCTGCTTAGATCTTATGATTTTCAGTTGTTTTTTAGGTGTTCCGTAAGTGAAGATTAGATGTCTGGGCAGGAGCATTTTTGCTTGCTGGCTCTGGTCTTGTCAGTTCCCCTTTTCTTCTGGCTTTCAGACATTTTAAGAAAGATCGAGGGCTGATCAAGGGCAGGAGCGCTTTTAGCTCGCTCCTGCTTCATGTCAGTTTCCTTTGGCATTCAGGCTTTTCAGTGGAGATCAGGTCGCTGATAAAGCCTGTGAGCTTGATTTTAACTGCAGCATGTTGCTGAGGATCGGGGCTGCTGTTAGGTCTCTGGTGAACGCGAGAACATGGATTGGATTGTCGTATCTCCATTATACGGCCGGTTTAACACTCCCTCCCCCTCTCCCCCCTCTTTTTAAAAAGGTGTTTCTTGGGTTTGGCTTTTTGCTAGCATGGAGTACAAGCTCCTCTGGGGGTTGGGTGTGGGGGCAGTATTGTGGAAGCAATTTTTTCCCTTGTTGGTATTGGATCAGGGTGATGTGAAAGGCCTCTATCAAAAAACGTTTTTTGGGGGTAATTTAGCTATAGTTTTGCTGCAGCCATTTTTATGTCCCCTTTGTGGCTTTCTTTTTGAATCAGAGGACAGCCATTTTGGAAGCTGTGGAGAAGGGGCCATTTTGGCTGCAGCTTTGCTATTGTCCCTGGGTGCTTTCTTGCTGAAGGCGGCGACAGCCATTTTAGGTGCTGTGCAGGCGCGGCCATTTTAGTGGAATTTTTGGCGGGGTTTTTTTTGCACTTAGTAGTGCAGGCTGGTATTGTTAAAATGCCTGCGAAAAAAGGGACAGGGAAGTCCAAGGGAAAACATCCCGCACCTAAGGCTTCTAGGGCCCCGCCTAAGAGGCCAGCTCCCCCTTTATTATCTCAGATGAGGAGGGTGATGAGGTGGTAAATGCTGCTATTTTGCAAAGGCTTAGGGCTCTGGAGGAGGCTTCCCTCCCAGGGTTTAGACTTAGGCTTGGGAAAAAATTCTAAGGCTGCATTTCAAGCAGATATTTTAACCAGGTTATCTATTCTCAAGGGCAGGTCTGCTGGAAACATTGCAGGAGGAGCCGGCAGTTCTGGTGGCACACAAGGGGGTTCAGCTCCATTCCCTATGGATTCTGGAGCAGGATCAGTGCTGGTACAGATTGGATCTGTGGGTAAGACTGGAGACATGCCACAGTCATACACTGGGCCGGCTTGGCTGTGGGGTCCATTGGACCCTGCTGCTCCAGCTGTTCTTAGCATTGTTACAGGGGCTCAAGGTATCTCCTCCTCCCCTGCCATGAGTGCACAGCAAGCTTGGGCTTGGCCATCTGGGCACTTTGGCCCCTACGGGCCTTGGCTAACAGCTGGATAGCAAGGAATGTCAGGTCCCATGATGGGGGGATGGGGCTTTCCTTCCCCTTTGAGTGCCTCTTATGGGTCTGTCCCTTTCACCGCCTTACCTTTTGGGGACTTAGCACTGCCTTTAGGGGACCATTTTCTGCCAGCAACGACAGATAAGATTCTAAAAGGGGAATACATGGATGTCCAGGGGTCATTTTGTAGAAAAATAGGTGGTGGACCTCATCCAGGAATTGTTATGCAGCTGCACATACTATTCAATGGACAAGGAGGTGGAGCTCTCAGAAGGAGGAGGTGGAACTCTCAGAAAGGTTCAGGAGCTGCGTTCCTGTGAGCTCTCACTGAATCTGAAGCCTGCTACTGTCATTCATACCTTCCAAGATTCTTAATTAGATTACTGGAATTCACTCTGTGTTAGGCTGCTCAAGAAGAGTATTCAGAAATGATATCTGGCCAAAACACTGTTGTTTGTTTGCTGGGGGTTAAGGAGAAGAAAGCTCCTCATAGCAGTGGCCTGATATTGGTTACCAATGTATTTGGAGGTTGCATTCAAATTCTTTTTGACCTTTAAAATCCTAATCAGTTTAGGCCTACAGTACTTAAAAATTATGCACTTCCATATAAACCATCGTAGATTTTAAGAACTTCCAATAAGGCACCATCTCAACTAGATGAAAGACCCAATAGTTTTCCCAGTGGTCCAACACAGCACTATGGAATATGCTCACACAAAATTAGGGTTTCCAATCCCCAACTGGGGGCAGAGTATATCCTAGTTTGGAGGCCCTTCCCCTGCTTCAGGGTTATCATAAAGTGTTGGGGAATTAAATGTCTTCTTGGCATTCCATTATACCCTATGGAGACCAGTTCCCAGAGAGTATAAGGGAGAATCAGTCCATCCGTATCTGGGGCTCTGGGTGACTATTTTTTGTGGTAGAGGCACCACATTTTCAGCATATCATCTGGTGCCTCTCTCCAAAGAAAACCCCAAGTTTCAAAAAGAGTAGACCCGAAGATCCAATTCTATGAGACGCCAAAGAAGGTGCCCCCATCCTCCATTATTTTCAAATAAAAGAAAGCATTTCAGGAGTGTGGTCCCTTTAAATGTAATGGCCAGAGCTCCCTTCGGAATTCAGCCATGCTTATCCCAATCTTGTTCCTGGCTCCACCCTCAAAGTTTCTTGGCTCCACCCCAAAGTCCACAGATATTTCCTGAGTCAGACCTGGCAACCCTGTTTGTGACCCCCTCTTTGATCTCATTCAGGTTAAAAATGCTCTTCTCTTCTAGGATTTTAATGTTTAATAACTGAAGATTTGTGAAATAAACAAACTTTAGAGTCATTCTCCAGATCTCCCCCAGCCACCATCATGTTCCTGCTGATTTGGGATCAGACAAAACACCAATAAAGGGATTTAAGGAGGAATATCACATAGCCAAATTAATTAAAATGGTGAATGGTTTTGGCAGCACGGAGTTCAAAATGGAAAAAAAAAGTTAGGAGGTAATCACACTCTGCTTCCTGTTCACTGATATATGTTTTGTGAGATTAAATTGTAATATAAACAATATTCCTTGAAGCCCGCAACCTTGGCTAAGACACCCTTTCTATTTTTTTTTCTTTTTTACACCTGAATATGAAAACTTTTTAAAAAACAGAATTACATTTTAACTTAAAAGGAGCCTGCTTTGTTCATCCACCCCATATTGGGTTTTGCATTAGAGCTGGCAGACTTTGAAGTGACATTAACAAACTCATCTTCCACACAGCCCTGGAAACAAATTATCAGACTGAATATTTAGTCACCCTTGTCTAGCTACAATTTTAATATCAGAACACCAGAAAAAGGGGGGGGGGAGCAAATGAGTCATCACGGCATAAGCTGCAACAGGATTACACGACCAAATTTCTGTGTAAAAAAAATGTATGCAGTGATTCGTGTATGTTGTCATGGGTGGGGAGCAGGGGGAGAGATGTGATCCTGTTCATTGAAAGTATGCTGAGTTGCTTGGCAGGACCAAATGAGATTGATTTTTCACAAATCACATTTTACTTGCAGACTTTACACACCAGGTGGACACTTCTTCTAATATTATTAGAAGAAGATTTTATACCAGGATTCAAATCCAGCTGTCAGAAGAATTTATTTATTAACACTCGCACATTGCCTTTTTGCTTGAAACATCCTAAAGGTACAACATTTAAAAAAAATGCATAAAACTCTAAAAGAGCAATAAAACAATACAAAAGAGTACAGCTAAATCTTGCAGATGACTTGGCTGAGGGTATACAAACATTTTTTGCTCTGCCACAGATGGCAATTGGCAACTGGAATCATCTGATTTCAAGGTGATGATACCACCTCTGAGAACACCCTCTACAAGTTCTTAATTAACAAAGTGAGAAAACCAGATCAAGAAACTATGTGCTAGGATCCATCAGTAAAAAGTGCTGCCGTTGCAGATTTTGTGTGCGTTCTTCTTCCCTCAGCAGTTCTTTGTGCCCCCAGGAAGGCTTTTTTCCAGTTATAACAGGACCCGTGTGGTTAGGAGGATGCAGTGGCAAGGGGCAATCATCCCTTCTGCCTCAGGAAGCAATTTTCTGCCTCCCAGGGATATCTTTCTGGACCACCTTTTGAGACGGCTGCTTGGCCCCTTGGTTTCTGGTCTAAGGGGTCCCACAAGGTTCCAGCTTGTTCCCCATGCTTTTTAACATCTAAATGAAGTTACTGGGAGAAGTCATCCAAGATTTGGACTGAGTTGCATTAGTATATGTGGGTGATATTAGTTTCTGTCTTGTACTTCTGACAGATCCCAGGGTGGTGGTAGAAATCATGCATTGGTGCCTTTAGGCAATTTGGGATGGATGAGGGTTAACAACTGGAAACTTAATAATTATTAAATGGAAATGTTACAAGTTGGAGAAAGGTCTGTCCAAGGAACAGAGGTGTCTCCTGTTCTGGTTGGGCTTGCACTACCCCTAAAAGGAGCAGGTTTATAGCTTGGGGTTTTTGATAGACACAAGCCTTCTGTTGGATAAACAGGGGGCAGTATTCATCAGGGTGACTTTAATCAGCTTTGGATGGAAAGTCAGCTGCAGTGCATACCCTAGAAACATCTAGGTTAGGTTACTGCACTGTGTTGTACATGGGGCTGGTCTTGATGGATGTCCAGAAGCTATAATAGATATAGAATGCTGTGGCCAAAGTGCTAATTAGAGTGGATTGTAGCGGCCACATCACTTCAGTCTTGTTTCACTTATACCGGCCCCCAATTTACTTCTGAGCCCCACTCAAGGTGCTGATATTGACCTTTAAAACCCTATGTGGCCAGTTCACCTCAAGGACCACTTGTTCCCTTATGAACCTACCTAACAACTCCAATCATCTTGAGAGGTACTGTTTGGGTTGCTGCCACCATATGAGGCAAGACGGGTGGTAACCCAAGAAAGTGCTTTCTTAGCTGTGGCACCCAAACTCTGGAACTCCTCCCTTCGGGCACTTTGTGGGGCCAACTGGTTGTCAGCTACAGCTTCAAATATTTGGTCCAAGCATGGCACATTGGGAAGGCAGGGACCAAGTCCAAAGAAATGGAGAGGGCAGCTGGAGGAGTGGTGGTGTGTCAGACACCAGGAGGAGGGCTCAACTGGACAGGAAGCACTTCAACCAATCACTGGCAGCAGTGGCATTGTATATGGTAGGTATGCTTTGCATCTGTGTAAGGAGGGGCTGTGACCCTATGGGCCCCACCATAACTACATGCCTGCCTTTAAGTTATTAGCTCCTTTTGTTGTGGAGATATTAGAGGAAATGCATCTCTCTACAACAACTTTTTTTTTTTTTAAGATAAAGCTGGGAGTTCAAAGAACCTGATACATGTGTGGTTATAATGTTATAACAATATAATATTTGGTTGATTTTTTTTTTCAAAAGGCCATCAGCTGAGGGAATATATGCTGAATGGTTATTACGTGGGTACAATTCAACAGATCCAGATTGTCCATCCACACAGTAAGTCCAGACTTTGTTGCAATCTTGCCCAAACTTTGCTGCAAAGCAGTTTTGGGAAAGATAGGCTAAATGTTGGGGAAATTCCAGGAGGTGCACAATTTGTACCATGATCATGTAGGGATGTAGAAAGAGAAACTTGTTTGGAAAAGGTCCAAAAGCATCACTTTAAATCTGTAATTGCTCAGCGTTAAGCATAAAAATGCTGGCAAAACCAAGTATTAAAATAATGGCCTGAAGCATCTTCTCTCTGCCCCCCCTTTTTTTAAAAAAAAATAATAGTTGTTACCCCCAGCCTGATTATCTCAGGAGATCTAGCGATCTCAACACTGGCGATTGATTTGTGTCATTTTTGGGTAGTCCTCATTAAAAAAGCATTATGTAGACTGCACTTTTGTTTCAAAACTTGCTCAGATCAGCAAGGGCTACATTTGTTGTGGGTGACAAACAAGGTTTAGCATACTGCAGATATAAATATAGCGTACTACAGGGTATACATATTTTAAATAAATATTGAAGAGGGAGAGACTGAGGAGAAATTGAAAGAGTAAAAGCGGTGCCCTTGTTGTTTAAGAGCAATCACAGTAGGGTTGCTTGGCAACTGGGATTTAGCATGGGCAGGAGTTTGGAGAAAGCATGCTTGGAGTCAGAGGATACTTTTAAATGGACATGGGAGCCTTAATTCTGGGAAGCTTTAATTAAAGACAAACAATGCAGGGTTCTGTGGCTTTGTGACACTTGCCCTTATTATCTCATTCCTACGTAGTCAGATTGTCATTCCTTGCAAATGGAAGGAGTAAAGGCCAGCTGCCCATTGACATGTGCATGTGATAAAGGAAGGGATCATTTCCACTTAGAACTTACCCGTATTTAATCTTTTTTTTTTCCAGTGAATTCCTGTGCTCAGACTCAGCAGTCTGGAGAAAGCCCTGCAGACTGAAGCATATTTCTAATCGGTGCTTCCCATGTAATGTAGATGCAAAACTGGGATAGCCACCCAGACAATGCCCAGATAATTATGGCTCTCTGGCAAGGGCAACAGGTATGTTCCACACACATACTTACAATCACATTTGTCATGGTCTCTGTTCACATTTTTACTCATAATCTTAAAGCAACAGTGTACCTTTTTAAATTAATGGTTTTGTTAAGAATTAATTTGCTGCCAGCGCGTTAGAGAGTACATGTCATGTAAACAGAACTTTCAGATCCTAAGATGTTCACCAAATCCTTAAAACTATATCATGATGCTTTGGTATGGCCATTTTAGTTCAGTCTGATGTTCTGAGTATATACCAACTGATGTTCCCTCTAAGCTGCAAAGTCTTGTGAGAAAAAGTCTACTTTGTGAGCTACTGGAATTAAAGTTGTGAGCTACGGCATAAATTAGTGTGCTCTGGGATCATCCTTCCTGAGCTAAGACAAAAATGTGTGAGCTGGAGGATAAAAAACTGTGAGCTAGCTCATGCTAACTCGGCTTAGAGGGAACACTGACACCAACATGATGCATGCTAGTGACCATTGCAGTCTCCCCCCCCCCCAAAAAAAAATACCACTCAGTATATGCCTCTGATTTTATATAATAAATGATTCTAAACAATTATGAGCATGCACCAATAGTGGTTGCCTAGACAGCATTCATGCTGAATGCCATCAGTTGTTCAAATGCAAAGCCACTCAAAATACTATTCTTTGGAGTCATTCAATTAGTGGCAGCACTTTGCTCCAGCACAAGAAGCTTTCCATTAATTTAAGAAACTGTGAAGATCCACTGTGAACATTGTCTTCCTCTCCCATAATACTAGAACTAGGGGTACTCAATGAATTTGATGTGCAATTGATTCAGAAAGCACAATGTGTAATTAGATTAAAGTACTTCTTGTGTAATGAAATTATAAAATTCACTGCCAGTGAGCATAGTGATCACCACAAGCATGGATGGTTAGATGGCTTCATGGAAAAGAAGTCTATCAAAGGCTAATAACCAGGGGTGGAATTCTAGCAGAAGCTTTTTTGCATATTAGGCCTCATCCCCTGATGTAGCCAATCCTCCAAGAGCTTACAAAAAAAGAGCCTTGTAAGCTCTTGGAGGATTGACTGCATCAGGGGTGTGTGGTGTTATGTATGAGAGTAAATGCTGTTATCAATGGTGTTCCTGCCCGGCTCATTGAAGCCTGAAGAAGAAGAATTGCAGATTATACCCCGCCCTTCTCCCTGAATCAGAGACTCAGAGCAGCTTACAATCTCCTTTAACTTCTCCCCCCACAACAGACACCCTGTGAGGTGGGTGGGGCTGAGAGGGCTCTCACAGCAGCTGCCCTTTCAAGGACAAGTCCTGCAATAGCAATGGCTGACCCAAGGCCATTCCAGCAGGTGCAAGTGGAGGAGTGGGGAATCAAACCCGGTTCTCCCAGATAAGAGTCCGTACACTTAACCACTACACCAAACTGGCTCTCAAGGAAGGCTCTGAAGGACTGAGCTTGGGGACTTAGGAACAATGGGCAGTAGGATCCAAATCCAAACTGTCCTGCTCCAATCACAGCCCCCTGCTTGTTGAATGACCCAATAACGTGCTAGCTCAGGAACCCAGTGTTGTATAGTTGGCCCAGGAGGCCCCGTTCTTCAGTCTTGTTAGTGCAGCCACCTACCATGCCATACTCAATAAAGAGCTTGTTATCACTACCACCTCACCTCTTCAATGCCTAAGAACCTACTATAAGGGCGGGGTATAATCTGCAATTCTCCTGCTAGAATTCCACCCCTGCTAATAACCATGGCAACTAAAGGGAACCTCCAAATTCAGAGGCTGCAAACCTCTGGATGCTATTGCCAGAAGGCAACATCAGGGAAAAGCCTTGGCCTCCAGCGGAAACAGGTTACTGGACTGGATGGCCACTGACCTGATCCAGCAGGGCTCTTTTTATGCCCTCATTACATTTGTACTACCACTCAAGAGTTTGGAAAAATTGACACTTCTCCCACTTAAGGTAAGAGGAAGAAAGCAGTCATTAATTTCTCCCTGAGATCTAGCAATAATTTATTTTCTTCTTTTTTTAGGAATTTGAAGTCTGTTTTGAATCAGTTCCATTTTGATCAAAAAGAGAAATTTGAGAACACGTGGAATAGCAAGAAGGGGGTCTGCAAAATTTCAAAATTTTGTTCTGCATGTGGTCAAGACAGACAATGTCTTCACAAACCTTCCTACCCATTCACTAGAGCATTCTATGGTGTGTAACACAACCACCACCACCATCATCCCTATCCCTATCCCTGCAAAGGCTGCAGTTACAAAAGGGTGCATAGAAGTGTAATAGAAACCTACAAAGAGAAATTAAATAAGTTCTTCTTTCAGAAAGGGAACAGAAGAGAACAAGAAGAGAAACAATAGAGAAAAAAGTCATCAAGAGAAATCAATGGCTATATCTAAATAGGAAATTTAAGAAAAAACCCCCAAAAGCCTTCCACTTGACATAGCAACCAGCTTTGAGGTATTTTATTTCAGGGGGGAAATGTTTCCCTAGTTCAGTTATATTTTTACCTTAACCTCCCTTCAAAAAGCTTAGGGGAAGTGCATAAGTCTCTCCTACATTTTATCCTCACAGTAAGTAACTGAGAAAAGTTAGGCTGAGATAGAAAACTAGTCCAAGGTCATCCAACTTCATAGTGATAATGGTGATAAACCCACAGCTCTGCAAACCTAGTCTAACATTCTAATTGCTACACAGCACACCAGCTTTGTATAGCCATTTAACCACAAATTGGAGGGTACCTTTAAGAGAAGGCAACAACAATACAAGAGCTCCTGAAGTAATTTGGCCCTAAATTACTTTTATGAACCAAGCTCATGAGCAGATTATCCCTGTTTCAGTAAGACATATAACAATAAACTAACAAGAAGTGAGGCTGAAAGAAAAAGAATAAAAAAAGTTTGTAGAAGACACTTAATGTAGGCAGGCAAGAGACCTTCAGAAGTGTTCTGTTGAACTATATAAGCTGCATATTGAGAAGGATGAGATACTAACTCTAGGGTGGTAGAATAGACTGTATGTAAAACTCCTGAAAGATTTTTTTAAAAGCTAGATGAAGGAGTAAGAGAATTTAGGACCTATCCTACTGCACTCTGATCTTTCCAAGACAAGGCTGCAGTCAGTACAATTTAAGGCAATAACACAAAAGCTCAGATGTTGTTCCAGCAAAGACTGAAGGTGGAGTGAAGCTTTATGCAAGGAGGTGGAGATGCAAGTCCCGCCTCTCTAGGAACAAGCTACTGACTCTTAAAGGCACCATGTTTGGTTGTAGTGGCAAGTGCTCTGATGGGGTTGGGATGCTCCTTTGTCTTGTGGGGCTTGAGTGGTCTGCTATGGGAGAAGTGTCAGGGGTTGCAGCAGGCTCTGGGGTAGGGAGTTTGGAATCTGAGTCCATGGAGGAAAGCATGACAGCAGGGGGGAACTTCAAGTTTATGAGAAACAAGCATGTTGTGGGATGCTTTTCCTTCAGCTTTCTTGCCACTTCTGGAATCCTGCTGATGGTGGTGGTGGAACATGCTTTTACTTTCCCCACCAGTGACAAGAGCTGAAACACAAAGCACCCAGGACAGGCTTTGTACTCTCAGCCTGCCTTCCCATATAGCCCATTTGATGGGGGCTTACTAGATTGCATTGGTGGCTGAGATCTTGGGGCTTCAACAATTTTGCAGCTGTTTAAATCGCCCTATTTTTTTTTTCATTTTAAATTTGACTGCTGACCTGGAGGCTATCTTAACTTTGTAGAAAGACCCTTCTTTTCTGGACATAGCCCTATTTTGTGGAGTTTTTTAATCTGCATTCTGAGTTCATTTTCTTACTTAGATATAATGATAGAGATTCGAGCTAGACTTGGATGTTGGAGATTCATGTTCAAATCCCCATTCTGCCATGAAGCTCACTGGGTGACTTTCACCAATCACTTAAGTCGTTTTCGCACTCACCTTAATCAGCAGCGACGACCCTCTTCACCGCGCAGGATCTGCGCGGATTTCGCACTAATTGCCGCGGAGCACCCAGAAGAGCCGGAAAGTCCTGGCGCTTTTGCGGCGGAAATGGAAACCGCCAAAAACCAGTTTCTGTTTGTGCCGCAAAAGCGCTGGGACTTTCCGGCTCTTCTCGGTGCTCCACGGCAATTAGTGCGAAATCCACGCAGATCCTGCGCGGTGAAGAGGGTCGTCGCTGCTGGTTAAGGTGAGTGCGAAAATGACCTTAGTCTCAGGAACTCCTGCCTCGCATAGTAGTTGTCAGCATAAAAAAGAGACGGGAAGAAGCATGCACTGTAGCATTATTTCAAGAAGTGAACTTAATATCTTTTTTACCCAATTTCTCCCTGAAACTTTAACAAGCTCTTTTCCCTCTTTTTAGCAATTTGTAGTCTATTTTAATCAATTCCCCTTGATCAAAGGGAAGTTTGAAGAGAGTAAGGGAGGTTATCCAAAATTTCTGAATTTTAGTCTGTAGTTGTTCAGAGGCAGGGGAATGAACAAAGCAAAGCCTTTTAAAAGTTCAAATATAATTCTGGCCAATATTCTTAAAAATCTTCATGTTCAGATTATAAATAAATAAATACATACATACATACATACATACAGATGCCTTATGAAAGACTGATGATTTCAAGGACATCTTTTCAAACATTCTGATCCTCCTGCCAGAGCACCACCCTGTGGTATGTAACATAAAACAACTGCAAGGGCTGAAGTCACAAAACAATGCACTGGTTTATCTTCAAAGAGTCATCCCTCTTTTAAGATAGAAAAGAAGAAAATAAGAGGAATCAATAGATACATCTAAAAAGTGATTTTTTGGGGGGGAAACAATGGGCGTTTTCGCACTGACCTTCAAGTGGCGCGACCACCCTCTTCACACCGGAGGATCTGTGCGGATTTCGCACAAGAAGCGCCGGCGCACCCAAAAGAGCCGGCGACTTCCGTCGCAAAAGCCGCTCAAACGTTTTCCTGCTTCTTGGCGGTTTCCGTTTGAGCGGGTTTCGCGACGGAAGTCGCCGGCTCTTTTGGGTGCGCCGGCGCTTCTTGTGCAAAATCCGCACAGATCCTCCGGTGTGAAGAGGGTGGTTGCGCCACTTGAAGGTCAGTGCGAAAACGCCCAATATGTCACTGAGCTATCACCTCACCTGTCTTGAAAAGCCTTTCCTTCCCTCTTCGAGGATAAAGGTTCAATCCATGGCATCTCCTGTTAAAAAGATCAGACGGGCAGAGTCCCAGGTGGAAATCTTTCTTATAGCTTATTACTTTATCCTAAGACCCCGAAGCACCACTGCCAGTCTGAGTAGACAATGATGGACCAAGGGCCTGATTTAGTATAAGGTGGCTTCATGTGTTCATGTATGTATTCAGCTTTTAACAGAGATTCACATATTTAATAAAAGCCTATACAGTGGCTTTGCCCTTTCATTAACCAGTTGAATTACCTGTGAGCTGCAGGGTTACCTGTGAGGAGGTCTCAGGATTCACAGGGAAGAAAGGGTGGGGGCTATTGAAAGAAAGGAATATTCCGGGACAAGTAGGGTTGCCAGGCCTTACTCAAGACTTTGGGAGTGGAGCCAGGAGCAAGGGTAAGACAAATACAATTAAACTTCAAAGGAAGTTCTGGCAATCACATTTAAAGGGACCACACACCTTTTAAATGTCTTCCCTCCATAATGAGAGAATAATGAAGGATAGAGACACTTTATTTGAGGGGTCATAGAATTGGACCCCATGGTCCAATTTTTTTTTGAATCTCGGGGGTGTTTTGAGGAGAGACACCAGATGCTATGCTAAAAATTTGGTGCCTCTACCTCAACCCCCCCCCCCCAACAACCCCCTAGAGCAGGGGTGGTCAATGGTAGCTCTCCAGATGTTTTTTGCCTACAACTCTCATCAGCCCCAGCCAGCATGGCCAATGGCTGGGGCTGATGGGAGTTGTAGGCAAAAAAGCATCTGGAGAGCTACCATTGGCCACCCCTGCCCTAGAGGCCCAGAAACCCATGGATCAATTCTCCATTGGGAATCTCTGTATATTCTAACGGAGTGCCCAGCAGACATTTCCTTACCCCTCCCCTGCTTTCTGATGACTCTGAAGCAGAGGGGAAGCTTCCAAACTGGGGGATCCCCTGCCCCCAACTGGGGATTGGCAACCCTAAGGACAAGTCAAATGTCATGAGATAAGGAACAAAGGTATCCAGAAGGGACAGGAAAAGACATGGCAGAAATAAAGTAAGGAAGCAAGATCTTTGAAGCACAGAACAAAATAGCTATGCTGGAGGCAGAACAAAAATTGGGCAGTGAATAGAGACAGGAGTGGTTAGAAAGAGTCAAAGAGGATTCTGGGTAAAGTTTTATTATGATTTGACCTTTTTACAGTGCTGTTACTACTCATAGCAGTGATGTTACATACAGTATATATTATGGGTGCCTGACTGTTTGATTTCAAATATCATTTGTACTTGTCTTGGGGTTGGCCTAACCATGTAGGGGATACAAAAATGAAACTTACACTGTCAAGAAGACAATGGTGCTTTTACTTCCCCAAAATTCAAAGAAATTCTGACAACAACCCCCCCTCCCCCACAAGCTATGACCTTCATACTCCCTAAATAAAAACAAGACATTTTTTTCCCGGATTTCCTGCCAACACTACTTAAGGAAATTACCTGAGTTTCTTTGAATCTGTAAAAAAGATTCAAGTCCAGTAGCACCTTAAAGACCAACAAGAATTTCAGGATATAAGTTCTGAAAAATCAAAGTTCCCTTCACTACACAGGAGTAGAAATGGAGATCTCTGAGGCCGTTTTCGCACTAGCGTTTGCTCCGTCGTAGCGCCCCATTTACCTCCGGATCTTCTCTTGGATTTCCCACATGCTGCTCCGGCGCTGCGGTTTGCTCCGGCGCTACAGGGATTTTACGCCGGAGTATGTTTTCCAGCATGTTGCCGGAGTTTCCGAAAAGCTCCGGATCCACTCCGGATCCACTCAGCGGAGTTTGCTGTGGGAAATCCATCCACGCCGGATCGACTGCTTTGTGGGCGTCACCCTCCCCCTTTTCCGTCCTCCCACCCCATCCACCCTCTTGGCCAATCATCACCCTTTCGCGGCGCTTCCCCGAAGTGCCGGCGCGTCCATTTTTTTTTTTAAAAAAAGCATCTCAGTTTTGCGTAATAGCGATATTACGAAATAACAACCCCTCCCGGAATAGCCTCGTTTGCAGTTTTTTTTGCAATGTTGCGCTGTCTCTCCGCTGTTACACCATTTCAACAGTGGATGCATTAATGTTTTTTTATTTTTTTTTACTTCACTAAACCGGTCATTACGAGTGATGTTTCGTTACTTCGTAGTTGCGTTACAAATAACACGTTTCGGCGGATACGTGATTATTGATAATATGCATTATTATTGGTAGGGTGTTAGGTTTGCGAGACTCTGATGGGTGCTATGGCGAGGGTCTCGCGAGAATTGCGGACGATACATTATAGTTGAGGGTGTTGGGTCTCGCGAGAATTGCAGCTGCGGAGCTAGAATCAGGGAATCGCCCACATCATGCTGCCGATGCTAGTGGCCAATCATGAGGCGAGAAGCAGCTGTCGTCACAATTTGCAGGAGCCGAACAGAACACTGGGAGGAAGAAGGGACAGATATTGCTGGCCGCCATTGAGCATCTTACTCCCGCCACCGCACAGCAGGTCCGTTTAAGAGAAGCTTGACTTTTATCTTTTATCGCAATAGCGATACTTCGTACTAACGAAACTACAAAACGTAAGTGGTTGGCCGGTGATAGGGAGCCATGGGGAAAACCTTAATGAAACCGCCCCTAGATGAAGGGAGACGTTGGTGTTTGGCACTTATTATACCCGCGACACTCCTCCGCCTTCTGCCTCCCCCCCCCCCCCGCTTGCGTGGTACTGTTGATTTCTCTGCATTGCTATAGGTTCAAGCGGCGTGAACCCAAGCAGTGCGTTGCAGGAACAGGAACACAGCCAGGTTTTTACTGATGGACATCCAGGCGAGGAGTCATTTCGGGGTAAGTGCGGCCTGCAGTGCTTCTGATAAGTCTTATGTGGAATGTGAAAGCTTTCAGTGGAACTTAGATGCATTGCCCAGCTTACAATTGCTGAGCCATTGACCCTGCGTTTCCTGCTTCATGTATGAGCAGAACTGCTCCTGAAGACATGTTATAGCACAGATTTTTAAGGTAAGCATGGGCTTTGCGGCACTAGCCATGGAGAGGGATGAGTGTGGTGTCAATTTCAATTCCAGGTGACTTTGAGGAGGAAGAAGGGTGCTTTATACAGAGGGGAGGACCTGGAAAGCCGTCTGGATCATGAAGATGCGATGGAGTGCTTTGACCGAATGCTAGCTTCTGAAGAACGCAGGTTCACTTTGCGGGGAGAGCGTGACAGGCTTGGTAAAGAATTTCGAGCAGGCCACAAGGTAGACTGTGGATGTTATGAGGGCAGCTGTTGATATGCTAGGCAGCATTGCCCAAATTTTTAGGGAAGGTCGGGCACAGGGAAGGGTGGGTGAGGCACCAGCCACTGCAACATCTCCTCCATATGCAGCATCTCCAACTCAGGTCGTGATCAGAGAGCTTGGACTGCAGTACTACAGCTTTACCACTTTGTGCCACGGGGCTCCTCTAGTATCTCTGGTATTTTATGGCACAATGGCCTGGCCTGACGAAGTGATATTTGTGTCAGATCCAGCCCTCATTCCAAATGACTTTGTCACCTCTGGCCTAAGATAAGTGTTTGTCAGGTGCTAAAGACTGCTAGTGTGAGGGAGTTCACCACCTCCCTAGGCAGCTGATTCGACTGCTGAAATGGTGACCCATTAGGGTTTTCAAGGGAAGAGCCATTCATAGGTAGTTTCCCCTTGCCTGCCTGTGTCACCACCCTGGTATTCCTTGCTGGTCTCCCATCCAAACACTAACTAGGGCTGAGCCCTGCTTAGCTTCTGAGATGGAACATCAGGCTAGCCTGAGCTGCCCAGATCAGGGTGGAAACCTAAAAAGTGTGTGTGTGGCGGAAATCCTCAGAATGTGTCAGAAGTCCTGATTTTTTGAACTGCACGGATGTCCTTTAGAAATGAAATATCGTGTTTTTTAAAAGTCTATTAGCTTGGAACCATAGGGCTCAGTACGAAATAAGGCATAGTGGGTTTTGGATAAGGCTTTTTCTTCCTCCCTTCCCCCGAATTCTTTTTCTGCACTTGCTATAGTTGCTTCACTTGCCAAGTCCTTTTTCCACACATAAGTGACTTTTGCTTTAATCAGGGAGGCCACCTGTCTTTCAAGAAGATCCCTAATAAAGTCTGAATGTAAACCATTTGAACCCTTCACAAGCCAAGATATCAGCTTCTCCTTGAACCCACCCAAAATACATTGGGAAACCAATTTATAAATAAATTGGCAGCTTCACCTAAAATGTGACTGCAGCGAAACTCATGGGCCACTGCCTTCAGATATAGCTTGCCCGGTTTTGGCAGAGCCTGCTGTCTCCTGCACCCTGCTCAAGTGGCAGTGTGGCGGCTTCCCGTAGGGGCAAGATGATGTTATTTCATTGATTACATGTTGTGCATGTTGTTATTGATGATGTTATCTCAGTGCTTATACCTGCACGGGCAGGCTGTTCCTACCTTAGCTATTATTACGCAGCAGCTGTGTACAGCTGATGTTGTGTTCTTGTCCGGTTAACGCACTTTTAATAAAGTTATGTTTTGCAAAGGTCCCAGCTCGGTGTTTAGGTAAAGAAACACGATATCTTCAGGTTTCAAGATTAACAATGATTTATTAAAAATGACAAACTTATATACAACTTTAAACATATATACAACTTCATTCCTCCAACCCCCCACCCCTGGGCCGCTCCTGCCTCCGGACATGCCGCTCCAGGGCGTCGATCCGGCGTGTGAAGGCGCTCACTGGAATTTAGAAAAGAAGCAAGTAAGTGCAACGCCCTCAGTAATGTACGCACAGCAGTCCATCACTCACAAGAACCACCCATCATGCAAAATAGTGAGCACTCACACGCTGAGCGGCAGAGGGCCTCCAGCCGGGCGATGGCCTCCAGCGGTGCCTCCGGTGCTGGGCGCCGCTCGAGGGCCTCGATTCTTTGGGTCAGGGACTCAATCTCCGCCGCTGCTGGGCGCCGTTCGAGGGCCTCGACCCGTTGGGTGAGGGCCTCCATTTCTGGCGCTGATGTGCGCCGCTCGATGGCCTCGATCCGGCTAATCAGGGCCTCGAGACGGGCAACGGTAACCTGTGCTTGCTGCACCGGCTCCTCCACCACTGAAATGCAAGCACACCATGCATGCACGTTAGAAAATTATAGGCATGTGTGCATTGTATAGCACATACAATGCACACATAGCATGTGTGCATTGTATAGGCATGTGTCCATTGTATAGCAACATTAGTTCGCAGTGCCCTGAGAGGCAGCTCAGCAAACCCACCTGCCTCTCTGGCCGGATCACCGCCCTCCTCCCGCGGGACTTCTGGGCTCACACCGCCTAAGATTTGCAAAAGTAATCATTAATTTTTTTTTCTGAACGCCCTGCGCACATCGCTTTTTAATGCCTCTAATGTGCAGTAACCCAGAGGTGGCTGCTTTGTCAGGTAATGTACCTTCTTGCTCCTCAGTACCCTGCTGCTCATCCTCCTCTCCCCCCAAGGCTGAGCCTGGCCGCTCTGCCTCGCCTCGTGGCCCTAGAGACAGGTAGTTAGTGCACTCCTGTACTCATCTGACAGGGCGGCTAACAAGGGCTGCAACATCATATTTATTAGAAACTTGCATGCCATGCCTATTGATTTCTATCTGCGGCTCAGCTCAGCGAACTCACCGGCCTCCTCAGCGCCTCCCGCCTCCTCAGCGCCTCCCGCCTCCTCAGCGCCTCCGGCCTGCTGGGCTGCTGGGCTCACACCGCCTAAGATTTGCAAAAGTAATCATTATGTTATTATCTTGAACCCCCTGCGCACATGGCTTATTGATGCGTTTACTGCGCAGTAACCAAGAGGCGGCCGCTTTGTCAGGTAATGTACCTTCTTGCTCCTCCGCACCCTGCTCCTCCTCTCCCTCCGATGGTGGGCCTGGCCGCTCAGCCGCGCCTCGTGGACAGGTGTCAACTAGAAAAAAACCAAACAATGAAACTCATACATGAAAGTGGTGTGAATGAAAGCACACATCATATGTGAAAAATGCACTGTAACCTGCAGGTAATATGTACTGGATCAGGACGGCACATCAGGAAATAGAATGGGGTGGGGGCGGGGTGTTTGATCCACTTAAGGAGGTTTCTGTGATCACCAATTCCCCCCCCCCCCATTCCACCAGGAATGCTCAGCAGAGCATAGGAAGGTTTGGGTGTTTGATCCACTTAAGGAGGTTTCTGTGATCACCAATGCCCCCCCCCCCATTCCACCAGGAATGCTCAGCATAGCATGGGAAGGTTTGGGTGTTTGATCCACTTAAGGAGGTTTCTGTGATCACCAATGCCCCCCCCCCATTCCACCAGGAATGCTCAGCAGAGCATAGGAAGGTTTGGGTGTTTGATCCACTTAAGGAGGTTTCTGTGACCACCCATGGCCACCCCACATTACAGTAATAAGGCAGTAATAAAGAAGGGAGGGGTGTGTGTGGCGTTTTTGTGTTGTGTGTGTGTGTGGTGTTACTCACAATCATGATGACGGTCCTCCCAACGGGGCCGCCCCGCCAACTCCCAAAGACGCACCATGGCGTCATGGTACGGCGTCCTGCCTGACGCCCTGGGGATACCGCCCCAAGCTTCAAGGCTAGCCATGAAGCTGCAGCGGAGGCGTTTGATTTTTGACCGGCACTGCGCGGCAGTCCGGTCAAACCCCCTCCGCTGCAGCCTCCGGGCTATCGCCGCATAGATGTGGCTTGTGTTGAGGTGGGTGCTCGACATTACATCGGCCGCGTGCCCGCTCCTCTCAACAATATCGAGCATGGCCAGCACCTCCTCCCGCTGCCAGAACGTCCCTCTCCTTCCCCTGGCTGCCATTTCGAACTAACGCTCTTTCGATGTTGCGAAATAGCAGCCTTCCCTTTCTGATTTGATTTATCCAATCATGTGGAAGGCATATCCTGATTGACAAGGCAAAAACAGACCCAGGGCAGAAACACGTGTCAGAAACCCATGGTGCACCAAAAAACTACCCCCCCCCACAACCACCACCAAAGTAAATGAACGCGGTGCAGTTTATAATGCTCAAAACTTTATTCGCTGTAACGGGAAGCAGCCTAAGTAAACGCAGGCATAATGATAAGAAATATGTAGTATTACTGGGTGGAAGTATCTACTCCGGAACCACTAAGCGGAGTTTGCTGTTGGAAATCCATCCACGCCGGATCGAATGCCTTCCGCGGCGCTTCCCCGGAGTGCCGGCGCGACCTTTTTTTTTTTTTAAAACTTAACAGTTTTGCGTAGTAGCGATATTTCGAAATTAACAAGGGGAAAAAAAAAACCCCTCCTGGAATAGTTCCCCCCCCCCTTCTCCAGTATACATTATACATTATGGTCGATACATTATGGTTGATAGCATGTTTGGTCTCGCGAGAAATTCATGGGTGTTGTGGCGAGGGTCTCGCGAGAATTGCGACCGCTGAATGAGGATCAGGGAATCGCCCACATCACTGTCAATTAGCCAATGCTTGGAGGCTGCAAATGCTAGTGGCCAATCATGAGGCGAGTGGCAGCTATCGTCACAGCTTGTATGAGCCGAACAGGACACTGGGAGGAAGAAGGGACAGATTTGGCTGGCCGGCATTGATCAGCTTACTGCCTCCACCGCACAGCAGCTCCGTGCAATGGCGTCCAGCGGCAGGGCAATGGGGGCTCGTGGAGTTTCTTGGCGGGAGGCAGAAACAGAAGCCTTGTTGTCCATTTGGGTTGAGGATAAGATCCAGAATGCGCTGGCCTCTAACCGCAAAAACACCTATGTCTACGAGGCTATATCTAAGGCCATGCATGCCATGGGACACAAGAGGTCGGCGCTTGAGTGCCGAACGAAGACCAAGGGCTTGCGCGCGGACTACAGGAGATGCGTTAGCCACAATGCAAAGACTGGAGTATCCCCAGTTTACTGCGCTCACTTTGACGTGCTGCACCGCATCCTTAAGGATGATAAGTCCGCGCGTCCCCCCGACATGAGGAGAAGCTGGACGGCGAAGTATTACAAGGCAAACAAGGAAAACTTGCCGCTTCTGGGATCAGATAACATCGTTTCCGCTGACCTCCAAACAATCAACGCCGATGATCTCCGCACGCACACCACTGTGTCACCTCCAGGTGAGTATCAGGGCGATGCAGTGCCCCTGAGCCCTGTACTTTTCTGTGTATGGGGTTCCGTTCTCGCCCCTAAGGAAACCCACGCAGAGGATTCCTCAGTATATATGTGGGTCGCTGTGGGTTCGCCGGTGATTGGGAGGCATGGGGGAAACCTTAATGGAACTTCCCCTAGATGAAGGGAGACGTGGATGCTTGCCTCACTGTACTGTGCACTTATTAGACTCGCAATACTTCTGTGCCTTCTGCGTTAACACTGCTGATTTTCCTGCATTCCTATAGGCTCAATCATCCTGACCACAAGCGATGCGTCGCAGGAGCAGGAACAGAACCAGGAATTTAGTGCTCAACAACCAGCAGAGGAGTCCTTGCCGGGGGGTAAGTGCCTCTGATTAGTCTTCTGTTGAATGTGAAAGCTTTCAGTGGGACTCGGAATTACTGCCCAGCTTACAATTGCTGACACTGATGCTGCTCCTGAACACATGTTATAGTGAAGAACTTTACGGTAGGCAGGGCTTTTCAGCACTTTGCACGTTAAGGAATGAGTGTTGTATCAATTTCAGGTTGCTTTGAGGAGGGAGAAGGGTGCAGTATTCAAACTGGAGAATCTGGGGATGCTGTCCTCTCGGAGCAGGAAACAGAGGAAGGAGGTATGTTTCGGGGATTTCTGCGTAAACTGCAGCAGCGGTGCCAATGCCTGCAGCACAGTAGTGCAGCTTGTAACATAGCTGAAACAATGGGTGCACTGCCAGAGTTCTCCAGGTAATGTACTCCTTCCATCCTTCTTCTTTCAGATGCTTCAGGAGATCATCTGCCGGTGTCATCAGCACAGCAAAGAAAGGAAGAGAGTGCGCAGAACGAAGCTCAACGTCAGCGAAGGGTTGCCTTGCTTAATAATGTGGCTAAGGAGATGATGATTCAAACCCGTAGGGATCATGAAGACACAATGGAGCGGTTGGACCGTATGCTTGAAGCTGAAGAACGCAGGTTCTCAGTGCAGGGGGAGCGTGATACACAAAACAGGGAGGCTTTTGAAAAGGCAACAAGGGAGACTGTGGATGTTATGAAGGCAGCGGTTGATATGCTAGGCAGCATTGCCCAAATTTTTAGGGAAGGTCGGGGACAGGGAAGGGTGGGCGAGATACCAGCCACTGCAACATCGCCACCATATGCAGCATCTACACCATCCGTCACACGTAGGCAGCTGCACCTGGATTGTGACTGCAGCTATAATCGGGGCACTCTGCCGTCAGATATGGAGTACCCAGTTTTGGCAGAGGAATCTATGCCTGAAAGTCAGCCACTCCTCTCTGTGCCTGAGAGTCACAACCCCACGTCTGTGCCTGATACTCAGACCCTACCGTCTGTCCCTGAAAGTCAGAGCGTCCTGGCTCCTGCACCCTGCTCCAGTGGCAGTGTTGCGGCCTCACGTAGGGGCAAGAAACGATCCTGCACAGGGAAGCAGAGGGTGTATTTTGAGCCCTGAAAGCACTCCCTTTGGAACATCTGATGATAACTCCATTGGATTATTGTTAGGCTGCCCCTAAGGTGCACTGCTGTCTATGACAGATGCTTCTTATGTTGCTGTTTTCCAGCAATGTCCCATTCATGGGTACCAGAACCAATGCCCATCAAGGGAAGGTGTGAGTTGCAGGCATTGTTTACATGTTGTGCATGTTTTTATTCATGATGTTTTTTCATTGGTTATACCTGTTTATATGATGTTATTTCATTGTTCACATGCTGTGCATGATGTCATTTATGATGTTATTTCAGTGTTTATGCCTGCACAGGCAGTGTGCTCCTAGCTATTGCTTTGTTCCTCTGATGTTTACGCACTTTTATTAAAGTTATGTTTGCACTTCTCCCTGTTCAGTGTCTAGGTAAAGGAAAACGACACCTTAAGGTTTCAAAAGTAACAATAATTTATTTGAACAAACAACACATTTAAGAGAATGAAACTTTATTCCCCAACACCCCCACCCCTCCCAGCACCCCCACCCCTGCTTTGTCAGGCAATGCACCTTATTCCCTCAGGCCAACCAGCTGAGGACCCTCATCATCCTCTTCCACCAGGGGTGGGCCTGGCTGCTCTGCCGCGCCTCCTGGACGGTTGTCGACTGCGGTTGGATATAGAAAAGAAAAAAGTAATTAGACTCATGTGAATGAAAGCACACAGCAGCTGTGAGAAATGCACTGGAATCTGCAGTGCCACTTATTGGACCAGTAATATCATAACAGGGGAGGGTGGCTGGTGGGGGGATCCGCAGAAACACCATGCATTACAGCTCTTTTCTTAGCAATAGCATAAGAAAATGTAAATTTCTTGAGCCTTCTCCTTTATGGTTGTAGGATTGCATATTACATCTAATAGGGGAGGGCTGCAACCACACCTGGATCAATAGCGCTTTTATAACAAACTGCCCATGATCTGTGCGTGTGAGAAAGAAGATATTATATGAACTGCCTGAAGTAGCGCCATTGTTGTGCATCTGATTGTTCAACTCTTTTAATATTGCCTCTTTACTGCCTATGTTATGCTGTTAGCTGCCTCGAGTCTCTATGGAATGGGCAGGATATAAGTATAATGTAAATAAATACATACAACTTCAAATTTTATTTGATTTAACATATTTATAAAAAACTTTCCCAGTAGCTAGAATGTTCAACAGCAAATTAAAATACAAACAATAATAATGAAAATATAAGCAAAGCACAAAAAAGCCATAGAACATTTTAAGTGATTTATTTATTTAGTATCCAAATAGTTCCTGATAAGAATGGTTTTACACCAGCAGGGCTTATCAGAACTGGGATGGGTGGGTGTGGGTGGTAGTCTGTGCACAGACCTGGTGCCTCCCCCTGGCACACATCCCACCAGTAAGGCATATCAGAAACTAGAAGGGTGAGGGTGGGTGAATGAAAATATAAACAAAGCACAAAAAAGCCATAGAACATTTTAAGTGATTTATTTATTTAGTATCCATATAGTTCCTGATAAGAATGGTTTTACACCAGCAGGGCTTATCAGAACTGGGATGGGTGGGTGTGGGTGGTAGTCTGTGCACAGACCTGGTTCCTCCCCCTGGCACACATCCCACCAGTAAGGCATATCAGAAACTAGAAGGGTGAGGGTGGGTGGGGAAATTGTACTGTACTGCCATAAAGCAGTAATAAAGAAGGAAGGGGTCGCTGCCAGAAAGTGCAAAATCAAAATTCATCCATCCAATCATGGGGAAGGCATTTTATGATCGGCAAGGCAAAAACAGAGCCAGCCCAGGAGCACGTGTAGGACCACCGGTGCACCGAAATATTGCCCCCCCCCCCAACCGCAACCAAAGTAAATGAACACTATGCAGTTTATAATGCCCAAAGCTTTATTCGCTGAAACGGGAAGCAGTATAAACAAACGCAGGTATAACGTTAAGGCGATTATACATATAACGGTTGAAACAGCGTAACTTCGCAGCACCGGAAAAGCAGTCTTTCATTCAAGGGCAGCGGCAGCGAGAGCCATGGGGGACGGAAAGCCGAAGAATCATCTCCTTTGATAAATATATTCTGCGACAGCATCCCGCACAGCCCTCCCACTCTCTAACTGCCTCCTGTTTATAACCCTGAAGTCTGGTTCTTCTTGGTCTGGGAGGAGTGTTATCTCCTTATCTGGAATGTCCAGGTTGACCGCATGTCCCTTTCCCTCACAAATATTGTGCAGAGTCACAGATGCGGTCACGATGGAGAAAATACTCCGGTACTGCGCGTTCATTCGCATTAGCAGGACACGCCAGCGAGCCTTAAGCCTCCCGAAAGCACGCTCCACCACGTTCCTGGCCCTGGCGTGTTTCTTGTTAAAGTGCTTCTGCACGGGCCCGACGGGTGTCCTGTACGGGGTCATCAGCCACGGTCTAAGGGGGTACGCTCCGTCGCCCAATACAAGCGCAGGTATGGTTACATTTCCCAAAGTCACCGTGGGGTTCCCCGGAACCCAGAGCCCTGCATCATTGCCAGAGCAGAGATGGCTGTTCGCGAGAACAAAGGCATCGTTGGTCTTTCCGCTGTGGCCGAACTCTGCATCCACGAAGCGTCCTGTGTGATCAACCGTGCCTTGGAGGATCATGGAGCAGAACATCTTCCGGTTGCAGAACTCCTCCGATTTGCCCCCAGGCGCCCGTATCGGGATGTGCGATCCATCCAGAGCAGCCACCGTATGCGGCATACCGAGCTTACCGAAACCGTCCATAATCTGTAGAGAAATGGAGCACAATTGATCAGGGATATTTCAACTTCCACTGTATTAGCAATAGAGAATCACATCAGGGTCAGATATATCGATGTTACGTTATAACGCAAAACTAGGGAAAAGAAAAAAAAATACACACCGTTCCGATGTCGTCACCGAGGCACACGACCTTTGAGAACAAACGTTTCTCGATGGCTTCGCAGATCTCCATCACAATCCCATGGACGGTGGTAACGCTGATCCCGAACTGCGTACCGACTTCCCGATAGGCGCTTCCGGTAGCGAGGTACCACAGCGCTACCGCGAGCCGCTTCTCAGGGTGGACCGGAGACCTCATCCTTGTGGTTTGCCTTTCCAGCTTGTCCTTCAAAGCGGCATAAATCTCCATAAAGGTCCCTCTGGTCATCCGGAAGTTATCCAGCCATTGCTCGTCGCCCCAGTACACAAGCACAAAGTTCTCCCACCAGCCGAGTTCACGGGGGAACACCCAATACCTGGGCGCGAACCGGATACCGGCAAGGTAGTGCCATCTACGTTGCTGGCGGCGACTGCCACCTCTAATCAGCCGAAGCCGGTCAGACTTCCTAGAGGCGGCCAGAGGTTTCGGTGATCCAAGTCCATGAGCGAGGAGTCTTTCTCCGGCGCGGAGCACTTGGCGCGCGGCGTAGATACACAAAATCAGAATATCCACTGCTGAATAAAGCAGCGCCATAGTCTCGTCATCAGGATTCTCCATTGTGAATGCTTCTGACGATACGAGGCAGTGTGGAGGACGCCGCTGCGGCCAGTATTAAAACAGAACCGTCACGTGATGGTTTGCCCGCGAAAAAGGGGATTCTCTATCACGTTGTCGCGTTGTTACGTTGTTACGTTGTTACGTTGTTACGTAATTACGCAACTAGAATGACGTCTAAAAAAAAATGATTGACAGGGCATCGACTCCAGTCGATGCCACTGGGAAAACGCCGGTGGGAAAACGATTTGAGCCGGCGCTTCAGGGAGGGCGACTCCGCAAAGAGTCACTAGTGGGAAAACGAAAAAAGTGATCCGGAGATAATTGCGCCGGGGAATAAGGGGAGCAAACGCTAAGTGGGAAAACGGCCAGAGTCCTTTTATCCTAGTCAGTAAGCAGGAGTAACATTGTATGGAATGCTTATAAATGATTCATAGGTACTATGCACATTGTAACGTCTTGATTAGAGCAGAGGGAACATTCTTTTTTTTGAGGGGAGGGGGATTAACATCTGCAGTTAGATAAGAAACTTTTGAGTTAATTCACAGGTTCAGAACAATGGATCCCATCTACCCCACCCTGAGCTGTAGGGACATAAGATTCTTATCTCACCATAGATGCTAATTATCAGCCCCCAAGCATTCCCCTCTGCTCTAATCAAGCTGGTTACAGCATGCATGGTACCGTCACATCCTTTACAAGTATTCTGAGTAACATTTTGCAATAGGAAGTGATGACTGGGGAAAACTGAGAATTCGTATTGCAAGAGGGAAGAGTTTAACAAGGTCCTTAGGGATGCTGTTGGATTTTTCATTGAATTTTGACCTTGAATGGGCCATTACAGTCCACTGTGATCATGCATGGGGTGACACCACCCAAATGTTTCTTTGTTGTGAAACAAAATATGAGAATACATATTATAATACACATTTTCAGATGCATTTTATTCAAAGACTTAATTGCATTCTCAGTAGTGTTTCCTCACATACATATGCATTCATTATTTCCTCATCAGTGGGATTTTGCATATGTATATGCTTATTATCTAATTTACATTCAGTTTTGAAGCATATGTTGTGCGAATAGCAATGTCCTTTTTAAAAAAAAAAAAAAACTAGGGTGACAGTACTGATGATTTTTTCCCTCCTCAGTGTCTACATAACATGCATACAGATACATGTTTCATACTCTGGATCTTATGCATATTGTCCTGGTGGTAAACCAATAAAGAAACAGTAAGAGGATCAATGGGATTTCCTCTTGAACAGATCTTGTAATAACAAGCCCATGAGCACAATTGCACAGGAACACACGCATACCCACAAGACAGGGTTATTTAATTTTGATGAGCGGGACAAAACACACACATGCATACACATAGTGGACTTAATGTTACAGTATTAACTGAAATAAGTCCTCTGCACGTAACTCCTTCATGTGTTGACTGAGTGAGTAAGGAGGGAGAACGAACATGATTACTCTGCTCTACACCTCTAGAAATGCATGGAGAGAGTGTCCATATATATGCTCCCTCCCTGTGATTGAGGATGTGGCTTTCCAGATGCTTCCACTCATGAGGGGCATACACACAGGCACTGCTTCCATGAGGATACTTCCTCTATGCTTAACACTATGCTTATGATTCAGAGGATGTGGGGGGTGGGAGAATACGTTCATGTCCGCTTTCCCTCACTGTGTACTCAGTCAATGTGCAGTATGGTCACATGTACAGAACTACATGCATCACCATTACAAAATGGTACTGACTGTAGGAAAGAACATTTGCCTGTAAACTATCAGGCAAAGCATGCATAAAGTATGAGCCTAATGAGAATATTGAAGGACTGGGTAGCTGAAAATATGTGGATAGAAAGCCGAGGTTTTTGCCATCTTCTTCACAGAAGTACAGTTTGATATTCTGGGAGAAGAGAACTGATAGAGGAGACTTAGTAGTGGAAGGAAAGCTCCAAGTCTCACCGTGCTGGACTTCATGGATTCAAAGAGGTCCAGCCTTGCTTAAAATTGGATAAGGGTTTTCAACATTGGAGGTTACATATGAGCTCCCAATGATAAAACCATCAACATCACTGGGGGTTTGTTGCTGTTGTCTTTTTTAAAAAAAAACAACAATAACAACCTGGAAATTAAAGTCAAATAAAAAAGAAATAATATAATATACTTCTAAAAGGGCTTGAGAAATAATATAATATACTTCTAAAGGGCAAAAGCTTGGTAAAAGAATAACTCTCCTGTTTATGAAACTATGCCATTGCAAGGTTTTGCTGAGGTATCACTCAGGTAAACTTCTCATGCAGAAGCAGAAAAAGTTTATTTGAACTGAATCAGCAAAGCAAACTCTTGTTACAGCCTTGTAGCATGTTAGCAAGACTGAACTAAAAAAAAACCCTAAACCTAAAAGTCGTATATACAGTAGATGCCAGATAACTGACACACATTCTTCTGCTCAAACCTCACACTGGAAGTCATTCAAATTGAGTTCCCAGACTTTTATGTTTTTTTTTTTCCCAGCCAAGGCCACACATTCCAAGGTAGACACATCCTGGATGCTGCTTGCCTCTGTCACAGCCACAGGAGGTGGTGGCGGCCACAAGCATGGCCACCTTCAAGAGGGGTTTAGATAAAAATATGGAGCAGAGGTCCATCAGTGGCTATTAGCCACAGTGTGTGTGTGTATATATATATATAATTTTTTTTTGGCCACTGTGTGACACAG
Organism: Heteronotia binoei; assembly: GCF_032191835.1. NCBI lineage: Eukaryota > Metazoa > Chordata > Lepidosauria > Squamata > Gekkonidae > Heteronotia > Heteronotia binoei. The sequence goes on from NC_083224.1 coordinate 166,036,000, forward strand.
AGTGTTGGACTGGATGGGCCATTGGCCTTATCCAACATGGCTTCTCTTATGTTCTTATGTCTCCCTGGCGATGAGATAAAAGTTCTCCCAGATGCTTTCACCTTTGAGTAGGCTCACTCTCATACATGTTATTCGACTAATGCTAGTTTAATGCTTTGAAATGTTCAGGGTTACAAAATGCAATTGTTAAAATGCACGGTGGTTAGTTCCAAGTGAATACATATAGATAACTGAATATATGAATACATGGTGAGAGTTATTTGTCTAAATATACAAACAATTGGTGCATAATCAATAATGACAATAATACTAGGATAACCCAAACCAATCAGAATGAATATATAGACCCAGTCCTGGAATACACAGCATTTAACCAGAACAAACAACCTTGTCAGGACCTTGTTGCTGGCAGCTAGCACAGAGGATACACTAATGGCATTCCAGAATTCGCAGAGAGGCACATGATAGGTCCTACTCATCATGGACATTTACCCAATGTTTAGAAGAGAAAATATTCTTCTATCAGGGTCTTGTCTGTGACTTTAAAACTCAGGCTCACGTGGATAAAGTCATTTCATGAGGTCTTGGAGCCCAGACCATGGGGGATTTTATAGGTAAATACGATCACCTTAAATTGAACTGAGAAACAAACTTGTACTCTGTGCTCTGGAATGTATAATAAGCCCATATTGACTTATTGTGATGTGAGGGGGTTTTAGTGGGAGCAGCGTGAGGGTTTTTATTTTGTGAGAATATACAACATTTAATAAAACCCAACATATTGCTCATGGTAACGTGTTATTTAGTTTGGAAATCTGATTTCTTCCATCCCCTAGCCGCCCAGTCACAGGGAAAACTCAAATAACTGAGTGCCCAGAAAATAATTTAGGGACTAGCTTTTAAGTACTTGGTAACATTCTTTGTAGGCTAACCACCTGTGAAGTAAATTATACTAATGGTTAAAAATACATTCCTACCTTCATCACATATGTTGCAGAGGTATACATCACCTCTCCCCTGCCTTGATAATTAAGATTGGAATCACCTTGTCGGCATTTGAAAACCAATAAGGAGACTAGAAGTAATGAAAACAAGAACATTATTTCCTTGAAAAGAATAATTTTGGTGTGAGACTTCAGCTGGAGAAGCAATTTTACTTTAGACTGCATTGTTTCAGAAACAGAAAGATAGACAGGAAAAGTCAATCTACTGTTTTACATTAGAATTAACAAGTTTTCCCCAGGTCCCCAAACCTTAGTTTGGTTTTACTGGAGCACATACAGACTTCACTATCCCCCTCAACATCCCATTGCCTAGGAACACTACAATCTCCAGGCAATCATGGTAAACCAATCTGTGGAAAACAGACTAAGACATGGGTGTCAAACTCATTTGTTATGAAGACCAAGTCTGACATAAATGAGACCTTGTTGGGCTGGGCCATGTGTGTCATAAAATGTAATACCAGGTAGCAGAGATATAAACTTTATAAAGGACACAAACAAGCACAATTAAAGATTTTTTTTAAAAAAAACTTAAAATAAAACATAATTAAAACATTAGCACTCATTGGTCTTAAAGATGCTTTCTTTGTATTCCTCCTGTGAAATCCAGGGAACTAGGCAAAGGAAGCTCTGGCTCTTTCCTTCCTTCCACAGGGGATCAGGAGGGGAAGGAGCCTCAGCCAGTTGAAGGAAGAGAGGCTTGACTCAGTAACTCTGCTGTGCAATTGAGAGAGTCTGGCAAAGCAAGCTTTCCCCCCTCCCCTTTCCTCCCCAAGGGAGGAGGCTCAGTCAATGAAGAAAATAGAGGTTGTTCTGTAGTTCCTGTGCGATTGAGCAAGCCTGGCAAAGCAAGCTGTAATGCCGAAGGAAGTAAGTGAGAGGGAGAAAGAAGCAGATGGCAGCCAGTTGCTCTGGGGCCTGATAGGAGCCCTCCAGGGGCCTGATTCAGCCCCCAGACCACATGTTTGACACCCCTGCACTGAGATTTCTCTAACATGCATGTTAGATTTCTAAATCCCATCCTGCCCATCTCCCTCCAAGCCTTAAGGGTCCAAAGGTCCTGATTGGCTGCTTCTGGTTTCTCCAGTTCACAAATGTATGTATGGTTAAGTCCCAACAAATTCATGTTGATCCTAACAAGGGTCTTCAAGGTGAATTAGAAGCAGAGGTGGTTTGTCATTGCCTTCCTTTGCAAAGCCTTCCTTGGTGGTCTCGCAGCCAAGTACCAACCCTGCTTTTAACTCCCATGAGTCTGGGCTATTCTATGCTGCTTCTCTGCCAGCTGTCACACTTACACCTGATAGTAGTTCATGTTCCAAACTACATGAAGTTTCTGGCCAATATTGAAGGACATCCCCATGTAGATTGCATTGTCATTCTGTAATCCAGAATGTAGAGATTTGAATTCTGTATTGTCTGTTTAGTTTCAGTTTACTTCACTCTCTCGAAGTTCAGGAATGCTACTACCACATCCCTGGGTCTGATGCAAAGAAAACTAGAGCTGTTGTCATCAAAATACAGATAACTCTGTATCCCATAATTCCACATGTCCTCACCAAGCAGTTGCATATAGATACTAAAAAAGTATAGAAGATAAAATTGAACCTGAGGAGACTCATGGGATGACATTTCTCATAAGGAGGATCAATAATCTTCTGTTGCAACTTCAGGTACAACAACAACAACAAAATTTTATTTATATCCCGCCCTCCCCGCCGGGGCAGGCTCAGGGTAGATGCCTTCTTGGTAAGAGCAAAACCACTGTGAAAGGGTGCCTTCTTTTGGCTCTTATGAATAAAATGGAATAATAAAATATAGCCTATCAGTAATTCAAATCTCCTCCTATGCTTAGGATATGAGACAAAGGAAATGATTTAACCTTTATCACAGAGACAGCTGAATGCTGTATGCACATAGATAAACTCAATTGTATGGCAAACAAAAGAAGTACCAGGGTTTTTTCATGAACAAATACCCATTTCTCATATTATTGTTGAGATTTTCAAAGTCTACAGGGGATTTAATAAGATCTTACCTATACCAGTCCTGATGGGACTTGATGATTGCCAATTTGGAATGATAATCTCCCTTATACATACATATATACCGTACATACAGAGAGAGAGAGAGAGAGAGAGTTTTCTCTCAAAAGAATTGCTGAAGCTAGCTAAAATTTTATCAGGCAATAAGTAATTATTTTCAGCAACATGGGCAGGGCTTTCTTTGTAGTATGAACTCCTTTGTATATTAGGCCACACACCCCTGATGCAGCCAATCCTCCTGGAGTTTATAGTAAGCAATGTACCAAGAGCCCTGTAAGCTCTTGAAGGACTGGCTGCATCAGGGTTGTGTGACCTAATATGCAAAGGAATTCATGCTACAAAAAAAAGCCCTGAACATGGATATGTTTTGTTTAATCCTAAATCGTTTTAAAATTTAAAAGGCTAAAATCATTTTTATTCATCAAAATATAAGCGCTGTTCAGTGGCTTGAATGGGAGATTTCAAACCCTGAGCATTCTGACATGTGCACCCATGTACATGCACAGCCTAACAGGGAAAGCCCAGAGCTCTGTATTAGACCACATGCTTTGCCTGCATGGGGTCTGGATTAGTCATCAGAATTCTTCCTAATATATCCAAAGGAGTTATCCATGTTAGTCTGCTGCTACAAAATAGTGAAGAGTCCAGTAGCACTGTTAAAATAACAAATTTTATTGTAACATAAGTTTTTGAGAAATACATTTGCCCACCCAGTCGGAATGAAGAGGCAGACACAGTATGTTGGGTATAAACCAGGCCGCTTTATTGAATAAACTTATAGAAATTTATAACTGGCAGGGATGAGCCTAGAAGGACAAGCCCTGGGGTCACCCTCTGACCCTGCCTTGTCCTAGAGGGCGAGCCACCCTGCCCCCAGCACAAACCCACCGTATATTGGGCTGTTGCTGAGTGGCAAGGCCCAAGCCATTCTCCACCTGGGCTAGCATCAATCCCCCATGGAAAGATCCGCCCAGGTGAGGCTTTCCCGTGATCGGCATTCCCCGCACTGAGCCGTGTAGCCCATCTGTGGTTCATACTGACCACCCGCACACGCGGTGCTAGGCCATAGGTGCTCCCCTGTAAACACTGTGGCCAATCCATACTCCATCCTCCAGCCACCGCCAATGCCAAGCCTCTGCTTAGGCATTAGCGCCCCACCGGATGGCCCAGAGCCGGCCACAATCCCTGCTGAATTTCCACTAAAAAAGGCCCAGTTGCCCAACTCTAACATATTAACCACATCCGGCCGATACAAGTCCGCGTCAGCTACGTGTATGGCCCAGGTGGGTGCCTGGGCCGCCCAGAACGCCATGCTGTGCTCGCGGATGAGGACCCGACGCCTCTCACTACGAGCCACAGCACCTGAAAAACAGAAAATTGTCAAACAAAGAATAGCCAACGGGCAAGAAAACAGTCACACGTCCATGCAAACCCTCCTAGGTGACTAACAGGGTGCCAAAGCAGAATAAAAGCCCCTGCCGGCATCTGCTTCCCAGATGCCGGCCCTACCCCCTTGGCGCTCCTTGGCTATCTTAGCCCTGACCGTGATCCAAGGCCCGTCACTAAACAGGGGTGAGCTGCCAAACAAGGGGCCATAGGACCCTAGACGAAGTTGGTGGGCCCAGCCTGCCCATCCGGTTATACCGCCGGACAATTCGGTCGCACCATGACGTAACTTTTCCCTGCAGCCGCTGTGGCCGGACCTGCCTGTCCCACATTGGTCTTGTCAGCCACCAGCGAGCCTGCAGCAAACGTGGACTATTGCACCCTTCTTAAATCTTCGTTCGCGAAGCCAAGCCGAGAGAGAGAGAGAGGACCCTAGAAAGGGATACGGAACCCCTCATCAAATCCCTTCCATAAGTACCCCACATCAACCATGTGCGGATACTTGCTTAATAACTACTGAGTGCCCTCAAACGAATGAGGCTGGGCCCCTTTTCCAGGGGGCTGCTGGTTGTCATTCCCCCCAGGGCATTTTACACCGGCCCTTGGCTTGGATCGACTACAAGCCGAGAGGGCGTGAGACCCGCCACACAGTGGGCACTCATGCCTAAATTTACAAGGTTCTCTAGAGCATGAGCCCTTCGATGCAAACTCCCAGCAGGGCGGCTGTGGCTGAACCGTCTGACCCACCATAACGCGGGCCCTTGAAACAAGCTGTTGCTTGTGAACTAAATGTCCGCTATTGGACCTGTCACCTGGATTAGGCTTTGCCGGGGACATCAACTGCAGCCAAAGCTGCTGGTTAATCTGATCCCATGGCAATCCTGGGTTAACAACAGCCCTCATACGGAAGGCCTCGTCGTATTGCAGCCAAGCTGCACCGACGAAATCCGTGTAAGCCCGGTACACGATATCGCAGTACTGAAAAAGCGCAGCCACACGAGCCGGCTGCGCCCATGCGATAACGCCTGCTTAGATCAGGAAACCCGGCAGCCAATTAGCCCAGGTCCTGTCAACCTTCCTGCATTTCAACTTCTCCTTTTCTTTGTCGTCGGGTTCCTCCTTGTCCTTCTTCTCGACGTCTCTGAAAAGGAGGCTGAAAACATCTATGTATTCACCACATAGTATCTTATCCCGCGTTGTTGCTGTTAGGTGGTCCCCCAGCGGCAATGCAGTGTCGCCGTATGGGACAATGTGAAACGGGATGCTGGCATAGGGGTTAGGTGGGTAAAACCACATGCCCCTCTGAAAAAACGGCCACGCCCCCTGCATCTGTGCGTATTGTTGCCTGCCCCCAGGGTAAAATGCCAGGAGAGGGCTGTGCTGCAGCGGCCGCTGGTGGTGCTGCCGGTGCAGCTGCCTGGCCAGGGTTCAGCAAACATGGGCTACCTGCCATGGACCCTTGGGGGGCGGTGCCCTGAAAAGCCCATAGCCAAGAGGACCCAGCGCCCCACTGATCGGCCGACGGTCCGCTCTGCCCAAAACCCCACGGTGCTCCCACCGCTGTGGTAGGGGGGCGGTGCTTGGGTAAGACCCCAAGGCCACACCTGCTGCTGCTGACAGGGGGGCTTACCAACATTCCCAGAGAAAGGAATTGTGACCTCCGGGGGCCGCTGTACCCCCTCTGCCACTGCGCTGCCGCCAGCCAGCTGATCTGACGGATCCTCACCCAGGTCTTCTTCTTGGTCCAGCTGTTGTTGGGGCTCATGCCCAGGCGCCTCACCCTGCAAAGCAGACAAACATGCCAGTACCTCCTTTTTGAAGGTCAAACGCGCGGAGCGCTCTGAAACACAGCGACACCCTTCCCAAATAGGAGCGCCCATCACCAATCTCTGCTGCTCCAGGGCATCTAACTGGCCCATAATGGCCTGCCTTACCTGGGCCTCCTGCTCTAGGTCCGTAACGGGGCCAGGTTGCTGGCCCCGCCCTCTCTTCATCAGATGCATGGAGGGTATCTGACAAAGAGAGCTGTGTTACTTGAAAGCTTATGCTACAATAGAATTTGTTAGTATTAAAGGTGGGCTAGCTGCTGAGGGGGCTGCTTGCCCTTGGATTTCCCTTGCCCTTTCTTGGGCGCCATAGTAGCGCACGACTATCACACCAGGCACGCCCACAGCAAGCGCCCCTGAATGCTTTCCCCAACTGTTCCCAAAACACAACCGCCTCACTGCCCACACCAACGTGGTGAGTGGGAGTGGAGGGTGTGCGGCCTGAGGAGGCTGATGCCAACTTGCAGGAAGGCCCCAACAAAAGGAGAAAAAAGGGGGGGTTGCAGGTTCAATCCAGGCCCACACCGCCCTCCAAAAAACCCCGCAGTGATGGCCCTGGCCCGTGGTATGTGAAAGAAAAAAGGGGGGGAGTTGTTAGGGGGGGGCTAGCTGACTAACGCGACGTACCCTTCCTCAGCCCTGCAAATATTTTGCAGGCCCCAGGAAAGGTGCCAGCAGGAGTCAGAGTGCCCACAGGCACCACATGCTGGGGACCCCTGGCCTGCCCTATCAAGCTATCAGGTAGAGAGTTGTCCCAACACCTGCTCCTTGCTGCTGGGCCTTGAACTTGGAAACTTCTGCATGCAACAGCTGTGGGAAATGGAGCAATCCATTAGAACACCCACCAGGTGGGGGGGGTGGCTTAACACCCACCCAAGGCAGCCCCACAAAAACCCCAGCAACTGAGGCAAGCAGGCCCCTCGCACCCCCGACAATAAAGAAATCAAAAAATAGCTGCTTGCGCTTGTCAGCTGCCACTCATGCTGTGACTTCGATGCCGTGACCCAGCACGCTCGCGCCAAACCGCAGCCGCTCCGAAGCATTTCCCAAGCCGCGACACTCCCCAGGAACCGTTCCGAAGCCAGCAAGGCCAATCGACTCTCCAGCAGCGTGCACACAAGGCTCTCTACCAGAGAGCCTGAAAGAACTGCACACCACTGGGCGGGGTCGGGGCTTATATAGCCCCGACGCCACACCCAGCCAAGCACCCGGATGATCCAGGGCCATTGATCCTGCCACTCCCTCCTTCCGGGCGGGCAAAGACGGCCCCCAGCCTGAACGCCGGCGATGCCGGCCTGGCTGGAAAGGGGCCAGACCCTCTCTTCATCAGATGCATGGAGGGTATCTGACAAAGAGAGCTGTGTTACTTGAAAGCTTATGCTACAATAGAATTTGTTAGTATTAAAGGTGCTACCGGCCTCTTTACTATTCTGCCTAATATAAAATATGAAGCAAATTTGGAGCTCTGTTCTGAGGCAAAATATCTGAGAAATTTTGAAGGAAACAGAAGAATTAATAATACAGATGGACCCTCCTGTCTCAGGAGAAATGAGTATCTATATCTGTAGGCTATGACCAGATTTCATAGAAGGCAAAACTTGCTTCAGATTTGGAACTTTCTCCTCAGGCCAATCAATCAAGGATTTATCAGGCAAATTCTCCCAGGAATTGTGAAAGAATCTATAAGGAATTCAGTCACAGGAGTGAACTTTCTTACTGGAGTTCGTTTCCTGTTTAATTATCAACATGATAAAGTAGTCCTCTGCCTCTGAAATATTCCCTACAAGACTTTGGAAAGACACTAAAAAACATGGCAAATAAAACTAAAGCAGACATTTCAACAGTCTGATTCATGTCAATGACCTAAGCTGAATCAGACCATTGGTGCATCTAGCCTCTGTTACTATGTGTGGTCAGGGCAAACATGTATGCTAAACATGTGACTATATGAATGTGTCTGCTTTCCACTTTGACTCAAAATCACATACGGAAATCTGGACCTATGGAAGAAAACACTCCTTCTGCCGCTCTTAACAACTACTTGAACTGAATGATTGGATTTGGGGTGTGGCATAGGCAAATCTGCTGACAAGGGGACAAAACTCCTTTATAAACTTGTAAAGATAACTGAAAACCTGGATGAAGTGTAGTTGCAAATAAAGTTTATTAAAGAGAACAATTAGCAAACTCAAACAATCATGGCAATATCAAGCACATAAAACTAATATTCAGCACTATGGCGACCATGTGCAGAACCAATAGTCCAAATTCCCACTTATAATGTCCAATGAGTATCATTTGGCAAGAAGCAAGAGCCCAAAGAGGCAGAACAAGAGGGAAAAGCAGAGGTGGAAGCTATTCATTGTACAGGTTTCAGATAAAGGTCCAGTTAGTAAGCCATCCAAAAACAAATCTATAAGGGAAGGGAAGCAGACACCTTTTCATATGTCCAGAATGGGAATCCACAGCTGCACAAACATTGGTTTGATTTGGAGCCAGACAGGCAATCCCTTACAGGATCACTTTCAAGTATACTCAAGCACATTAGGATTGGGAAAAGATTCTGACTTCACTTATATGGTCAAAGGCTAGAGTTAGAAACAAGAGTCTTATATCTTCAAATTTTGAGAAGTGGAGCTAATAAGTATGCTCCTTGAGAAGCCAGATGTGAGCAGGGCTGGTGCCAGGCTTTTTCTGGTGCCCTAGCCCCCCCACCCCCAGTTATTTTTTTAAAGAAGAAGAAATGTAGCCAGTGTCCATACAGGGCCCTACACCAGCAAGTACCAGATGGAAAGGAAGGGAGGGTGGCCAGTGTAGCCACCAAGCACTTCTCAGTGCATTTGCTAAAAGCACACTTCATCAGACAAAAGGATGAAAGTCAAAAGCTTACATCCTGAATAAAACTTTGTTGGTCTTAAAGGTGCTACTGGACTCCAACTTTGTTCTGTTGCTTCTGAGACCAACACTGCTGCCCACCTCATCTTCTGGGAGCAAGCAAGCCGTATTTGATAAACCCTGGATACAAGAAGCTTGCGTAGGAACCTGAATGAAAGAAGTTTGCAAAGAGGCATTTGTGGCAGCTTCTCTCCTTGAAGAGATATTTTAGGAGTTCTTGGATGTTTTCCTCTAAATCTCATTGACATTTGTATTTGTGTTTTGATTTCTTAGGTTCAAACATTTTTTTCCAAGTTATTCACTTTTTGGTAGGGATAGAAATATACCCCAAAGGAATAGGTATATATTTTTTATTCTAATGCCTGGTTCACACATGCAGAATAAGACAGCAGAGCATGAATAACCCACACTTCCAACCACAGGTGATCCAGCTTTTCCTGTCCCTACAAAAAAAATCCCTGCCAACAGAAAACTAGAACTGCAAGTAAAGAGAAGGGACTGAATGCCTCTTTCCTGCTGTCCTTAGCTTTCTTTGCAGGTGTGTGTGTGTGTTTTGTTTTGTTTTCTTTTTGTGCATATGGGAGCTTTCCTCCCTCAGCAGTGTGAAGTTGGGCAGTCTATTCTACTGAGACAAAATTACTATCACTTCTCCCCACTTCTTCAGCAGTGTGAAGTTGGGCAGTCTATTCTACTGAGACAAAATTACTATCACTTCTCCCCACTGCACAAACCCAACTTTTGAGTGCACAGCTACCAACTCTGGCTCAGAGAGTTCCTGGAGATTTTTTTTTTTTGGGGGGGGCGTGATTGCCTGGGGATCAGTAATGAAGTCATCACAAAGAGAATACCATTCCCTCCAGGGGAACTGGTCTCTGTAGAGTGGAGATCTTCTTAACTTTATTTTGAGTAGCACTGATCTATCCCAGGAGGAATTCAAGTGAGAGAAAACAGGCTATACCACATTAGAAAGAAAGGGGGGAAAGCCTCCTCACAAGCTGCCTGACCAAGCTTTTAAAAATGTGTTTGCTGGCCTGGGACTAGGCTTCCCAATCTCCAGGTCCCAGTGGGCGATTCCCTGGTTTTACAGGCTCCCCCCCCACCCCCAGCCACCTGGGCGGGGAGAAGCCCCGCCCCCACAATCACTATGTATTTCTAGAGCTCCGGCAGGTTTAGAAACCTGCAAGCAGGCCCGTTTTTAAAATGTGTGCCTTGAAAGTTGAGCAGGAAACAGGAAGCACTTCATGGGGAAGGGTCAGCAGCAGTTTTGTCAGAGCACAGATCCTCCGTTTCTTTTGCTTTCGTTTTCAGAGCAAGTAAAGTTGTGGAGGAACCAGACCCAGTAAGTGTGTGTGTGAGAGAGAGAGAGAGGGAAGGGGCAAGGGATTCCCCGGTTTGGAGGCCCTCCCCCCACTTTAGAAAGCTTTAGAAAGCCGGGAGGTGGGAGGGAAATGTCTGCTAGGCACTTTATTATTTCTTATGGAGAACAATTCCCATGGGGAATAATGGGGAATTGATCCACGGTTATCTGGGGCTCGGGGGGGGGGGATGTTCTTTGAGGTAGAGGCACCAAATTTGCAGCATAGCATCTGATGCCTTTCCTCAAAACACCCTCCGAGTTTCAAAAGGTTTGGACCAGGGGGTGATGGCCAGAAGTCCCTTTGGAGTTTAATTGTGCTTGCTCTGACCTTGCTCATGACTCTACCCCCAATGTCTACTGGCTCCAACCCCAAAGTCCTCAGATATTTCTTAAATTGGACTTGGCAACCCTACTGGGACCCATTATAATTTCAGTAATTAGGGGAGCTGGTTTCACTGGTCCCAAAGTGATCCATTTCTCTCTAGCCTTCTTATATCATGTAACAGAGTGGGAATCAGTTGCAATCTGGGAGAAAATCAGGCTGCACTTGGAGGATGGCAACTTCTATCTGCTACTCAGGAGTTTGTATGACTGAATGCACCAAGGAGAGCATTCCCTCAGCATCCAGCTTCTAGATACATTTCCCATCACCACACATGATAGCACTGGGCCCCATTCTGCCAGTTTTCCAAGCCAAAGTTGACAGCCTCACCGTCAACTGAGTGACCCCCCCCCCAATGTGAGCTGGTTTCAGTAGCTAGTGATGTATCAACTTCAGTGCCCCTACTGTACAAGGACAATAGTGATCCACTGGATTGTGTTTGTGAGCATAAGCATTAAAAATGGGCTTTACCATCACAAGGAATGATAACAGCTTGTGTCTGCCATTAGAAGTCCTCTCTATCCCCCCCCCTTTTTTTTTGCAAAGTACTTTTTAAAAGTTTGACAATTCAGTATTTTTTACAAAAATCCATTCTACATAATTCTGTGAATCTGTTACTGAAGATGGGAAAAAACCACACACACACACGCACTTTGCAGGCATAACCAGACAAAAAGTGAGCAGCAACTGTGTGGCTCATACTTTGTCAGACACAATCTGAGTATAAAATGTCAACTGCACATTCTGTAACATTGCAGATGCGTATTTCTGACAAGCACATTCCCCCCTTTTCATAGGTGCAAATTGTTATCTAACCTTTGGTGATGAAAGCCAGCTGCTTTGCTGCCGAAGTGCAAGAATGTCTTCTAAATCTGTGAAATTCTAGCCCTGTACATTCAAATTAAAGTAAAAATATAAGCATGTGTGAAACTGGGATTTTTAGAGACCTATTACACCATACTGGCCATCAGTATGACTCCTCACTACAAAACTACTGAAATTCTCCCACAAAGCTTAATACTGGTGAGGTGATAGGGTTGCCAACCTCCAGGTGATGGCTGGAGATCTCCCACAATTATAACTGGTTTCCAGCCAACTTGATAATTTCCCCTGGAGAAAATGGCTGCTTTGGAAGTTGGTCTCACACTTTGACAAAGTTCTTTCACTCCCCAAACCTCACACCTCCAGGTTCCACCCCCCAAATCTCACACCTCCAGGTTCCACACCCAACCCTCCAAATATCCAGGAATTTCTTAAATGAGATCTGACAACCCTATGGAGTCCAGTAGCATCTTAAAGGTAAAGGTAGTCCCCTGTGCAAGCACCAGTCGTTTCCGACTCTGAGGTGACGTTGCTTTCACGTTTTCACGGCAGACTTTTTTTTTACGGCGTGGTTTGCCATTGCCTTCTCCAGTCATCTGCACTCCCCCCCCCCCGCCCCCAGCAAGCTGGGTACTTATTTTACCAACCTTGAAAGGATGGAAGGCTGAGTCAACCTGAGCTGGCTACCTGAACCTAGCTTCTACCGGGATCTTAGATAACAACAAAAATTTCAAGATATACATTTTCAAGAGTCCATGCTTCCTTCATCAGATATGAGTTGTGACAACAGAATCACCAGATCTAACAAAACTAGCCATGCTTTCTTAGGTTCATTCACTTGTTCATCTGCCAGTGTTATATATGCCATCAAATGCAATGCTTTCCCACTTCTCTATATTGGACAAACAGGTCAGTCCCTACACTAAAGAATAAATGGACATTATCATGGATGTTCCCTAGAGATAGCATAGAAGTAAATAAAATATTTTTTTGTTTAAAACCTATTTAACTGGAAGGTGTGCAATGATCCCTAGGTCTTACAATAAGTCACGACTAGGAATGTATGAACACCCCCCCCCCCCATTTCCCTATACTACTCAAAATGTTTGGTTTCCCATATAATTCCTTAGAAGGTTCAGCTCAAAAGGATACTCCAAATTTGTCTCACTTTAGAGCAAGTCGAGTAACACTTTAGACATATGAGAAATTCCTAACCACCCCAAATATTTTGTTGACCTTCCCTCTAAGCTGAGCTAGTGTGAGCTAGCTCACAGTTTTTTAGCTGCCAGATCACACATTTTTGTCTTTCCTTGGAAAGGATGGCCCCAGAACAAACTAATTTATGTGGAAGCCAAATCGCTCACTCGCAACCTTAATGCCAGTAGCTCACAATGTAGAAATTTTTGCTTACAAGACTCCACAGCTTAGTGAAAATGTTTAGCTACTTTCCTGCAAGAGGACCTCCCCTTCCATGTTTACTCAGTACAATGCAGAAATTTTGGTGACAAAGTTAGAGAGCAGCCAAGGGACTTCCTGGCTAGGAACTGATACCTTATGGGAATCCTTCATGGGTTGCTTGATTTTCTGACTGTCATGGATGTCTGCTTGGAATTTGCGGTGGGACTCAGAAGCCTGTGCAGATGTGGGGAGGACAAACACCTGTTACAATTGTGATAACTATATAATACCAAGTTACAAGTCCCGACAAACATTTTAAAATGTTTATAAAAATAATTATTTCCTCCTATATTTCAGCAAAATACATGCTTGAACACTCCAAACTCTGAATGATTTATTGTGGAACCATCAGAAAATCTTTAATATCATCAACAACAGTGTGATTACTTATGACTGATTTAAGTCCCTTTTTGCCCCCAGGCTTTCCTGAACATGTTATTTACTATTCCAACAAGATATTAAGTATCAACAGTAGACTTCCAATGAATTGCTTATCCTACTGCTGGTAGTTTTCATACAGCCATGATTATGAAACAGAAAAATGCAATATACAGCAATAATAATGGATTTCTCTGTCCTTCTGCCTAACACAAGCAATCATTTGTTTATATTATAGGATGGTTTAACCACAGTTCGCAGCCAGGCAAAGAAAACAACACAAATTTTAAGGACTGATTGCACATTGAGTCTGTGTTTGCTGACAGGGCCACTAGGTTAATTAGGTCACCATCTAGGGTGCCAACAGTCCAGGTGCAGAATTGGACCATGGTGTGGGCTGGCAGGGCTTTCTTCCTGCTTTTGCACTCCAGGTTTCCCTGAGCAAAAGCAGGAAAAAGATCTCCCTCCTCAAACCTCTCAGAGTCTCTGGAAGGCTTGGGCGGCAGGGCTTTTTTCCTGCTTTTGCACCCTATAGGCCCACAGGATAGCATGGAGAGATTAGGCTGCTGCTGTGGTGTGATGCTAAAGAAGGGGTTTAAAACGTTAAAACCCTTCTCTCACATCATGCCACAGCCATGGCCTGATCTCTCCATGCTATCCTATGGGCCCATAGGATAGAATGGAGAGGTCAGGCCACTGCTGCAGCGTGATGCTAGAGAAGGTGTTTAAACTTTAAACCCCTTCTCTGAGGTCATGCCACAGTGGTAGCCCAATCTATCCATTCTATCTTATGGACCCATAGGTGATCAGTGTGGGGGTGGGTTTGGCATCCTAGTTCGCCTTGCCTAGAATGCCAAACAGTCTAGGTCCAGTTCTGTCTGCTGGAACTAAGAATGTGTGGACCCTGCCTCCATCTTGAGAACTGTGTTAGTCTTTTTTTTTTTTTATAAATCAAATTTTATTATAGACTCATTATAATTCATACCTATTCCAACAGAAAAGTGTGCAACAATAACAAATCAAAAACAACACAACTTAATAACAACTCACCTGAGTTAACATAAACTAAAGTTGATCTATCTCTTTGGAGATTAATTCATATGTTACCATTCCACACTTATTAATATGTATATATGTACTATGTCTATTTATATTTTTTATTATTATTATTATTATTTTTAGTAGAGGAATAATTAAGCTTAACAATACTATCTTCCCTAACATTTTTTAAAGTTTAATACCACAAGCATTCAATATTTCCTTCATCTTCTATAACTTCATTATTCCTTCTGCTCTCAAAAAAAAATCAATAAGATTAAATTATAACAAAATATCTCAGTCACTGGAGACCTCAAGAGTTAAGGTCTAGAAGAGATACTTCCCTCGTTCCACCTGGACTGAATTAGCTATGGAGGGATATTACCCAATTGCTCAGGCCAGCTGATCCCACCCAACCATAAATTCCAAAAGAAAAGTCTTTAGATATAAATTATAAATTTAGTCAACTTTCCATTTTCTTGCTGCTTCAGTTTGTTTTTAGATAGAATCCATACTTTCTTCCAAGTTTACATGATCTTCCTCAGTACAAGCACAAGTTGTCCTTAAAGAGACCAGAGGAGAGCATTCCTTTCTCTTGTTTACTTTCGATGCAGGGGAGGAGGGAGTTAACTTGGAGAGTAATAATCTGTGTTAGTCTTAATGAAATTCTTTTACCTTTCCTTGGAACAAACTCATGTAATTCTACATATTTCAGTTCTCTGCTTTTCCATGTTGCTTTTGTAGATTATATTGTGTGCACATGAACATTTTCATGTGCTGTTTACACAGAATTTCTTTTGCAATCACTTTGATTCAGTGATGTGTAAGAAGAAAAATAAACTGAGCTAGCACAATGCTCAGGACCTAGCAGTGTCCAGTAATTAGGGATGGACATGAATCAGCTAAGTGCTCCATGGCACAGAGTGGTAAAGCTGCAGTACTGTGAGTTTGATCCCAGCGGACTTAGCCTTCCATCCTTCCGAGGTTGGTAAAATGAGTACCCAGCTTGCTGGGGGGAAAGTGTAGATGACTGAGGAAGGCAATGGCAAACCACCCCATAAAAAGTCTGCTGTGAAAACGTTGTGAAAGCAACGTTACCCCAGAGTCAAAAACAACTGGTGCTTGCACAGGGAACTAACTACCGCTACTTTCTTTTTTTTAATGAATCTGCTAATGAACTAACATTTATTTATTTTTTTTAACTAACATTTATGATGATTTCTGGCTGGTTCATGGTTCACAAACAGAGGTTCATGGCAGGTCAACTGGCACAAGCTTTGCATGAATTTTCAAGCAGTTCATGAATGGATACATTTCCAGACAGACTGTCTCTGCTTAATCAAAATGTCTACCAAACTTCAAAGCAACCAGTGGGGGGGGGGAATTCTCCAGCCTGTGTGTTGGGTGTGTGTAGCTTGCAGGGGGTCCATTCTATACACCATTCCATACACTATACATGGTCCAATGTTCACACCAAGCACCAGACATCTTTCCCAAAAGCACTTTCTTGTGAGCATCTTTTTTGGGGGAACATAATTCAGACCCCCTAAATCCAATCTACACAACAACTGGAGGGCATGTAGAAGAACATGAAGGGGGAGGTCCCCAGTGAGTTTGATGTTTCTAGCTTACACAGTGTCTGTTCCATACACATCTGAACCTCCTGAACCTGCACCTGTTGTTTCCCCAGAAAGCATATTCCTGGGGGGCACCTTCTGAGGGGGAGGGGGGCTGTCAGCTAGAGATCCCCTGTGAGTTTTGTGTCTCTAGCATGTAGGGGGGGGGGTCATTCTTCTGTG
The DNA here is from genome assembly GCF_032191835.1 of Heteronotia binoei. Lineage (NCBI taxonomy): Eukaryota > Metazoa > Chordata > Lepidosauria > Squamata > Gekkonidae > Heteronotia > Heteronotia binoei. The sequence continues at coordinate 166,052,387 of NC_083224.1, forward strand.
TCATGAACCTCACAAACTGAACAGGTTCATTGGGCGCTTCGTGATGAATCTTGGCTCACAAATTGGGCATGCCATGAACTTAAGTAAACCTAATTTTCCCAGTTTCTGCCCATCCCAATCAGTAATTGGTTGCACAAAAAGAAATGTAAGTGGAGATAGAAAGTCTGACTTAGTGCAAGCATCTGCCATTGTCCTTTTCCTGTGTTTCTACTGAAGAGAAGAACTGGGTTTTATACATTGTTTTCTCTACTTTAAGGAGTCTCACAGTGACTTATGATCACCTTCCCTTCCTCTCGCCATAACAAGAACCTTGTGAGATAGGTAGGGCTGAGAGAGTTCTGAGAACTGTGACTGGCCCAAGGTCACTCAGAAGACTTCAAGTAAAGGAATGTGGAGTCAAACCTGGTTCTCCAGCTTAGAATCCACTGTTCTTAACCACTACATCATACTGGCTCTCACGATATCTAGGCACTATTATTTAGTGTTGGCTTTAGCATAATGGAAATTTTGCACTGGTTCCCTTTCATTGTGTATTATTTATGGAATAATCTATAATATGGAAGCAGCAATGAATAAATAAGGTTGAAAATGCATTTTATGTGTGTGTAGAAACAGGGTGCAAAGAAACAATACAGCGGAATAGAAAAAAAAACCAGATTTGAATCATAGAAAAGAAAATCAAAACTGAAATGAGAATGTTCAGCTCAAAACAACAAGGATGAGAAATTGGAGGGAACCCCCCCCCACCAACTTGGAGTATATTACAATAGACAAAATGTTTGCATTACCCAATGACCTCCAAAGTCAATATTTTCCAGAATGCTTGAGCCAGTTCACACGTGCAGTTGCTGGATGCTAAATGCTGAGGTATCAACCCATGCACATGCATGCTTGAACTGGCTCAGAGATGCTTTCAATTATCTAGAAATGGCGGGGAGGGGGAACCACATTCCATGCAAGATTTCTTCACTTGGCATTGTGCTTTGTCTCTACTTCTTTCTCTATTGCTAACCCATAAGATTAATATGGCATACATTCTCACAGTGTCACAAGCAATGTAGACAATGTGCCTGATAGTATTATCACAGTCGGGCTCACAGCAGCTGCACATTCCTGTGAATGTGAAAGTAATGTGCAAATATCTCAACCTGGTCGCTCATAATGCATTGAGAATGGTGTGTTATCATGGCCATCTGTTTCCATTTAAAAAAAATAGCACAAATTATGACGGCAATGTTCCTGTAAGACTTGAAGCCTAGTTTTTTCCCCTTTTTGTTGACAATAGGACTGCAACATTTACAGTGCAATCCTAATCAGAGTTACATATGTCTAAACCCATTGACCTCCATGGTGGTGGAAGGGTTTAACTCCTCTTAGAGTTGCACTCTTAGTGAACTAATCAATTAACTTAGCATTTTTCTTAATTAAAATCTCCCACCCCCCAATTAATCCAATAGAGTTTTCAAAACGTATTTGTAATGAAGGCCCTTGCAATTCCCTGGCTAGCAAGCACCTTCTTAGAAGAAGCATTCATTCTTCTATTTCATAGCATAGAGCACTATAGAACGAATGCTTCTCCTAAGCTGTTTCTTGTAAAGGTAAAGGCAGACCCCTGTGCAAGCACCTTGTAATTAATGACCCATGTGGTGATGCCACATCATGATGTTTTCCTGGCAGACTTTTTGTTATGTGGTGGTTTGCCATTACCTTCCCCAGTCATCTACACTTTACCCCCAGCAAGCTTGGTACTCATTTTACCAACCTTGGAAGACTGAGTCAACCTTGAGCCAGATACCTGAACCCAGCTTCTGCGACTCATGAACAGAGCTTGGACTGCAGTACTGCAGGTTACCACTCTGTACCACGGGGCTTCTTTTGGTACAATGCACATATGCATAGCCTGTAGACAATAGCTAATGCATAGTTTAAAGCCAAGATTTTATCATCATGCAAATCCATGCAGGTTTGATTACAACTTCATGCAGCCAATTGAGATTTTTTTGAGCTTAGTGATAGCATAGGCCACTGATTTTAACCAATCATATTTTAAGGACAAAATTCAGCTTTGAGATCTGTCATAATATTAGTATGAAATATTCAAACCATACATAAAAGTAAATAAAGTATTTAAAGTGAGAAGGTTTGACCCTGAGTTCATAATACAACTCATGTGTTCCCTGCAGCAAGTGAAGGTAGATGATCTAATATATTTATAACATATGTCCTTGGTCAAAATATGGACACAGCAATTCAACAGGGAAAAAATACAATCATGTACAGAAGAGGGGTGCACATTTCTAGACTACATTTTGTCATTCTGGCCAATAATTCCTTAGTGTAGAAGACATAGATAACAATAATTAGGGATGGGGATGAATTGGCTCATGAACCTAAATCCCTGATGAAAATCACCTGGTTTGTGGTTTAGGAGCCCAGGATCATAAGCCAAACCTCCCAAGACCCTCCTGTGGTTTTCAGAGTTCCTGTCCATTTGTGGTGGTGTATGTAGGTGGCATCTGTGACAGACACAATGGCACATATTAATTACAATTGTCAAAGCAACCGGGGGGGGGTAGATTTCTGCAGCCCTGGAAACATCAGTAGTGGCCCTTCAAAACTCAACAGGCAGTGTTGGTTGCCCACAAGAGAGCTCTCATTCTGCTCTATAGGGAGGGCATGTACAGGAACATCCTATGAAGGTCTGCTGCAAGTCTAATGCCTATGACTTGCTGAGGTTTCATTATACACACTTCTGGACCTGCAGCTGTGATTTTTTTTTTCATAGAGCACTTTCCTTGGGCACCTACTCTGGGGGGCTGCTACTTCACACCCCAAAGCCAATCCTTGCCAAATTTGGAGGGAAAGTAGAGGGGCATCCCAGGGAGAACCACTGCAAGTCTGATGCCACTAGCTTACAGAGGGAGCCATTTGACACACTCCTGAACTTGATTTCCCCAAAGACTGTTTTCCTGTGGGCACCAGTTTTTTGGGGGGAAGGGGCTGTAACTCCCCCCCCCCTAAACTCAATCCTCACCAAACTTGGAGGGCAGGTAGGGGAGAGTCAGCTGGAGATTAATGGCCAGTTTGGCATCTCTAGCCCACAGGAGGACTGTTCTACTACATGACAAATCTCACAAAATGAACAGGTTTCATAAACAAGAAGGTTGGTGAAGGTTCATGTGGCCCCACAAACCATAAACCAAAATGAACCTCAATTTTCCTGGTTCATGCCCATCCCTATCAACAATCCCCTTTGAATCAAGTATTGATTAACTCTTGATCCTTTGTAGGAAATGTTATCCATCTCTTGGCTAGAAGGAGATTGGTACACAGACTTGACAAATACAAATATATAGGCTATGTTCCTCCTAGAGATTAATTCCACCTCCTGGGAAAGGAAGATCTTCTATTTATTTATCTGTGAAGCATAGCAACTGAAAATCTACATTTGAGGTGCTGCTAGGCCTAGGGTGGTCACTCAAAGTAACATCTACCTCCAGTTGGCATAGCTACATGGTTAGTTCACACAGCAATACTCAACAGCAAATTATTGCAGCATTATTAAGCTTAAACTGGTGGTATATCAGAAAGTTTTTTGCTGCATTATGGCTCAATGGGACATTTACAGTGTAGTTCTTAATACAGTTATATGCTTTTAAAGCCTGTTAACAGTCTTAGAAGGGTGTAGCCTTAGGAAGTGGCACCTGTATCCATGACTTGGCTATCCTTAGTAAAAGGCAGCTTTGAGGCTTAGGGTGAGGTTTGGATAAAGAGGGTGGAAACAAGCACATATATTGAAACCAGTCATATTTAGTAAATTTGCACATTGTAAATTTGAAGTGCAAGACCACTGCTATGCACTACTGATGGCTATGCCTCTGAAATAATTACTTCCACAGACCAGCTGGAGTTTTTGTTACCTTATCAGTTCATATCACTTTCAACATTATATTGTGCAGCACAGTCAACTATAAGGATTGATTTGCTTTGACCTCAAAACCCTGCTTTGATTTCCCTTCTCCCTTGTGCAAATTGAATTGTGATGAGATCTGTGCAATTTTCAGTTTTCTCACCTCGATTTCATCATTATTGTGCATCTATGAATTAGTGTGAGAGCATACAAATAAGTGATATACAATGTATGTATTAAATGTCAAATATGTATAACATCATACAGTAAATATAAATAACTCTGAATGTAAGAAACAATAATGGATAACTGAAACCGTTAGCAAAAATACAAATAAATATAAACAAAAAGAAATGAAATAGGGAACATTTGTTCATTTCTAATACCCACTAATTTATTCAATTGTAAATCTTTTGAGTCTTGACAATGGAGCAATAAGAAATCAAGAAATGTGTATATACATGTGAACCAGCCCATGTGAGTATACCAAACTGCCAAATGTGAAATCTGGAAGGTATTTCTTCCATTTATTTGTTTAGAAAATGTATATGCTACCCTTCTAGAGACCTGCATAAAATGGCTTACATGCATTAAAACCAGAAACATTAAAAACAAACGTCAACTTATGAAACTTTCTCCACTTCACTTGCTTGTAGAATGTAACTTGGCCCATTTGCTGGAGCCATCTGAACTAAATTACAACATTTCTTGTCTACAGTTATATGACTGATATCCTGTAAACAGCAACAGATAACTGTTTTAAATCTTTTTTTAACAAAAATGTTAAGAGTCTTTTTGGATTTAGCAACACAGTATGTCCAAACCATATCTGGCAAACAGGTGATGTTTAAAACATGTGTGGAAAAAGAATGTGTGTGGGGGAGGAGTCTTGATGTTTTGGAGACTGAACTCCTTTGAGAACTGGCATCATGTCTATAACTACAATTCTAAGAAGATAGTGGATGTACTTTAAATGAGATTTTTCAATAGTTTCCCCTTCAACCCTTATCTAAAAGTTCAATTCAGCAGTGTCTATCACAGCTTTGGCACTAAAAGTGCATTCCTGTGCAGGGTTACTCTAGTCTAAGCTCATTGACTTCAGTGGCCTTAGACTGGAGTAAATTTGCATACAACTGTTTCATAAACCTCACTTTAGTTCTAGAAATAGTCAGTGGTGCAGGAGTCACATGGTTCTTTGCAGGGCTTTTTTTTGTAGCAGGAACTCCTTTGCATATTAGGTCACACCCCTCTGATGTATAGGATGGGGGAGACTTGTCTTAGCGGTAGTGTGTGCGAAAAGGATCTAGGGGTCTTAGTGGATAATACACTGAACATGAGTCAACAGTGTGATGCAGTGGCTAAAAAGATAAATGCAATTTTGGGCTGTATCAACAGCAGTATAGTGTCCAGATCATGTGATGTGATGGTATCGCTTTACTCTGCTCTGGTAAGACCTCACCTGGAGTATTGTGTTCAGTTGTGGGCATCACATTTTAAGAAGGATACAGACAAGCTGGAACGGGTCCAGAGGAGGACACCGAAGATGGTGAGGGGTCTGGAGACCAAGTCCTATGAGGAAAGGTTGAAGGAGCTGGGGATATTTACCCTGGAGAGGAGGCGGCTGAGAAGTGATATGATCACCATCTTCAAGTACTTGAAGGGCTGTCATATAGAGGATGGTGTGGAGTTGTTTTGTGGCCCCAGAAGGTAGGACCAGAACCAATGGGTTCTGGCTCAACATTAGGAAGAACTTCCTGACAGTTAGAGTGATTCCTCAGTGGAACAGGCTTCCTCAGGAGGTGGTGGGCTCTCCTTCCTTGGAGGTTTTTAAACAGAGACTAGATGGCCATCTGACAGCAATGAAGATCCTGTGAATTGAGGGGGAGGTATTTGGGAATTTCCTGCATTGTGCAGGGGGGTTGACTAGATGACCCTGAAGGTCCCTTCCAACTCTGTGATTCTATGATGTAGCCAATCCTCCAAGAGCTTACAGTAGGCCCTGTAAAAAGAGCCCTGTAAGCTCTTGGAGGATTGGCTACATCAGGGGTGTGTGGCCTATTATGCAAGGGAGTTCCTGCTACAAAAAAAGCCCTGGTTCTTTGAAATGCCACCTGTGGCTCTTTTGAGCACCATTCCGCACCCATTCTTCAGGAAAGTGGGCAAGACTATTGCCCAGGAGGACTTGTGGTTGGCAGGTGAGGTTCAGCACAGGAAGAGGTTCTAATCACCCTGCCTCTTTCTACACTAGAATTCAAACTTTAGAGGGAGGCTGTGCCTCACTGGTAGAGCAGGTGCTTTGCATGTAGGTCCCAGATTCAATCCCTGTTAAATCTTTAGTTAAAAGATTTAGGCAGGAGGTAATGACCTTGACCTGAGATCCTGGAAACCCACTGCCTGCCAGCATGATAGAATGATGGCCTGATTCAGTATAAAGCAAATTCATATGTTCATGTGAACTTTAAACATAAGGATACATTTATCTTTTGGTTCATTCCCTGTTTGCTAGCTGTCAACCAAGACCGGATTTCTCAGCTGTTCTTATAGTTTCTCAGTCTGTAAATGAGTGTGACAGGTTGTTTCACTGTAGCCTTTGCTAACCATGCAGTATAGTACAATTGGCTTTGTGCACATGCTGACTGAGTTCCACTGCCCCAACCTTGTTGTGTAACTGCTCTGCAGACAATTATTTAAATAGACACCAGATCGCTCATAAATCATATAAATATTTCATCAATTAAATATTGCATTTCAGTAAAATCTTACCCTTCAGTGTTTGGCTCAGCAGTGACACTCATGGATACCAGTCAGTTGGAATCAGAAGTGTCTTTGTGCATGCAGAGTTTGGAGAAAACTCAGTGCAAGCTGGTTTAGCAAGTGTTTGTGGCTGGTCAGCACAAACTCAATAGACTGAGTCATATTTACTCATGACAGAACTCAGAGTCATGGGGAGAAGCTGACTGGAACACTTAACTTAGGCTAAAGGGCTGCCTTAAGGCATATTGGTAAGAACATAGGTGGGATGGGACTTGCTGTTATGTTGGGCTGACATGGTATGAATGGGACTATTCCATATCCCTGTGGGGACCAGGGGCACACTGAACATGGCCAGTGTCTGGGAGTCACCAGTGCCATCTTTCACCATGGGGAGCCATAATGCAGAGCACTGTATTTGGGTCTCATTGGTCAGGCAGCTACATTATAATGAGTTTATGAATGCTCGTTTTGACAGCTCAGAAGAGGTGTCCCCCTAGCATGTCCTCCCTACAGTGCTATATTGTGTTAGGGCTGGGGTATGCTGCAATGTTGTCATTAAAGTTGTGGTCTTGTTAAACCCAAGTCATGCATCATCACTTGTTCCTTCTGGTATGCAAGGCAATTGATTCTAATTGATTCTGGTACCCAATGATAAGCTATCAGCAGGCACCCTTCTGGGAATTCAAGTGGTCTTTTGCTTTCTGACCTCTTTGTCTCTAACATAGAGGTAGGGAGGAAAGGACATTTATTATTTTACTTTTAGGAAGATTTAACTCCCTCTTTCATGCATATTTTTAACATTTCAGATTTTTTTCTGCAAACCTGGGAAGCCCCCCAAGTTTGTGGGAAATCTGTTTAGCATCCATGTGGTCCCAATCCAGGGACCATAAATAGGGGGCATATGTTGCTGGCAGTATACAGACAGGGAGGAATGCACCAGGTATTCCACAAGAACCGGTGCAAGCAGAACAACACCAAGTCCCTTTATGCTTCAGCTTGCACATTATTGGACAAAAGCCACTGCCTAAATCCATACCCTCCTAATCAAGGTATTTCAGCTGTTTTTTTTTTTCCAAAGCCCTGTTCTGGGTAGTGGGGAATCCAATTCTCATATCTCTATTTTAAAGTCTAAATTATATTAATGGTAAATTACTTTTAAACCTCCTCAAGCTGCCTTGAAGGTCTTAACAGTTTACAAAGGCAACACAATTTATTTTTTTTTAATGATAAAAGTGACAATATCATGCACATTATTTCAAATTTCTCAGGGATGACCTTGGAAACAATCTATCCTTAAACTTTCCTCAGCATAGGTAACTCTCTCCTCTCTCACAGTGGAGTGATGAGAATTCCAGTAGAAAAAATAGATCATATTGGTGAGGCAGGGATTAAAATACTGTGACTGTCATAAAAAATCTCCTCTTTGGGGCAAGTTTCAGCACTCATATTTACTGTGTTTTGATGCTATCATTCTTGGCACCATTTTCTTTCAGTCTCTTTGCCCTGCCCTTAATAGCCCAGGCTAGTCCGATCTTGTTGAATCTCAGAATCTAAGCAGGGTCAGCACTGGTTAGTATTTAGATGAGAGACCACCAAGTAAATCAAGGATTATGGCACAGAGACAGTCAATGACAAACCACCTTTGAATGTGTCTTTCCTTGAAAACCCTATGGGTCCATCATAACTTGGCTGCAACTTGATCACACTTTCCACCACCACAACCTTGCCTGCACAGTCCTCAGTTTCCTTTGTTACTGATATCCAATCGTGTAGCTTGTGATGATGTTGTTTTGTGTGGACGAGGTCTGAATGCTACATCCGGTGTAATACTGTTGATGTTGCCAGGGCTTTGTGTGTGTGTGTGGCAGGAACTCCTTTGAATATTAGGCCACACACCCCTGATGTAGCCAATTTTCTAAAAGCTTGCAAGGCTCTTAGTACAGGACCTACTGTAAACTCCAGGAGGATTGGCTACATCAGGGGTGTGTGGCCTAATATGCAAAAGAGTTCCTGCTACAAAAAAATCCCTGGATGTTGCAAATCCCTATGAACAAACCCATGTGGGTTGCAGTAACGGCAGTGTGGCAAATGAAATCATGGTCAGTGAAGGCTGAGGAAGGCTAGTGCTGATGAGAATCAATGGCAGCCAGGGCACTGAACCCTATTGAAACAACACAAATACCAGTTGAAGTATTGGTTTCAGTAATTTGACTGCTTCTGAAGTGTTGCTTTCAAAATGAGTATCAGAATTAGAGAATGCTTGGCAGAGACCTAATCATAACACAATCAACCAGAAAAACTGCTAAATTGAATTTCCTTATATGCAGTTCATGGGAAAAAATATTGCAGCAATCCACACATAAACACCAGGTGTGCTTTACCTAAGACTGCAACAAACAGAGGCAATCTCTCAGCAGCTTAATTCAATTAGATAATTGGTGCTGATGGTGGAAATCTATGCTTAGACTGTCCCAATTTGTTGCTTCTTTAAACGATGCTATCATTGCCTGTACAACAGGGTGTAACAACTAACTGTATATATAGCTGATGACAATAGCCTATCTCGGAGTGATAACCACCTTAGGAAAATTACTAAACGAATGAAAGAAAGAATGCATTCATAAGCAGGAAATTTATTTGGATCCCACAATTGCTCCATCTTTCTTCCAAGGTAAATCTCCAACCACAGCCTCAAACACAGGGAATTATACCAGCCTGATTCAAAAACCTTTTAAATGCATTTTTTATTATTTCCCAAAGGTGTTATCAGAACATACACTGCCAGGATCAGCAATTAGATGAACCCTCATCTTTTCGTAGACCGAGACATTCTGTGAAGGTCTGCATCAGAGGCTGATAAGACACCCATTTGCCTTTGATCATATGCCTTTTCCTTGCTGGTTCAGGAACTAGCTGCTGGCATTTGGTTCTCACGAGGTCACCAAATAAGCATTGCAAGGGTAGTTTTTAAAGATGAAAAAAAAGATGCAAATGTTTACAGGGGAAAAAAATGCTAGTAGCACATCAGGGAACTGATTCCTTGTCTCCAATCACCACACCATATGGTGTGAAAAGATATTCACATTTCTTCTCTGAGGTGGAAAAAATAAATTAGAGAGCCTTATTTTTTTCGTCTGTAAAAATGTGCTTCTATCCCCTCAATGAGATCAGGATTTGGGGAGAAAATGCTATGTGGTTCTGTTGCCCAATTAGCTTCTTACTTTAACAACTTTATGGTTTGGTTTATAAAATAATGGGGAAAGTATAGAACAATTCCCAGGGACATTGGAGGGGTGGAAACTGTGGAAAACTGACATTGCAAGATGACATTGTATCACTTATTTTTATTTTTTTGCTTTATTAAAGAAACATATATACAGTACACAGGTGGGATTATACAAAAGGTAAGTAGGTAAGTATGCATTCTCAACAGCTTACCAAAATCAGAGTTATATATAAAGTAAATAATAACATTAGTTAAAAGTATAACATTTTGGCATAAAGAGGATTTTTTGGAATTGTGTCGCATGCTGCTATGGGAAACCAAATAGGTACAAATTACTTCTCATATTTATCTATAGAAGAAATAACCATTGTGTTAAATTTTTTAGCCATAATAAAATGCTCCCACAAACGTTGTTGCCATTTTTTAATCAGGCTATACTGTGATATCCATTTTACAGCAATAGTAGTACATGTTACTGATAACATTGTATCACTTCTGTTCAATGCATGAAGGTGCTCATGCAGGAGTGGGTTTCAGCTCTTTATTAAGTGATTCAGCATGGCAAGATAGGAAACTGAACTGGTAAGCAGGGCCAGGGGCCCTGCTTATATACATGTAAATAACCCCACCCAAAACCCATCATACAGAACTATTGGTACAAATGCTGGCTGACCCTGATTGACCTCCTCCCAGAGTCCAGGTTGTTATGGAGCCTCAAGCTCAGCAAAGTCTCTAGTAAAGTCTTAGGGCAAGTTCCAGTCCAATACACAACAGGATGTATATGCAAAAGTGATAGAACAGCATCAGTGATACTCTAGGGATTTCTCAAATCTCCATGGTAAAACCATGGTAAAGATTCCTCCCCCTAAGCTCTTATTCCTGCTGTTCCATTGAGTGGTGGGAGTCTAGAGCCTAGGGACAGGATACTGCCACTGTGGCAGCCCTAGGGGAATGCCACAAGCAAAGAAGAAAAACACAGGAGCTTCATGACTTCTTTTGTTCCAATGCCACTCGCTGCGTTTTTTAGGTGGGGGGTTGTTTTGGCTTGTTAAGGCTGGTGCACAAGCTCACGTCTTCACGTTACAAGTTCAGAACCTGCTGTAGGTTGAAGACCTTATTGTTTTTTTGTGTGTGGCAGTCCAAAATATTTAATCTTGCCCAGGCTTTTAAATAATGAGTTTAAATCTTTTTTAAACTGTGTTATGGTCTGCTTCTAGCCAATTTTATGGATTTTGTTTAGGCTGCTGATTCATTCTTTTATATTGTTTTAATGACTTATTTTTAAATAATGGTTAATGATACTGTAGTTTTTTGTGCTTTTAATAGTTTTGTTAAAACATATGAGCTACCTTGATCATGTCTCTGGCCGTTCGGTTTGCTCTTCTACAATCACACAAACAGATTTTCATTGTTGGCGTCCTGCAAGATTGTAATGGATTGAAATCTACTGTGGCTTCTCACACAGGAGCAATTGTGGAAGCAAAAGCCAAAACAGAAGTATCACCATTCATCAACAGAAGATTCTTACACAAACAATAGAACTGAGTAGATAGACTCTTTTTCCTAAAATACCAGGACTTGGGGACACCTAAAGTAGATTCAGGATGGAAAAAAGAAAATACTACTTCAGTCAATGAGTGATTAAAATGTAGGATTTGCTATCAATGCCAGAGGATGTAGTGATAGTCACAGACATAGATGTCTTTAAATGGATTAGAAAGATGCATGAGGGACAGATCTATAGGTGGCTACTAGCCATGGTAACTAAAGGGAACCTCCACATTTAGAAACATAAATGTTTGAGTACTAATGTCAGAAGGCAACACCAGGAAAAGGCCTTGGCCTCTGTGCCCAGTTGCTGGCCCACCAGAGTAACTGCTTGGCCACTGTATTGGACAAGATGCTGGATTAGATAGACCACAGGTGACCAATGGTAGCTCTCCAGATGTGTTTTGCCTACAACTCCCATCAGCCCCAGCCAGCATGGCCAATGGCTGGGGCTGATGGGAGTTATAGGCAAAAAACATCTGGAGAACTACCGTTGGCCATCCCTGAGATAGACCATTGGTCTGATCCAGCAGGTTTCCCCCCCCCCCCTAATGTTCCTACCACAGCCACCATTCCATGTGGCTTTTGTCCACATGGGTCCCATGATTTTTAGTATAGGCATTTTGTTGATCAAAAGGGCTGCAACTTGCTGTTTTGCCAGTGAACAACTTGATGCAACCAACCCAAATTCTTTAAATAGATAAATTACAACTAAGTTCTGGTAGGTACACAGGGTGGTGAGAAGTTGACTCCTCTCCACTTGTTTTTCTCTAATACAAAGAGTCCTTAAAGGAGTGTGTGTGTGTGTGTGTGTGTGTGTGTGCATGCAGAAGTATCCATTCTAAGGTAGAATGTCAGATAATAGAGTGAGAGGCAGGAAACTGTGAAGACCGCCCAAGTATTGTAAGCTATTACCAGTTTTCTTTTCTGCACAGAAAGGCATATAAGCAGCTATACTTTTTCTGATTAATATTGCTTCTTTTGAGGTTGACTAGGTTCTTTTGAAGTCACTGGCATATCTGAAACAACTTTGTCTTAGTTAGAGATAGCAGCGTGTGGGCTTGCACCTGTAGGCATCTTATTTTTCATCCACTTTTAAACTATCAAACAAGCAAGCATGAAATGGCATGGGAAAAGGGATTGTCAAGATACATTTCAAGTTGGCAGGTCATGGTTTGTTACCCTGTTCCTCACTTGGACACCCATATTTTACACTCACACTAGTGAAGATGGACTTAGAGTTATCCTGACACAAGAACACTCCAGTGAACATGAAAAAGTGCTTTGTTAGCTAGAGAACTGGAGATCACAACAGGACCAAAAAAATTTGACAACATTAAAGAACCACGTTGTCTTCCAGCCTTGTGGTTCACTGAGAAATAACTTTCACACTGGGATGACAAAGATTTTTTAAACTGTAATCAATTATCCCAGATCCATCTTACTTTTTGCATTAGGAAAACTCAGTTGCAACAGAGAAGCATGCTAATCAATAACCCCATTCAATTAGGCTTTGGTTTACAGGGCAGAACAATAGGAACTGCTATGCTGAATCAGACCAGGAGCCATTCTGGGTCAGAATTCTGATTTCAATAGTAACTAGGCAGATATTTCTGGCAGCCCACAAATAGGACATGCTCTTCCCTGTTGTACCTAGTATAAAAACTCATAGGAATAGGAGCCAGTGTGGTATGAAGTGTTGGACTAGGCATAAAGAAAGAGTTGGGGATGCAAAGACCTGTATCTTATTGTCCCACTCTCTGAAATTTACTTTCCTTTAATGATGCAGCTCTGTTGGCCTAAAGACCATGAGGTGAATCACAGTAAAATTCCCTGAGATAAAATCAGAGCTTTTTTTGTAGCAGGATCTCCTAGAGCTTACAGTAGGCCCTGTACTAAGAGCCCTGTAAGCTCTTGGAGGACTGGCTACATCAAGGGTGTGTGGCCTAATATGCAAAGAAGTTCCTGCTACAAAAAAAAGCCCTGAAATCACTCAATCATTTTCTATCTATCATTGCTCTAGAAAACCTTTTTTGCAACTGATAAGGTTACATTAGGATCTGACCCAGCCAGCAGAAAGTTAAATTTGTCACCTATGGGCACATCAGCCTAAGGAAACAACCTTCAGCTTTAGTGAATGAAATGGCAGGACAAGGGCCACAGAGCCTAATTTATTGGGGCACTGTTATTGTGCATTTTTGGTTGTTTGCTGCTGACTTTTGTACTTTGTTGGATACTGTTTTAGTTGCTTTATTATTATGTGGATTATTTTATTTTGTTCCTTCAATCCAGGTTTGATGGACAAAATGCAGGTGTGTGGGTGTGTGTATTTTTGTGTATATATTTGTGTGTATATAATAAACAGTGGCTCTATAGCTTTATCCAGTGGATCTAACTTTACAGAATTGTATTACCGCACTGGTGTGTCTACAAAGTAAATGTTGCCCTACTGTCTGCATTTACCTTGATTCAATGTCATGTTTACTTTGCCTTTCAGCAGCCAGCAACTGCTTTCCTAATTACTCTATTCCCCTTTCATTTATTTCTTGGAAGGTGGGAGCAAATTGAAATTGTCACTATCAAGCAGCCTTTAATAGTTTAGGCTAGTTATCACTTCCATTAACCCCCTTGGAGGGTGTGGGTTTTAAAATCTGTAGGCACTTAAAGATTCTCCATGAAAAACCTGGATTTAAAAAAAGAAAAGAAAAAACAAGCTTGCATGACTTAAATTGTGTGTGCAAACTTCTTTAAAATTCAAATGGTACAAAATTAATGTAGTCTGTAGAAAGCAAAGCATGGTATTGAAATATACTCAATACAAATAGCTTTTTTTTTTTTTTTGCCCAGTAGGAACATGTCTATACAAAAAGAAAAAAAAAAGAAAAGAAAATATACACCAGTGGGATTATTCCACTTTGCTCTAATTGGGCAAGACAAACAGTCTCAAAGGCATGGTCTAAACAAGCCTCCTTGTAATGCGGAAAGTTTTAGAATAATTGAAGCAAAGTCATGAAGCACTTTTAATTAAATTGTTCAGAAGTGTTTGATCAAAGTTATTTAGCTTTCTTTTTTGTGCATTATGAGAAACCGCTTCATTCGGAGATGGAAATATTGAGCTGTCTGGAACTATAATTACGCAAAACCATGTACTGACCATATGGTGACTTGCCTGCCTGGTGCGAAGGTAGTGGACATTACACGTGTTGTAGATAGGCTGATAGACAGTGCTGGGGAGGAGTCAGTGGTCGTGGTGCATGTTGGCACCAACGATGTGGGGAAATGCAGTCGTGAAGTCCTGTAAGAAAAATTTAGGCTGCTAGGCAGGAGACTTAAGGCCAGGACCTCCAAGGTAGCCTTCTCAGAAGTGCTACCTGTTCCATGTGCAGGGCAAGAGAGACAGGCACAAATTAGAAATCTCGATGTGTGGATGAGGCGATGGTGTAGGGAAGAAGGGTTTAAGTTTGTTAGGCACTGGGATGCTTTCTGGAATAAGCAGGAGCTTTACAAAAGAGATGGTCTCCACTTGTCCCCAGATGGAACCAGGCCGCTGGTGCTTAAAATCAAAAAGGTGGCAAAGCAGTTTTTAAACTAAATCTTGCGGGAAAGCCAACAGGAGATGAAATGTCTCTGGTTCAGGAGGAGTCATCTCAAAGAGATGAAGGGTTAGCTCTTACTTTTCTACTGGGTAATGGATCAGAGTTGTCCACTGAGATGGTGACAAACAGTATGCACTGTCTGCCAAAGTCTCGAGGCAGCAGAAGGAAGGTTGCGGGCCTAACTTGCCTGGGAAATTATAGATGTTTGTATACAAATGCTAGAAGTGTTCGAAGTAAAATTGGTGAGTTGGAATGTTTAGTGTTGCGGGAAAACATAGACATTGTGGGAATTTCAGAAACTTGGTAGAATGAGGAGAATCAGTGGGACACAGTGATTCCTGGATATAAGTTATATCGGAAGGATAGGGAGGGAAGGGTTGGAGGTGGGGTGGCTCTGTATGTCAGAGAGTGTATACAGTCCAGCAAGACAGAGGTCAGAGAATTAGATTCCCTTTTAGAAATGCTTTGCATCGAAATAGAGGGCCCAAAAGGAAATTTAACTATGGGAGTTTATCGCCCACCAAATCAAAAGAGAGTGGACAATTATAATATGATGGAAGGCTTAAAGATAGCAGCTAAACGTAAAAACTGTGTCGCAATAGGTGATTTTAACTACCGTTAGATTGATTGGGTAAATATGTGTTCAGATCGAGAGAAAGAGATTGAGTTTCTAGATGCTCTCAATGACTGCTATGGAGCAGATGGTCACAGAACCTACCAGGGGTGGGGTGATCCTGGATTTGGTCCTAAGTAATGCCCAAGACTTGGTGAGAAATGTAAAAGTGATTGCATCATTTGGGAGCAGTGACCATAACGTTATTGATTTCACCATTTGTATAAATAGGGAATTGCCCCAAAAGACCAGCACAACCACGTTTAACTTTAAAAGGGGTAAATTCTCTGAGATGAGGAGGCATGTGAAGAGGAAACTGAAAGGAAAGGTAAATACAGTCAAAACCCTTGGGGAAGCTTGGAGACTATTTAAAACTACAATCCTAGAAGCTCAGATAAAATATATACCACAAGTTAGGAAAGTCACAAACAGGTATAAAAAAAGGCCTGCATGGTTAACAAAGTAATGGAAGCTGTAAAAGGTAAGAAGGACTCCTTTAAGCAGTGGAAAACTAACCCAAGTGAGATTAATAAAAGGGAACACAGGCTGTGGCAGGCAAAAAGGGACTATTGGCAGGCAAAAAGGGACTAGCATATTGCAAAATAACATAAATACCAACAATAAAAATGTCTTCAAATATATTAGAAGCAGGTAACCTGCCAGGGAGGCATTGGAGCCCTTGGATGACCAAGGGGTAAAAGGATTACTGAAGGAGGATAGGGAAATGGCTGAGAAGCTGAATGCATTTTTTGCCTTAGTCTTCACTGTGGAAGATGAGAAGTGTTTGCCCACTCCAGAACCACTAATTTTGGAAGGGGTGTTGAAAGACCTGACTCAGATTGAGGTGACAAGAGAGGAGGTCCTAAAACTGATTGACAAATTAAAACCTAATAAGTCATCAGGTCCAGATGGCATACATGCAAGTGTTCTGAAAGAACTCAAAGTTGAACTTGTGGATCTCCTGACAAAAATATGTAATCTTTCATTGAAATCTGTCTCCGTTCCTGAGGACTGGAAGGTAGCAAATGTCACCCCCATCTTTAAAAAAGGTTCCAGAGGAGATCTGGGAAATTACAGGCCAGTCAGTCTGACTTCAATACCGGGAAAGTTGGTAGAAACCATTATCAAGGACAGAATAAGTAGGCACATTGATGAACACAAGTTATTGAGGAAGACTTAGCATGGGTTCTGTAAGGGAAGATCTTGCCTCACTAACCTGTTACAGTTCTTTAAGGGGGTGAACAAACATGTGGACAAAGGGGACCTAATAGATGTTGTTTACCTTGACTTCTAGAAAGCTTTTGATAAAGTTCCTAATCAAAGGCTCCTTAGTAAGCTCAAGAGTCATGGAGTAAAAAGACAAGTCCTCTTGTGGATCAAAAACTGGCTAATTAATAGGAAGCAGAGAGTGAGTATAAATGGGCAGTCTTCGCAGTGGAGGACGGTAACAGTTGGTTGCCGCAGAGTTCAGTACTGGGCCCCATGCTCTTTAACTTGTTCATTAATGATTTGGAGTTGGGAGTAAGCAGTGAAGTGGCTAAGTTTGCAGATGACGCTAAATTGTTCAGGGTAGTGAGAACCAGAGAGGATTGTGAGGCACTTCAAAAGGACCTGTTGAGGCTGGGTGAGTGGGCGTCAACGTGGCAGATGAAGTTCAATGTGGCCAAGTGCAAAGTAATGTACATTGGGGTCAAGAATCCCAGCTACAAATACAAGTTGATGGGTTGTGAACTGGCAGAGACTGACCAAGAGAGAGATCTTGGGGTCATGGTAGATAACTCACTGAAAATGTCAAGACAGTGTGCGATTGCAATAAAAAAGGCCAACATCATGCTGGGAATTATTAGGAAGGGAATTGAAAACAAATCAGCCAGTATCATAATGCCCCTGTATAAATTGATGGTGCAGTCTCATTTGGATTACTGTGTACAATTCTGGTCACTGCACCACAAAAAGGATATTATAGCATTGTCTGGAAAAAGTCCAGAAAAGGGCAACTAGAATGATTAAAGGTTTGGAACACTTTCTCTATGAAGAAAGGTTAAAACGCTTGGGCTCTTTAGCTTTGAGAAATGTCGACTTCAGGGTGACGTGATAGAGGTTTACAAGATTATGCATGGGATGGAGAAACTAGAGAAAGGAGTACTTTTCTCCCTTTCTCACAATACAAGAACTCGTGGCATTCAATGAAATGCTGAGCAGTCAGGTTAAAACGGATAAAAGGAAGTACTTCTTCACCCAAAGGGTGATTAACATGTGGAATTCACTGCCACAGGAGGTGGTAGCAGCTACAAGCATAGCCAGCTTCAAGAGGGGATTGAATAAAAACATAGAGCAGAGGTCCATCAGTGGCTATTAGCCACAGTATATATATATTTGGCCACTGTGTGACACAGAGCATTGGACTGGATGGGCCATTGGCCTGATCCAACATGGCTTCTCTTATGTTCTTATTAGGTTTAATATTGTTGTTTATGAAAATGACAAGGGTTTATATAGCTATAGTATTGCTAACTCCAGCTTGGGAAGTACGTGGAGACTGGGGGGGTGGGGGGGCAGGATTTGTAAAAGGTGGAGTGTGGGGTATGGAAAGAACTTTACCAACAAAATGAGCCACATCCCCTCCATGGAGGTATCCTGCCACTATTCGACTGACATAAGTGGCAGAAAGGGACAATCTCACCCAATTCCCTCTGCTCACTGACACCCTCCTGACTTGCATTGCTTTTTGTCTGTGAGTGCACCCTTTCCCCAGACAATGTCTTTTCATGGTTCACAGGTGATTTGAAATGGAAAGGGGAAGGAGGGAAAGATTAGCTACTGCCAGAAGAATGATAGTAGGATACAGCCTTCTAATTCATTGCCATCCCCTCCCCACTCAGTATGTGTACATTGATTTTAAAAACCACTCTGGTGTATGTACAATGACAAGGAGGAGGAGAGGAGGTGGAGGAGGAGGAGAATGAATTTATACTGCACTCTTCACCCAAGAGTTTTAGAGCGGTTTACAATCTCCTTCCCTTCCTCTCCCCACAACAGATATCCTGTGAGGTAGGTGGGGCTGAGAGAGCTCTTTTGAGAACTGCTCTTGAGAAAAAGCAACTCTTTCAAGAACTGACTGGCCCAAGGTCACTCAGCAGGTGTATGTGGAAGAGTGGGGAGTCAAACCCGGTTCTCCTAGATTAGAGCCTGTGCACTTAACCACTACACCAAACTGCCTCTAACTACACAAGGTTCCTTTGCTGCTTTGCTGGTGTGTATACGTAAGAAATTTCACAAAAGGGACATTTGTTATGAGGTTCCAGTGCATATATATATATATATATATAATAGCAGTAATTCAGAGGAGAGAAAAAAGATATAAAACTGCAAAATTGTGCATGTACAGCAGCAGTATGTTAAAAAAAAATCAGTGATTTTTTTTTAAAACAAGTACAACAGAACTTACATCTTTTTCACTTCAGAAACAAACTCAGGTAATTTGGAACTCTGGGACTCAGGGAGACTTTCAAATGAGGAAGTTGTCTACCTGGCTGTTTCACTTGTGACCCATTCTCACATCAATGCTGTACTACCCTGTCAACCAATGGCAGTTGTGAATGACCTCCTCATGTGATCCATCCATCATGCTCATGCGATTCTAGAGCACCATAAAGGTAGCCATGAGAGAAATCAGAGTCCGGGTACCTTCCAAGGAATCTTAACATGCTGCCTTTAGTATAATCATTTTGATGATTTTGTGAGTCCAACATTTAGTTCTTTAATTTATTTTTTTTAAAAAATAATTTCAATTACTATAATTTTGAGATACTTTTATTTATTTAAAATACTCTTTTCTCTTGAAAACAGGGCCCAAAATGGCTTATAAATAAATAGAACACCAGTTCCCAAAGGTCACAATGAAACAAAAATCAGCCACACAATCTAATAATAATAATAAATATACAAAACAAGCGGCCACTCCATTGGGTATCTTTACAGATTCAGGGAGGCCATTCCATCTGGTTGCCACACTCCAGGTGGCACCAGGAAATTTCCTGCTATTGCAGTTGATCTCCAGATGACCAAGATCAGTTTCCCTGGAGAAAATGGATACTCTTGAGGGTAGACTCTATGGCGTTATACCCTGCTGCAAATTCCTCTCACTCTGTCTAGAATTTACTATGCTCTTTATTTTTTTTATTGAGCCAGAGGAGGCTTGCTATTTAATGAACACCTCTCCAAACCTTGCCTTTCCCAGTCTCCATTCCTGAAATATCTAGGTATTTCCCAACCCTAACCCTAATCAACATGCCAGATTTGTTATGTTGAGAGCCCAAGAACAGGTAGCATCCTGTTTGAAGGAATGATCAATAGAAGATGAAGAGTTGTTGCATGGGGTCATATCAGGAGACATGTTCCTCCATGTATGGAGCCCCAGTTCATGAAGCATTTATTAATTATAACCAGTGCCTTAAATGGACTTGGAAACAAACAGGAACAGTGCAATGAACTCCAGACAGCAATCAGGACACACATTTTAAAATACCCTCCTTGCAAGTATTATATTTCATAGGGATTTTTCAAATTTTTAATTATTGGTACCATTTAGTTATCCATTTTATAAATATGGCAAGCAGTCCTGAATTACTAGAGAAGTAGCCTTCAAATTGATCAAATTAATAAAATAAAATGCTCAGTCCTTCTACTATTTTGAGCAAGAGAGGGATTGCATTCATAGGATGAATTACATCTACATGGGTTAACTTTTCATAACTTTACTTGAAAGCCTTGTATAGGCCAAAGGGGTATGCTCGAAGGAACCATTAATGCCTGGCAGAAGCACATATAACAAACAAGATATATTCAGGTGGTACTTACGAAAGACAAACAGCCCACTGTGCAAATTCCTCTCACTCAGTCCATGTTTTATTATGCTCTTTATTTTTTATTGTGCCAGAGGAGGCTTGCCGTTTAATGACCACTGTTCTACACATTTCAGCATATTTGCAGTGATGAAGATCATTCATCATGCTTGCACCTTCTCTTTTCAATGTTCCAGCCTCATCTGGAAAAAAAAAAAAAGTAGCATCGATAATTGGGGAAATTATTAGGATTTACAGCCTGGGGGGAGAGATTTTTGCAGCCACAACACCACCACCTTATGATTTTTTGAAAGCTACTTTTGAAAAGGGTTAAGGATTATATTTCCATTCCAACTCTGTCAAATAAGGAGATTCTTTTTAAGAACACCGGCATAAAGATCAGGGTTTTTTTTTTCATGTTTTATCCCCCTCTCTGGAAATTTGCATTGTAAGGAAGAACTTGACTTAAGATTAGAAATGAATAGATCCAGCAGCATTAATGGGGAAAGCTGTATTTGAGAGTAAAAGTTGAAGCTGAAGCAGCAAGTTATTATATGAGCATATTTTTTACAAGGGTTTCCAGCAATTCCTGGAGCTACCAATGCCACTTAAAAAACAACAACGGGAAACAGTGAATCACTGTAACCTGTGATCACTGCAATCCTCCACCACCACCACCACCCCCGATATCCCCACCCACAGCCCTTCTGCAGGTTGCCAAGCACTGCCCGAAAACCCTAGATACTGGAGAGGAAGCAGGAAGAAAAAAGAAAACTGTGGCAGGTGGGTAGGGGGAAGGAAGAGAGCAGTAGTTGGAGGGTACAGGAGACAGTAGCAGGAGAGTGGGGCAGCAGTGGGGGACTGGGATTTCCCCTCACTTACTCATGGATCTCCCACTTGCATAAGTGCATAGCACACCTATACACATGGGCTGAGGAAGGGCTTTCACAGAATGTGTTGTTACATATGTTCTGTGTTGTGCTTCTTGAAGGCTCTAGTTATCTGTTTGTATGTTAGCTCAGAACAAAGACAAAAGGAAGGCAAACAACATGTCTGCATAATAAATGAGAAGTTAATTCTGGGCTTTGCCTACTTCAAAACTTGTTACAAGGGTCCTCACCCAACTTTAATAAAAGGACCCTGCATGATTATTGTCACATGTTGGTTGAGGAAGCTGAAGGGTGTTGAGTAACTTCTCACTCTCCTGAAGGTTAAATCCCTCTTGAACTGTTAATCTTTAAAAACCAAGGGAATCCATCAGCCTATTCAGGCAGTCTGATCAGGGGCCTCTTCTAATATTACCTCAGGAGCACCACAGCTACTTGTCTCATAACACTGAAACTTAAATTCAGATAGGAGGAGCTCACAAAGCAATTCAATTTCATCCCAGCATCACCTTGCCTCCCACAAGGGACAATGTCATCATAGCAAGTATCTATATTCTATATGGATTTATTTTAAGCATGTTGTAAATTATATTTAAAGGAAACACAGTTCACATAGTTAATAAATAATATGATCCACCACCTTCAGTATTAGGTAGAAATTCTGTCAAAAATTTGCAGGTACAAATTCCTTTCTATTACTATCAGTCTGCAAATAAGCTTCTTCCCTCATCCTCTCTTGTATTTAACTTCTAATCGTCCCTTTTATAAGCCAATATTCCTTTTTATAAGCCAATCTTCTTTGTTCAGTATTCTGGGCCTGAAGAGAACACTCTTTAACCCCTACACCCTTAGTAACAAAAGTAAAAGCCAAAATGGACAAGTGTTAGTTTGAAATCAGATTATTCTGCAGAGACTAATAAGCTCCCCAAAGCTCTATCAGATCACACTGGTTCAAGATTCCATTGGCTAACTTACTCTCGCTTTATTGTCTGCTTGTACTCACTTTGAAGCTGCTACAAAAGGTCTGAGTTAAAAGCACTTTGAAGACCGAAAGGGCCTGTTTTCATAGGAAAACTCCTGATTCCTCACCTGTCCTTTTGCTATTCGTTCAAATGAATCATCTAGAGTGAGAATGAACATGGATAGACATTTACATGACTTCACACCATATATTTTTTTAAAAAAATTCGTACAAAGTCATCCCAAGTCATTGATTCAATCCCTTCAATTAATTTCAACAATCTATATTTAAGATTTAGAAAACAAATCTTACACATTCTAATCAAAAAGGTTGCCATACAAGCCACTGTCAAAGCATTTTTTTTTAATAAATCACAGCCTTGTCCCAGCTAAAGCTATCATGACTAAGCCCCATCAAAAATAATGGTTCTTAGAGTAAATTGAGAAACCTGTTGAAAACTGTCACTTAATAGCATTCAGCTGTAAATTCACTGCCAGTTCAAATGCATCCAGGGCTCTGAACCAGTGTGGTGTAGTGGTTCGAGTGTTGGACTAGCATCTGGTGGACATGGATTCAAACCCCTATTCTGCCATGGAGACTCACTGGGTGACCTTAGGCCAATTACACACTCTCAGTCTATGGTCAGTTCAGCTCTGTACCTTTATTGGCATGCATAAAAATACAAGTACAGATTGAAATGCTTCTTCAGATTTAAAATACAATAAAAAGTCACCCAGTAAGAGGTCTAATCTTATGCTCCTTGAATATTATAGCAATTGAAAGATACCTTGGTACTGAGTATGTGATATAGGAATGCCAGTCAGATAATGTGCTATGTGCTAGAGAACAGAGAGTTCGTTTTTCTATATCTAAAAAAATCTCTGTTTCAAGATTCTGTATGCTTGGATTTCATTTAACATAAGAAAGGAGTTAAGAGAAGAAGAAGATGATGAAGATATTGGATTTATATCCCGCCCTACACTCTGAATCTCAGAATCTCAGAGCGGTCACAATCTCCTTTACCTCCCCCCCCCACAACAGGCACCTGTGAGGTAGGTGGGGCTGAAAGAGCTCTTAGAACAGCTGCCCTTTCAAGGACAACTCCTACAAGAGCTATGGCTGACTCAAGGCCATTTCAGTAACTGCAAGTGGAGGAGTGGGGAATCAAACCTGGTTATCCCAGATAAGAGTCCCAGGACTTAACCACTACACCAAACAACAAGCAGCAGAGGTGTCAAACGTATGGCCCATGGGATGGATCAGGCCCTGGGAGGGCTTCTATCAGGCTTATAAGCAACTTCCTTCTCACTCTCTCTTGCTTCCTTCTGCGTCACACCTTGCTTTGCCAGGCTGAGACTCTTCCCTTAGGGAGGAGGGGGAGAGGAAGAGCTTGCTTTGCCAGTCTCTCTCAATTGCACAGCAGGACTACTGAGCCAAGCCTCTCTTCTTTCCCATGGGGCAGAGGGAAAGAGTGAGAGTTTCCTTTGCCCATTTTCCTCAATCACATAGGAGAGATACAAAGGAAGCACCTTTAAGATCAATTAAGTTTTATTTGAGGTATGATCTTTTTGCCTTGCTACACAGAGAGGCAGAGTATATGTGTTTTGTTGGGCTTTTATACTAAGGCTGTCCTGGGTTCATCTCGGATTGCCTCCCCCTTTTCACTATATTAATGCCTTCATGATCCAGACTTTCTCAGTAGGAAGGCAATTAGACTAAGAGTGTGTGTCCAGACCAAGTTCACACAGCACATTTCCTTTGCAGACTGGGGATTTTGAGCCTAGGCTTCTCAGATAGTAGGCTGATCCTGGCCACTATACATTGCTGTCTCTATATTCTTGCACTGCTTCATAGAAGTTGTAGTTATTTCTCTGGGGAAGACTATAGTTTTTTAGACACATAGCCCTCAGTCTGTGCCTTCATGTATTCTTGACCAGTACACAAAACAATTTATGTACAAAAGCTCACAATGCCCAGCCATTTCATGTTTTCCTTTGAGTCTTATGCTCAAATCACTGACCATGAATTTTTTTTATAATGAATGCCAATAAATCAAAAGTGGGTTTGCAATTTATAGGTACACACTTGAGCAACACCTGAACAGCATACTCAAGATTGATACAGCACAGACATTTTGGACAGTTTTTGATGCAATAATTCAGAGTAAGAGGCATCAGTTATTAGACACAGTTAAATAAACAATATATTGCTAGAGTGCTAATGTTTTAAGCATGTTAATTTTTTAATTTTTTTTAAAAAATATTTAATTGTGTTTGTCTGTGTCCTTATTAATTTATGGCATTAAATTTTATGACACACATGACCTGGCCCAACAAGGTCTCATTAATGTCAGATCCAATTCTCATAACAAATGAGCTCAACATTCTGACTCTGGTATGCCCAACTAGATATAAAGGAATCGGACACCATCCAATAGATATAAGTCATGGGTTTAGCCCTAAAATGAAGACATAACCAAAACTGCAGAGTTGAGAGCCATGCTCTGGTCTCTAAAAGGTTCTGCCCAGTCTCCAGGCACACAGCTGCATAGCTAATACATTTAGGGACCCCCAAAATATGATGGTTCCTAGAGTGGAGTGACATCACTTCTTGGTTCCCCTGGAAGTGATGCAACACCATCATGCCGACTGTGATTTTTATTTTTATTTTTCTTCTGCTGGGTGCCAGAGCAGAGACAGGTAATATTGCTAGTGGAGGAAGATCCTCCACCCTCAGCAGGAAACTGGCAATGCTACATAGAGACCATTGTATAAAACTGCCATTTAATCCAGGTGAATTGATCCCTGTAGTCCAAAAATCAAATGTAATTCTGGGCCCTACCTTGAGACCAGTAATCCCACCATGAAGGTGCTTTCCTCTAGTGTAAGAAAGTGGAACGACCATAACATATTTATGGTTTCTTGTCTGGCCATATCTCCCCTTTCCAAAACTGCTTAGAGCAACAATGAAGTGCCCAGGGCTTTTTTTAGTAGAAAAAGCCCAACAAGAACTCATTTGCATATTAGGCCACACCTCCTGACACCAAGCCAGCCAAAACTATGTTCCTGTGCGTTCTTGCTCAAAAAAAGCCCTGCAAGTGCCACATTTTCCAACTGAATTTCCAACATTTTAAAGGCTGAAATTGCAATGACTTCCTGGGTTCCTTGCTCATTCTGGCCCACTAGAATAAAGCCAGTGCCATGCTGTGTAGCCACCTTATCTGCAGATATGGGTTTCTCTTCTATCCCAGCATGGAAAGGCTTATAGAGCTACATTTTTTCACACCAGCTGAGCTCCCTGCCAGGAGCTTTTCTGTTTACTTGCATATGACACAAAACAGTGGGATTATATTGACTTCATAGGTATAAATTTGCAGGGAAGGCAATAGTCAAGGCAGGTTGCACTTTGGCATCTATTCGTACAGCTGGCAGACCAATAAACTGAGATAAATGCATAGGAAGTAACGGCAAATGCCGATTCTCCATGGTTATCAGCACAAACATGCAATTACAAGCATTAAGTGATGTGCAAACAGGCAATCATTCCACTTTTGCTAACAATTGCAGATTGTTACTGCTTTTGCTTAAACAGCTGAATCAGCAACTGCAGTTCTCAGGGTGCACAAACACTTGGTTAGCACCTCTGCACCTCAGCTGTGGTGACTGGCAAAACTGACTCTGCAACTCACGCCTCAGTAGAAATACTTTGTAATGCAGGCAGGCAAAACCCGCTTACTTCATGTTGGTTATTTAATGCTCACGAATGAGTGCCAGAGTGCACCTCCCAGTTTCAATATTTTTTTTTTTTTAAAGCCATCACTGCAAACACCGTTCTGCTGTTTGAAGGCTATTCTTCGTGGAATGCATTTCTTCCCGCTTTTCCCTCACAGCTTTCAGCATCGTTTGCCCACAGTATCCTCTTGGCTGGGGTCAGCCATGTCATTTTGCCCATGAAGTCACTGATATTAGGTCTCATGCAGTCACATCATGGATGTGCACAGCCAGAATCACATGGCTAGCCATTGTCAATCAGATTCATTTAAAAACTCCCAGCTTGCCTGTTACCACTCTGAGGACATACCATACTTTACACATACTAAAACCCCATTAATAAAATCGACACATATTTATTATGCAGTAAATCTAATAACAGTTTAACATCACACCTCTCAAGCTAAACCACCCATCTGAACCAACACAGAAGTCTAATGGAAGGCTCTTCTGAAAAGAACTTTACACTGCTTAAAATGGAATGGAGGAAACAAACAGTGTATAATTTTAATAGCTGGTAGGCGCTGCAATTTTGCAAATAAGTAGTGTCTCAAGGCTGAAGATTATTTCCAGAAGTAAAACCTTTACTTAACTTTCAGACACCCAGAACAGAAAACTATATTGATGCAGTGCAGACCCCTCTCCTGATCTGAGGAAGATCTAGTGAACATCAACGGAAGGAACAAACTAAACAGAAATTAGAAGAAGAAACTTCTAAACCCCAATTAGTTTCCAGGCAACATGATTCCCTCCCCCCCATCTAGAGAATGGTAGTAAAGTAACCCTCTAAATACCAGACTGGGGTCCCCTCCCCAGCCTCTTCCTTCCCAGGCTCCCCCCTAATCTCCAGCCGTTTCCCAACCTAGACTTGGCAACTCTAACTGTTGGTAAAATGACAGCGGTCAATTGAAGCTACAGTGAAACCAAAGAGGATCCCAAGCAGACCTGAAACCAAAGAACATAAGAGAAGCCATGTTGGATCAGGCCAATGGCCCATCCAGTCCAATACTCTGTGTCACACAGTGGCCAAAATAGAAAGGAGGTTCACAAATGGGGCTAGAAGTCCTTCCACTTTGCCCCCCCCCACAAAGCACCAAGATTTGTCTTTGTCAGATATAGGGTTGCCAATCCCCAGGTGGGGGCAGGTGATCCTCTGATTTGGAGGCCTTACCCCTGCCTCAGGTCATCAGAAAGCGGGGGGGGGGGGGGAGACATGGAAATATCTGCTGAGCACTCTATTATTCCCTATGGAAACTGATTCCCATAGGGTATAATGGAGAATTGATCTGTGGGTATCTAAGGCTCTAGGAGAGCTGGTTTTTGAGGTAGAGGCACCAATTTTTCAGCATAGCATCCAATGCCCTCTCCAAAATACACTCCAAGTTTCAAAAGGATTGGATCAGGGGGTCCAATTCTATGAGCCCCAAAAGAAGAAGAAGAAGATATTGGATTTATATCCCGCCCTCCACTCCGAAGAGTCTCAGAGCGGCTGACAATCTCCTTTACCTTCCTCCCCCACAACAGACACCCTGTGAGGTGGGTGGGGCTGGAGAGGGCTCTCACAGCAGCTGCCCTTTCAAGGACAACCTCTGCCAGAGCTACGGCTGACGCAAGGCCATTCCAGCAGGTGCAAGTGGAGGAGTGGGGAATCAAACCTGGTTCTCCCAGATAAGAGTCCACACACTTAACCACTACACCAAACTGGCTCTCCAGTGCCCCTATCCTTCATTATTGCCAAAGGAGGGATGGCATTTAAAAGATGTGTGGTCCCCTTAAATGCGATGGCCAGAACTCCCCTTGGAATTCAATTATGCTTGTCACAACCTTGCTCCTGGTTCCACCCCCAAAGTCCCCAGATATTTCTTGAACTGGACTTGGCAACCCTAGTCAGATACTCTATTTTTGAAGCAAGCATCCAATCTGAAGAACATGTGATACAACCCTCCACATGTACCTAGATTCATCCTTCAAGGTTCCCTTTTTCATTTTCATAGAAAAAAAGTAATAAAGTATCTTGCTGCTTAATTAACTTCCCGTCTGAGAAATTTTACAGTGCTGAGAAAAGCGAATCTACTGCGACAACTGCAGAAAATGTTATCCCTTGGAAAGAGGCTTATGCTTGCTATGTAAAAGCATAGCTAGGAGGGATAATGCCTATGCGAGATGAGTTGAAGCCTGCTGTTCATTACGGTATGCATAAAACAAACAGTATATTGCTGGAGTAAAAGCACAAGCTATGTCTGCTGTCATCACTATAACAAGCCCACAGAGTACAAATTACAATTCTCCCCCACTCCCTGAAACATCTGATTTCTCTTTAAAAAGCAATCTTCTCTAAAATATGAGTGACTTTTTCTTAGGGTTTTAGCAATTAGCCATTACACTGGAGGGCAATAATCAGAGCTCAGATAGACAAACACACAATGTTCTCTGTTCAAAAAGAAAAAAAAAATGCCATGAGGGATTTTAAGTACTGTGTTCTAGATGAGGGTTTAAGGTGGAGGCACTATTTTAAATTTTAATTGGAGGGGAATAGAGATTTTAGTAATGAGGGGAGAGAATCAGCATGGTCCATACATCTGTTTCGGACTCATTCAGGATTAAATTTCAACTGAGCAACCAAAACCAATGGATTTTTAAGGGAAAATAATAACAGATTATAAAATTATGCATAGGGTGAGGAAAGCAGATAAAGAGGATTTCCCCCCTCTCTCTTTCATAATACTAGAACTTGGGAACTCCCAATTAAATTGATGTGTAATAGGATAAAAGGAAGCAGGTCTTCACCCAATGAGTAATTACTTTGTGGTATTCACCATTGGAGGCTGTAGTGATAGCCATAAGCATAGATTGCTTTAAGAGGAAATTAGATTCATTGAGGAGAGGTCTACCAGTTGCTCCTAGGCATGATGAGTAATGGAACTTCACTGGACAGAGATAGTAAATCTCTGAATACCAGTATTGGGGGGCAACGTAGGGAGAGGGTGAGGCCTTGAGTTCTGTGCTCTGTTTGTTGCCCACCCAGAGCAACTGTTTGTCCGCTGTGTGAGACAGGATGCTGGACTAGATGGTCTAAAAATTGTTTATACAGGATTGGCCCTGCCACCAGGCAAACTAGGTGATTGCTTAGGGTGCCAGTCTTCTAAGGGTGCCAAATTGGGCACCCCATGCAACTCAGTGATGTTATCAGTGCAGGGTGGGGCACCAGAAGTTAGCCTTGCCTAGGGTGTCAGACAATCTAGGGCTGGCTCTGGTTTTATAGTAACTATAGCATTGTTTACAACACAAATCTAGAGACTGGGTAGCTTCATCTCTAAATCTGATGTTTCTTAGCATACAAACTATTTTTTTTAAAAAAGCTATCTTTTCCAGTTTGATTAACCTTGTCAAGACTAGGAGAGCCAGTTTGGTGTAGTGGTTAAGTGTGCGGACTCTTATCTGGGAGAACCAGGTTTGATTCCCCGCTCCTCCACTTGCACCTGCTAGCATGGCCTTGGGTCAGCCATAGCTCTGGCAGAGGTTGTCCTTGAAAGGGCAGCTGCTGTGAGAGCCCTCTCCAGCCCCACCCACCTCACAGGGTGTCTGTTGTGGGGGAGGAAGGTAAAGGAGATTGTCAGCCGCTCTGAGACTCTTCGGAGTGGAGGGCGGGATATAAATCCAATATCTTCTTCTATATATTCCTTGTGAGAAATGGGACTGCGAGTCTGTTTTTATATCAGTTCCTCATACCAAATTTTCAACTTAAAATCAACACATTTTTCGATATTATTTTCCTGTCAGTTCAGTCTAACTGGCATTCAACATGCACAAAAGAAGCAAAAAGAATATTCAGAAACAACCCAAATGTAGCAACCTGTAACCAGTACAGATGATAACATACAGATTAAAAAAAAAATGGCCAGAATGGCAGTCCCTTCTCTGCCAATCTACTCCCTCCTTTCCCCAAAGCAAAAATAAAAATAAAAAAATCCAGTGGGCAAAAAACTCACCTGGCATCAGCAAAGAGGCTTATTAGAGATGGAGAGACAGATCAATGGGGTTACCAGCTTCAGGTTGGGAAATCCTTGGAGATTTTGGGAGTGGAGCCTGTGGAGAGTGGGTTTCGGGGAGCGGAAGGGAAGGGAGGGGAAGGGAAGGGAAGGGAGGGATTTCAATAGGGCATATTGCAGTCGACCTTCCAAAGTGGCCATTTTTTCCAGGTTAACTGATCTTTGTCACCTGGAGATCAGTTACAGTAGAAGGAAATCTCCAACCACCACCTGGAGGATGGCAACCCTACTGATCTGTTCCTGAACTAACAGTGATTCCATTAAGTATGTTTTGGGGTATATTTTCCATATTTCCAAGACCTGGGAAAGCTTACAAAATAATAATTAAAAAAACTTGTATAAAGAAAAGCAATGGACCTTCAAAAGCAAGAGACTTTATCATATACAAATCATGGCTGGGTCTGAAGTCACCTTTGGAGATGAGTTATGAGGTTCTACCCTTGTTGGTCCTATGGGCACTTCTGGGATTTTGAGAACATTATAGTGGGTCAAAATGCTCTCCTTTTTTTAAAAAAAAAAAGTTATCCTATGATGGAGTTATGAGGCAGATGTTTCCAAATGGATGCTTCCTGCGGATGTAATGGTGATACCTCCCAAGATTTTCTGAAGCACTATTTGATCCAATGAAGAAGCACTGTACTGGGGAACATTTTTTTGAGTGGGCTGTCATCTAGTTGCAGGGCAGTCCTAAGTAGAGTTCCATGCTTTTGTGTCCGTGGAATCTGATGGGCTTAGACAAGTGTAGCTGTACTTAGAACTGTGTAAAAGGGTGCAACTCTGCTTAAGACAACACTGTCTACAACTGTTTCAGATGCTGAGGCAAACTATTTGGTGGGGTAAATATGCAGCTCACCACTGCAGTACATCACCCTAGCAACTTCTGCAGGAATGCAGAATATGGTTTTAACTGGTATGGAGCATCTATACTGGGTAACACAACTGGTGTTACCTTGTAAAGATGTTCCACACCAATTAAAGTCTTATTGATATTTCCACATGTAAAATGTGGTAACTTAATGATTGACGTTCTGCTCTACAGGAAAGATGCCAGAACGTAGGCAGCTGGGTTAAAACCTACCAGATGTCTATGCATGTTCTCTGTTCTGAATACTCATTGGAAGGTAGGCCCAGCTTTAGCATTACCAGCCTCTAGGTGGGGCCTGGAGATCTTCCAGAATTACAACTGATCTCAAGACTACACATATCTGTCACTCTGGAGAAAATGTCTGCTTTGAAGGGTGGACCCTATATCATTATACCTCACTGAGGTCCTTCTATTCCTCAAACCTTGCTTTCTCAAGTGCCTACCCCCAAATCTCCAGGAGTTCCTCATCCCAGAGTTGGCACCCCTACTCAGTTTACAATAAAGAAAGTAATGATGGGGTAATAAAAAAGAAATATACTTGCTGGCATGATAAGTATCCTCCAAAAAGGCTGGGTTCCTTCCTTCCTTCCTTCCTTCCTTTCTGTTATATAGTGGGTTCTATGCATGGAGGAGTCTCAGAGTAAGTAATAACAAGCTCTTTAATAGGAGTAACATAGTATAAGGTCACATTACAAGTCTGGATATGGGGCCTCCGGGCCCAATTTATATGCATCTCTGGGTTTCCACACAAGCAAGTCATTGGGTCATTTAAACCAGTGGAGGCTTGTGATTGGTATAGGGCTGCAGAGATTTGGATCCTGCAGCCCTTTGTTCCCAAGTCCCCAAGCTCAGTCTATATGGCTCCAATGAGCTCGGCAGGAACACCCAAAGTCTTCCCTTGAGTCCATATACATAACTCTTTCTTTCTTTCTTTCTTTCTTTCTTTCTTTCTTTCTTTCTTTCTTTCTTTCTTTCTTTCTTTCTTTCTTTCTTTCTTTCTTTCTTTCTTTCTTTCTTTCTTTCTTTCTGACACTGCCCATTAAAAATTAACCTTACCTTGTTAATTTGAGACTTGCTGCTTACGGGAAAACTGGGATTCAAAACATGGCCCTCAGCACTTGTTTGTTGAGCTATCATGCT